>NC_134901.1:27754856-27757356 GCF_041734735.1 Babylonia areolata
GTTGTTGTTGTTTTTTGTTGTTGTTGTTTTTCACAGCAGATTTCTGTGTGTGAAATTCGGGCTGCTCTCCACAGGGAGAGCGTGGCGCTACACTGAGAGCGATACCCTTTTTGGGTGTTTTTTTCCTGTCTGCAGGTGTTTGGGGGGGCGGGGGGTTGTTTGTTTTTGTTTGTTTGTTTGTTGTTTTTTTTCCTATCGAAATGGATTTTGCTACAGAATTTTGCCGCGGACATCCCTTTTGTTGCCGTGGGTTCTTTTACGTGCGCTAAGTGCATGCTGTACACAGGACCTGGGTTTATCGTCTCATCCGAATGACTGGCCTCCAGACCACCACTCAAGGTTTAGTGGAGGGGGAGAAAATACTGGCGACTGTGCCGGGATTCGAACCAGTGCGCTCAGGTTCCCTCGCTTCCTAATGCGGACACGTGAATCTAGGCCATCACTCCACGATACGTTACACTACATCCGCTAGACAGATGCCTGACCAGCAGCATAACTCAGCGCGTTTAGTCAGGCCTGTGTTTATATCATTATTGATTTTATGTACCTGTCAGAGTGGATTTTTTCCACAGAATTGTTTGCCAGAGGACACTGGACACTTTTGTTGCCATGGGTTCATTTCCAGTGCGTGCTGCACGCGGGACCTCGGTTTATCGTCTCATCCTTCTTCTTCATGTTCTTCTGCGTTCGTGGGCTGCAACTCCCACGTTCACTCGTATGCACACGAGTGGGCTTTTACGTGTATGACCGTTTTTACCCCCGCCATGTAGGCAGCCATACTCCGTTTTCGGGGGTGTGCATGCTGGGTATGTTCTTGTTTCCATAGCCCACCGAACGCTGACATGGATTACAGGATCTTTAACGTGCGTATTTGATCTTCTGCTTGCATATACACACGAAGGGGGTTCAGGCACTAGCAGGTCTACACATATGTTGACCTGGGAGATCGTAAAAATCTCCACCCTTTATCCACCAGGCGCCATCACCGTGCTCCGAACCCGGGACCCTCAGATTGACAGTCCGACGCCTTTAACCACTCGGCTATTGCGCCCATCATCGTCTCATCCGAATGACTGCATGCGCTCAGTTTGATTTCTCCTGTCAAACTTGGGAGAAAGGGCGAGAGCGGGATTCGAACCCAGTTGCTCACGAACACTGTATTGACAGATCAGCCTCTTTACCATGTTGCCACCTTCCTCCTCGTTGCACTAAAATAGTTGGGAGGAGTTTTCGTTTCCATCGGTGACTCAGTCTATGTCTTTAACTTATCTTTTAAACTCCACCACTGCCGCTTGTGCTCTGAGGAAGGTTATGAGTACAGAGCCTTGTCACGTACTAGTCCCAAACCTAAACATGGACCTCCTCTAGCAACATCGTCGTCATCTCCTCCTCTTCCTCCTCCTCCTTCTCCTCCTCCTCCTCCTTCATCATCACTAATTAAAAAAAAAAAGAAAAGAAAGAAAAATCCTATCCAATCATCTGCATGAGGAATGGGTTGGCTGTTGGTGGGGTGGGTGGCTGCCTGCATGGCTGGGTAGATAAAACAAAACGGTCATACACGTAAAATGTTACATGTCTGTATATATATATAAATTATATATATATATATAGATAGATAGATAGATAGTGTGTGTGTGTGTGTGTGTGTGGTGTGTGCGTGTGTGTGTGTGTGTGTGTGTGTGTGTGTGTGTGTGTGACTGAAACCTGAGTGAATGAGACAGGAAACGAATGATAAGCGCCCAATGGCAGCTATCAGTCGGCTCATCCCAGGCAGACAGCCTGTTATGTAAAATGACTCCGTGTTTGTAAAGCATTAAGAGCTTAGTCTCTCCGACCGAGGATAGGCGCTACATAAGTATCTATATCGTCATCATCATCATCACCATCATCATCATCATCATCATCATCATCATCACCATCATCATCATCACCACCACCATCTCCACCATCACCACCATCATCATCATCATCATCATCATCATCACCATCATCATCATCATCACCACCACCATCACCACCACCATCTCCACCATCATCACCATCACCACCATCATCAGCATCATCACCATCATCATGATCACCATCATCATCATCATCATCACCACCACCACCACCATCACCACCATCATCATCACCACCATCATCATCATCACCATTATCATCGCCACCACCATCTCCACCATCATCACCATCACCATCATCACCATCATCATCATCATCCACCCATTGATTGCTGGTGACAAGTATGTTTGTCAGTGAAGGGCTGTCACTGACCCCCCCCGCCCCCCCCCCGCCCCCCCCCCAGCCCCCCCCTTCCCCCCACCCCCCACCCCCCGCCGTCCTCCCCCCAATGAGAGAAGAGAAGAAGAGAAGACGTGGGTAAAATGAAGATGTGGGTCACATCATTCTCTGTTTGAATTTGTTCCTTTTTGGGGGGATCGCGTTTCTTTTGTTCCACGAAATGAGTGACGCCATTGACAAGAGAACAGGAAGAGGTGAT
>NC_134901.1:27762356-27767356 GCF_041734735.1 Babylonia areolata
CTCTCCCTCCCCCCCCCCGCACACACACACACTTCCCGCCTTTCTTTCCCCCCCCTTTCACCATTTTCTTCCTCTCCCTACCCCCATCCGTCTCCCCCATCCACCCCCTTCCTCAGCACCCCACTCTCAACCCTTCAATCTCCCCCCGTCCCCCTGTTCCCCCTCCCCCACCCCTACTCCCTCAACCCCTCCCTTCCTTTGCAATCCCACCCAGCTTGAGGTCTTGTCAGCCAAGGTCCCCCACCCTAACTCTACCCCCCGCCCCCCTAGCCCCCCACCCCACCCACACACCCCATCCCACCCCTCATCCTGACAGAATCGAACCAGACACCTTGACCACTGAGCTCCCTGGACATTTTCGTGCGCGCGTGCGTGCGTGCGTGTTTACTCCTCCTCCTCTTCCTCCACCGCCCCCCACACACACCCCCACCCCCACCCCCAACCCCCCTCCCCCTCCACACACACACCCTTGCCCCCATATCATGCTATAGACCGCCCTCCCCTTCACCTCCTTCCATGGAAAGAGAAGGAAAAGAAGCAAGTAAAAAAAGGGGGGTGGGGGGGTGATGTGTCTGTGGAGGTGATGGAGAAATGGGGGGTGTCGCTGGCGTTGGGAAGTGTGTGTTGTTGTTGTTGTTGTTGATGGAGGTGAGGTGTGCCCATTGGAACTCGATTCAGTCAAATACTCGGTATGACAGGACACAGAGAACTCAGAACGTTTTTTATTCAAGGATTTTAAGATTTTAGGCATGGCCCACTCTTCCAACCCGTCCTTGCGAATCTATATCAGTTACAGTAACACATTTATATTTAATTGAAAGGGGAGTAAGCGAGAAGACAAACAAAACAAAACAGAAAGAAGTCCCCCAGAAGGAATATGAAAAAGATCACACACACACACACACACACACAGAGAGAGAGGGGGGGGGTCGAGATAGATGGTGATGATGACGATTATTGTTGTTTTTTTTCTTCTTCTTTTTTTTAAAATTATTATTCTTGTCGTTCATCTGTGTTGTCTTCATTATATCTTTCTTCTCATCCTTCTTTGTTTCATAAAGTCATTCTTCCTCCTGTTTCT
This sequence comes from Babylonia areolata, assembly GCF_041734735.1. Lineage (NCBI taxonomy): Eukaryota > Metazoa > Mollusca > Gastropoda > Neogastropoda > Buccinidae > Babylonia > Babylonia areolata. The sequence continues at coordinate 27,763,438 of NC_134901.1, forward strand.
CCACAAGTGAATTCTTCTTCTTCTTCTCCTTCTTCGTCTTCTCAAAGATGAGATTTCTTCCGTAATTTTACGGAAATCAAGAAATCTTAGAGCCTCAGGGGTCAGTCCTGAGATTCATGTAAGCCCGTTGATAAAATCAATATGTGTGTGATAGGTTCGTTTTCAGTTGATCGGATTCGTGCGTATGGATTCTAACTTGATTGAAAATGGGGGGAACTGATTGCTTGAGGGAATCCGTTTCGAAACGCCACTCAACACTATACTTTTCTGTACCTTGTGCCCATGGATCTGCATCTCTAGAACGGAAAAGATGTTCAGTCCGTATTCTCCGTTCAAAGACCTTGTAGGAAAAGAGGCTTGGAATCGAGAGTGACTTGTAAGAGCGCGGCCTTATCTGGACGCATGTTTCCTTTCCGTGACGGTTGACTGAAGTGAAGTCTGCAGTTATTACAACGCCCAGGATGGGACAGACGATCTCTCTGTAGCACGTCTTTTGACCAATGTGAAAAACAAACGGTACACACACACACACACACACACACACACACACACACACACACACAGAGGAAGAGAGCAGGAGGGAGAGTCATAAGATGATCTCAGCACGTGGTTCTCGTGTATTTCGTTATTGTTGCTTGAGAGAGAGAGAGAGACAGATGGCAGAGAGAGAGAGAGAGATGATCTCAACGTGATTCTCTCTCTCTCTCTCGTTTTTTTTTTTTTTTAAATCAAATATGAGCAGCGGCTATTGCGCGCGCGCGCGCATACACACACACATACAAACACACACACACACACACACACACACACACACACACACACACACACACACACACACACACACACACACACACAAACACACACACACACACACACACACACAAACACACACACACACACACACACACACACACACACACACACACACACACACACACATTCAGCTTCACACTTCCATTCCCCTTCCATCGGTTTCAGTAAATTTCGAAATGAATCTCATCTCAGTCTTCTTCTTTTTTCTTCTTCTTCTTCTTCTTCTTCTTAGAATCACAATGATGACAATGATAACGACAATGACGACGACGAGGAGGACGATTTTTTTCCCTTACTGTTGTCGTCGTATTCATTATCATTACTGCCGTCAAGGTTTGTCCCTGGTGTTGTTGTTATTGGTGTGGCTGGTGGTGGTGGTTGTGTTGACGTCCCCAGAAGTGGAGTAATTGTATGCAGTGCAGTGCATGGAATGGGGTTGAACGTGTCGATGGAAGGGCCGTCAAAAGCTGTTTCTGCACGCGTTCCCATGTTCTGTCTCTCCACCCGGGTGCCGTTCTCTCGCTTTGTCTTCTGTCGGTCTGTCATTTGCGTCTGGTTGCCAACTCACACCCACACTCCCCACACCACCACCCCCATACCCCTCCTCCTCCGTCCCCACCTATCCCTATCCCCATCCCTCACTATTTCTCTCTCTGTCTCTTGTGTCTGTCTCTTTGTCTCTCTCTCTCTCTCTGTCCTTCTCTCTCTCTCTCTCTCTCTCTCTCTCTCTCTCTCTCTCTCTGGCTGTTCCCCTCTCTCTCTCTCTCTCTCCCTCTACACATCTCTCGCTCTCTCATTCTCTCAAACACACACATGCACATACGCACACGCGCGCTCACACACACACACACACGCGTGCGCGCGCGCATTCTTTCTCTCTAACACGCATGCGCAGATGTGCAATCATTCCTCTCCAAACAAGCAGAGAGAACAGTAAATCAGCTCAATCCAAGACCAAAGCATTGTTAACTCGAGTCAGAGACAGACAAGACAGACAGGCAAACGACAGAAAGGGAGATAGACAGGCAGGCAGGCAGACCGGCAGACAGGCAGGCAGGCAGACTGGCAGGCAGGCAGGCAGGCAGGCAGGCAGGCAGGCGTACATATAGGCAGGCAGTCACGTACGCAAGCAGGCAGACAGACACGAAGACAAGAACGACAGACATACAGGCAGGCAAGCATGTGGACAGGCAGGCAGGCAGACAGAAAGACAGGCAGACAGACAGACAGACAGGCAGACCGGCAGGCAGGCAGACAGACAGAAAGACAGGCAGACAGACAGAAAGACACGCACGCAGGCAAACAGACGCAGACATGCAGGGAGGAATAGAGACAGACAGACAGACAGGCAGGCAGACAGACATGCAGGGAGGAATAGAGACAGACAGACAGACAGGCAGGCAGACAGACATGCAGGGAGGAATAGAGACAGACAGACAGGCAGGCAGACAGACAGACAGGGAGGAATAGAGACAGACAGACACACAGGCAGGCAGACAGACATGCAAGGAGGAATAGAGACAGACAGACAGACAGACAGGCAGGCAGACAGACAGACAGGGAGGAATAGAGACAGACAGACAGACAGGCAGGCAAACAGACATGCAGGGAGGAATAGAGACAGACAGACAGACATGCAGGGAGGAATAGAGACAGACAGACAGGCAGGCAGGCAGACAGACATGCAGGGAGGAATGGAGACAGACAGACAGACAGGCAGACGGCAGGCAGACAGGCAGACACACAGACAGACAGACACACAGACAGGCAGACGGCAGACAGACAGGCAGACACACAGACACACAAACAGGCAGGAAGGCAGACACATAGACAGGCAGACGGCAGACAGACAGGCAGACGGCAGGCAGACAGGCAGATTGACACACAGACAGGCAGACAGACAGATAGACACACATACAGGCAGACACACAGACAGGCACACAGACAGACAGGCAGGCACACAGACAGACAGGCAGACAGACAGACAGACAGACACACAGACAGACAGGCAGACACACAGACAGGCACACAGACAGACAGGCAGACACACAGACAGACAGGCAGACAGACAGATACACAGACAGACAGGGGGAGGTCAGCCACAGCCCTAGCAAAAGAAGCAGCAGCAGGTGCACTCGCGTGCAATATGACGGATGACCCGGGACCGCGTCATCACTCTACTGTCACCATGGGCTGGGGCTTTTCGGGGGGGGGAGGGGAGGGGAGAGAGAGGGGGGGGGGGGGGGGGGGGGGAAAGGGGGGAGACTCTGGGCCCCATAGCCCCACCGTCACCCCTCATTCCCTCCCCCTAACCCCCCCCCCCCACCCCCCGTCACTCCCTTCCCCTACCCTCCCCTCCCCCATGTGTCCACCTTCCTCTCCCTTCTTCATCAACCATCCCTCCCTCCTCCCTCCTCCTTCCTTTCTACCCCCCCCCCCCTCCCCCTCCACTCTTTTACCACCAGCAAAACCCGTTCGCAATCCTCTGTAGATTGTCTCGCATCTTTCCTGTCTGATCCGTCATCTGTCATTGTTCTCTCTGTCTCTGTCTCTCTCTTTCTTTCTCTCTGTCTCTTTCTCGTTCTCATTCTCTCTCTCTCTCTCTCTCTCTCTCTCTCTCTCTCTCTCTCTCTCTCTCTCTCTCTCTCTCTCTCTCTCTCTCTCTCTCTCTCTCTGTCGATTTGTCTTTTGTCTTGTCTCTGTGTCTCTGTCTCTGCCTCTCGCTCTCCCCGCTACCCACTCCCGTTCATCTACATACATACCCACCTCTTCACACCCCCTCCCCCCCCCCCCCCCCCCCCCCCCCCCCCCCCCCCCTCCCCCCCCGCACCCTGTCCCTCCCCCTTTCTTTGTTGGGAGTGTGTTTTGTTTTCTTGCACCAACATTTTCCCACTTTCCTTACATGCACATACATATATTCCCACACACATATACCTCCCCCCCCCCCACGCCACCACACACACACATACATGCATACATATATACATACGTACATAATATAATGTTCATATATATATATATAGAGAGAGAGAGAGATGGAGACACGCGAGAGAGAGAGAGAGAGTGAGAGAGAGAAACATATATACATACATACATACAAACTCCC
>NC_134901.1:27772356-27784856 GCF_041734735.1 Babylonia areolata
GTTGAAGGTTATTGCGAGCACTCTTTAAAGGCCCTCCCTCACTCTAATCCGTTTGATTTGGTATGGTGTTTTGGACATGCGTTTGCATTTTAGGAAGGAGAGCGTGAACGGAGAAGGAATGTTTTGTTTATTCAGTAAAGGTATTTGTATTTGTATTTCTTTTTATCACAATAGATTTCTCTGTGTGAAATTCGGGCTGCTGTCCCCAGGGAGAGCGCGTCGCTATACTACAGCGTCACCCTTTTTTTTCTTTTTTCTTTTTTTGCAGTTTTTTTTCCTGCGTGCAGTTTTATTTGTTTTGGATTTTTCTACAGAATTTGGCCAGGAACAACCCTTTACTTGAGTAAGTTATACCCATGCCTTTATCTTTGTGCAGGAAAGTCTCGTACTTCCAGCCCACAGGACAGAGAGAAAAATGAAATTGAAATTAAAACAACCACAAAAATATGACGTGGGATTATAGAAGTACACACGTGACAAAAAGTATCCCAAACATAGGAAACCTCACAGCTGGGAAAAAAAACAAAACAAACAAACAAACAACAAAAAAACCACGTACGCTACATGCTCACGTTCCTTTACATTCGGTTGAAGTCTAAAAAAATAGAAAATAAAAAAAATCGATAAATTTAAAACTAGATATGAGTATTCATCTGTTCTCCTTTCATCCCGTTTCCATCACTTCTTCTTCTTCTTCTTCTTCTTCTTCTTCTTCTTCTTCTTCCACTTAACGACCAACGTCAGTATACTGATGAAAATCGTCGTGTTGTGGAAGGTTCCTCTTGGGCGCAATTTAGCTGGGCTCCCGAGGGATGTTCTGTTAACTGACAGGGGAGATGGGGCGCAGTCCACTGCTGTATGCGCATCTCTAGTTTTTATTTGAACGAAATCAAATAAATAAGATACTTTCTAAGCTCTCCACACACGAAGTTATTTTGTTTATTTTATTTTATGTATATATATTGTGTGTGTCTGTGCCAGTGTCTGTGCCGTGAACATGCAGACACTTTTCATTGCAAACTAAATAGTTGTGGTCATTTTGTTTCGCCACAGTCTGTTTCAGTACGCCATGTTTCAGCACCAGTCTGTGAAACTGCATGTTCGGTGCATATCTGTTGTGCATGTGTGGGTGTATATGTGAATGTGTGTCTTCATGTTTTACATCTATTTGCTTATTTATCATCATTGTTATCTTATTTATTTATTAATCTATTATTGTTATCATTTTTTTAATTATTATTACTACTACCGGTTTTTTTTTGTTTTTTGTTTTGTTTTGTTTTTTACATTATAGTTATTATTTATTTATTTATTTATTTATTTATTTATTTGTGTAAGCTTATCTATTATTTATTCACCTTTTTTTTTCTTTTTTTCCTCAAGGCCTGACTAAGCGCGTTGGGTTACGCTGCTGGTCAGGCATCTACTTGGCAGATGTGGTGTAGCGTATATGAATTTGTCCGAACGCAGTAACGCCTCCTTGAGCTACTGAAACTGAAACTAAAACTCAGCACCAGTGCAAAAGAGAGCGGTGGGAGTGTGGATTGGAGCTGTTCAGTGTGTAAGGAGGGTGGGTTTGGGGTGGACGGTGGTGGTCATTCGCGTTCTTTGAGAGTGAACGATTTTAGTTCACATTTTGCAATGGACGCAGTTGTTTTTGGAGTGTGATGTACTCCACCAGCGGATGCCTACAGCGTCTCACCGTGTGGGTAAAGTAGTGCCTGGGGACACAGACCCCCCCTCCCTGGGGAAGACCCTGCCTCAACTACCCGGAACTAACTCTCGCTCTCTCTCTCTTTCTTTCCTCCCCTCTCTTTCTCTATCTCTCTCTCTCCCTCTCTTATATATCCGTGACATCCTGATAAGATTTAGATTAGGTATATCCAAACTACAGACACACAAAAAACGTTACACTGCTGTATCAGAGCAAGATCTCACATGTTCATTCTGCCACAATGCTATAGAAACGGAACTGCATTTTCTTTTCCACTGCACAGAACTGAATGACTTACGACAGAAGTATATTCCCCAAAAATACACGCTTTATCCGTCGATGACTAGGTTTCAGCATTTGATGCAAGACAAGCATTGCCTTCATGACCTTGGAAGATACATTTATTATGCAAACCGACGTGGTTAATGCTTTGTTTTTATGTTCATAGTCTACTATAACAAAGGTTCACTCTGTCATTGTCCGCACGATCTGTTGTAACGGGTCATATGGCCTATACAATAAAATTCTTGCGTTCTTGCGTTCTCTCCCTCTCTTTCTCTCTCTTACTCTGTCTCTCCCCTCCCTCTAACTCCAACTCTCTCCGTCCCCTCTCATTCTCCTTCTCTCTCCCTCACTCTCAGTCTCCCTCCGTTCTCTCAGTTCTCTGTCTGTCTGTCTGTCTGTCTGTCTGTCTCTCTCTCTCTCTCTGACCACGCCCTAAGTGTTTCTCTACCACTACCGTCTCCACACACACTCCTGTCTCTCCCCCTCTTCACTTCCACCTCCGCCATCTCACCTCCCCCTCCCCCCCGGGCACCCCCCGCCACCTCCTCACCCCCACTTCCCCCCCCCTACACACACACACACACAACCCACACACCTCTTTTGACTCATCCACTTTTCATCCCATTCTGTGCTTTCCGCGTTTCCTTGTGGGAAGTGAAAACTAAGGGCAAAAAAGAAAAAAAGAAAAGAGAAAAGTCAGATCAAGATGTGTTTGTTGAGGGAGAGAGGTGGGGGGTGGAGGAACCATCTGTCAGGCATTAAGTCAAAATCTTTCTCTGATCATCCAGACCTCTGTAAACCTGACCCCCGTTGGAGGGGGAGAGAGGTAGGGGTGAGGTAGGGAGGGGAGTGACGGGGGTGGAGGGGTGGGATGGAGGAGGGAGATGGGCAATGGAACGAGGCGGGGGGGGGGGGAGGAGGTGGTTGGGGGATGGGAGGCGGAAGGACATGGGTGTGTGTCCTTTAAGTCAGGATAGGAGAGGCTGGGAGAGTGGGGAGGGCGGGGGGGGGTGGCGAAAGACAGAAAGAACGGAAAAAGAAAAACAAAACAGCACACACACACACACACACACACACACACACACACACACACACACACAAACACACACACACACACACACACACACACACACACACACGCACGCACGCACACACACACACACACACACACACACACACACGACACACACACACACACACACACACACACACACACACACACACAAAGCAAGCGACGGAAAACTTACAATGCGGAGGGCAAACAAAACATAATCCTTCAACAAGCAAGTCACCTCCACTCACTTGCAAAGACTTTCGAGGTCTACGTTTGGAGAACCCCCCCCCCCACCCCGCCCCCCCCCCACCCATCACCTCTACCCAGCATCCCTCTTCCACCCCTGGCCTCACCACGAACCTCCTCCCAACCCCAAACCCCCACCCCCCCCCCCCCCCCCCCCCCAACCCCTCCCCCCACCCCCACCCCCCAGCCCCCTGTTCCAGCGAGGAAAAGTGTGGAGAGTGGAGGAAGATGAGATAGAGCCGTCCAACAGCTGACGAGGATCCGTCAAATCAAGGCACGGCAAGAAGGGGGGGGAGGTTACTTTACCTTCACGGGCGGGACGGCGGGGCCTTACCTCAGCTAGTTTGGGGGCTTTATTATCAATTTTCCTCAAAATTCGCTCCACTCTGCAATCGGCCGACCATCAAGTAAAGGGGCCCTGTTTACATATCCATCCGTGAGAGAGAGAGAGAAAGAGGGGAAGGGTGGGTGGGGTGTGGGTGTGTGGGGTGGGGGATAGGGGGGCGGGGGGGGGGGGGGGTGGCGAGTGGAGGAGGGAGAAAAAGAGGGAGGGATGGGGGAAGGGGTGCCGATTGCCTAAACAGGTGAAGCAGTTGAGGACAAGACAGCACCTCCATTTCTCCCCACCCCCCACTTGCGCCCCCCACCCCACCCCCCACCCCACCTCCCACCCCCACCACCTCCACCTCCGGGACCTCAATCTGTTTACCCCTCTGTACAGTCTGTTATGTGTTTGTGGAGGGAAGGGGGAGTTGGGGGCGTTGGGAGAGGGGGGTGGGTATAAGAAGAAAAAAACGAGTGAAAAGTGAGAAGGACACAAAGAGAGGGAACATGGGGAGAGAAAGAGAGAGGGGGAGAGAGGGGCGGGGGGGGGGGGGGAGTGAAAGAAGGAGAGAGGGAGACATAATGAGAGAGAGACACACTCATGGACAGAGAGACAGAAAGAGAGAGGGGGGAGGAGAGTGAAAGGGGGAGAGAAGGAGAGAGGGAGGGAGAGTGAAAGGGAGAGAGGGAGACAGAATGAGAGAGAGAGACACAGTCATGGACAGAGAGACAGAAAGAGAGAGAGAGAGAGACAGTCATGGACAGAGAGACAGAAAGAGAGAGGGGGGAGGAGAGTGAAAGGGGGAGAGAAGGAGAGAGGGAGGGAGAGTGAAAGGGAGAGAGGGAGACATAATGAGAGAGAGACACACAGTCATGGACAGAGAGACAGAAAGAGAGAGGGAGAGACGTAAAGGGAGAGAGACAGAAAGAACTTGGGGGGAAAAGGTGGAGGAGAGAGATGATAGAGGAGAGGAATATGTGTGTGTGTGTGTGTGTGTGTGTGTGTGTGTGTGTGTGTGTGTAGACAGAGAGAGAGAGAGAGATTTCAAGTATAAATTATAAAAGACCACATGAGAACAGTGCACACTAAAAAAATATAAAAAAAAAAATATGTGAAATGCGCAAATAAAGATAAACCTTTTTTTCTTTTTCTTTTTTTTTTGCGCAATTTTGGAAAGGGAAAAAATAGTTACTCGATTAGTTACTCTGGACTCCTTAAAAAAATTTAAAAAAAAAAAATCGGCAGCAGTTTTTTTTTCCTGGAATGTGACAGCTGCGTGTGTGAGTGTGGTTATTTTTGCTTCGCTTATTTATTTATTTATTTATTTATTCATTTATTTATTTATCTGTTTATTTACGTACTCATTTATCTATTTTAGTTTTAGGGGGAGAAAGACATACAGACATGGAAACAGACGCTGGAGACAGAGGAAGGAAGCTGTGACAAAAGACCTCTGATGGATGCCTTCTCTTGCCATACGTGTCTGTTTTTTTTGTTTTGTTTGTTTGTTTGTTTTTGTTGTTTTGTTTCCCCGCTGTCGGCCACTTTGGCAGGTCCCACAAACATAAGTTCCGTGTAGTGTAGTTGGTGCCGATGCTTCCCTCGAGAGATGGCTTCTGGAGCCCCCACCCCCACCCCACCCACACCCCACCTCCTCCCCCTGTGACTGTGCTGGTTGTGGCAGACAACCGTTTGCCAGGTTACCATGCACTGTCAGCTACAGGTATGATGAACGGGGATGATGATCACAAAAACAGTCGATGATTTACTGAGGCCGGCAGACAACCATTTGCCAGGTTACCATGCACTGTCAGCTGTATGATGAACGGGATGATGATCACAAAAACAGTCGTGGATTTACTGAGGGAGACGGTTGTCAAGGGTGGGTTGCAGTTTAGGGTGTGAGGGAGACAGAGAGAGAAAGAGAGAGAGAGAGAGAGAGAGAGAGAGAGAGAGAGAGAGAGAGAGAGAGAGAGGGACAACGGAACGCAGGAACGCAGGAAGTTTAATACAAAGGCCACCAATCTGTCCACATGAGAACACGTACACATAAAGATAACGATTTGAAAAATTAAGGAAAATCCAGATTCAACAGAACATAATTGCTCTGCCACGCAATTTGATTTTAACATTTTAAATTAAACTTCACACCAGTTCCTCTCTGGAACGGAAAGCATAGTAAATTAATATGACAACATCTCTTATTACATATCTGTCTTCATTCTGGAACAAAAATGAAATTGGCGGAGTGTTACTATTTCTATAATGTTTAAATGTATACTTTTCTCGTAGTTTAGCATATACAGGACATCTAATAAGAAAATGCACTTCAGTTTCTTAGATCATCACAAAAGGGACAGTGTTTTGGTGTTGACATATCGTTATATCTTTTATTTACTTTAAGATCGTCAACGCGCAGACGAAACTTTACCACAGCCAATCTAAATTTTGCTATTGTAATATCTCGCAGGTATTTTTCTGACTGTAATAAAGATTTGAATTCGCGGTATTCCTTAAAATGATCACTATTTTCCAACTTTCCGTTCCAGTCTTGTTTACAGCAATCGACCATTCTCTGTCTGAACAACGTTAAGAATTTTATTTCATCTCCCACCCCTCGACATATCCATACTTCTGAAAATCCAAATGAATCTAAACTCTGCTTTACCTGAAATGCGCAGTTATTAGATTGTCTTTCTTCGTTCATATTTCTTTCGTATGCCTGCTTTGGTGATCTAGTCGGTGTCTTTTTTTGTTTTCTAAACCAGTATCTTACTGCACTCAAATAACTATCAATGTAATGCGGATGTCTGCCTGTCTCTCCATACACCATTGTGTTTGGTGTTTTTCAACTGACACCTAAGAAATGTTTACAAGCAAAAAGGTGTATGTTTTCTATAACTTTAACATGACTTAGACCCCACACTTCAGATGAATATAACAACATAGGTGTGAGAGAGAGAGAGAGAGTAAAAGAAAGGGGGGGGTCGAAGCAGGGGGATGGAAGAGAGGGGGAACAGAGAAAGAGAAGAAAAGAAAGAGTGATGAAAAGGTACATACAGAGAGAGGGGAGACAGAGTTGGGGGAGAGAGAGAGAGACGGTTAGGAGAGAGAGGGGGAGACAGGGAGAGAAAATAAGAGGAAAAGAGAGAGACAGGGAGAGAGAGGGGAGGGGAGAAAAAATAGGATAGAGAGAGAGAGATAGTAGGGAGAAAGAGAGGGGGTGGAGAGAGAGAGAGAGAGAGAGAGAACAACGTATTCTTGGGTTTTACGTAAGACCATTAGTATACCACCCACCCCCTACCCTACCCCCACTCATCATAAAGTGGATCGCGAACACTAAAACTCATTGCAGCACTGAAGAGAAACACGTAACTGTAACCACTGCAGTGCTATAAGCTTTCTATAGCCACTGAGATAAATTTCTCACACAGCAGAGGCCAGAGGAGGTCAACTTCATTTGTGTGTGGTGTCGGAGGACGAGAAGAAGAAGCCACGCAGCCGAAAAGGCAAGCGCATTGGCATGGCTGTAATTGATTTCTTCTTTTTTCTCCTTCTTCTTCTTCTTCTTCTTCTTTTTCCTGTATGATTGATGTTGTCATTCCCCTTACATTTCCCAACGCCCCCCCATCCCCCCGAACCACCCCTCCCCACCACACCTCACCGCACCCCACCACCTTCTCCCCCCCCCCACCACTCCCCACTCTGTACAGCCAGCTCGCGCGCGTGGCACCCCAGCAGACATTAGTTCCGGGTAGTTGAGGCAGGGGCTTCCCCAGGGAGAGGGGGGGTCTGTGTCCCCAGGCACTACTTTACCCACACGGGGAGACGCTGTAGGCATCCGCTGGTGGAGTACATTACACTATAGCCATGTTTTGATGAATGAGGTTGACAAAAGTATGGCCTTGTGAGTGAGGGGGGGGGGAGGAGGTAGGGGAGGGGGGTTGGGGAGGGGGCGGGGGGCACGGTGAGTGTGAGGTACAGAGAGGGTAGCAAAGAAAGAAAACAGAGAGAGGATAGAGGATTGCGATATTTGAGAGAGGTGGGTGGAGTGAAGATGAGACTTTTGGGGAGGGTGGGGGTGAGGGTACTTGTGGCTAAGAAAAAAAAAAAAAAAAAAAAGAAACAAGGAGAAGAAGAAGACAGAAAGTCGGAAGGAAGGAGGAGAAGAAGGAACAGACATTAGGGAGATGGAGGTGGTTGACACAGAGAGAGAGAGAGAGTGGGGGGGGGGGGGGAGGAGAGGGGGGATAGAGAAGAGAGGATGTGAGGAGAGAGAGAGAGAGAGAGAGAGAGAGAGAGAGAGAGAGAGAGAGAGAGAGAGAGAGTACAGAGCATGAAAAGCAGAGAGACAGCGACAGACAAAGTCAGCTGCCCGTGTTGTATTTTATGCCGGAGGCTGGAAAGTCGCTTGGAATCGATTATTATTTTTTTAAATAATCAAAACGTAAATTATGATTGATGGTTTTAATTCCCTCACCCCCCCCCCCCCCCCAAGCCCAACCACCACCTCATACCCCACTCTGTGTACATGACGTGCATGGCACTTCAACACACATTGGTTCCAGGTAGTTGAGGCTGGGGCTTCCCTGGGGAGGTGGGGTCTGTGTGTGTGTGTGTGTGTGTGTGTGTGTGTGTGAGTGCTTCTTGTAAGTTGGTTTCATTCGAAGGCTGTCACGGTTATTTGGTTGTCGTCGTCGTCGTCTTCATCATCTTCGTCGTTATTACTGAAAGAGTTAAACATGATGCACAAAAATGTACATGGTGACAGGAATACAAAACCACACGTTGCCACATTGTAGGCGAAAAATTGAAAATAAGAAGAAGAATTATAAGTAAGAAAATGTTATAAGTAAGACTTCCAAATTATCAAGTCCAGAAAAAAAATGAAAGGATAATCATGGCTTTTTGAATATATATGACAGTGTTTGTTTTTGTAAGTCTGTTATCATATATGAATTTGTGTGTTGTGTTGAAGTATGTTTATGTTCGGGTTAGGGATTTGTGTTTTGTGTTTCGTTTCTTTCTTTCTTTCTTTCTTTCTTTCTTTCTTTTTTGATAATTTGGTGAAAAATTGACTATGGTCAACGTCACAGACATGTCATACATTTCTATGCGTAAAGGTGACTGTAGTTGTGTCTAGTTTTCTTTTTCAGCTGTTTTCAGGTTCTATGGCATCGGAATTTTAGAGGGTTTTTGTTTGTTTGTTTGTTTGTTTGTTTGTTTAGCTCTGGTATGTCCCTGTGTGGTCCACAGGGCTCAAGCAACAGAAATGAAAAAAAAAAGGAATAGATAAAATAAAACATTGCAAGATTTTTGTTTTTGAAGGACCACCATTGAAACTGCAGACCCTTGGCCCAATAATTTATAAACCCATAACCCCTCCCTGTCTAGTCTTTCCGAGTCAGACTCAAATTGCTGCGTTACGAGCCCCTCTTGGACTTTCAGGGAGAAAACATTGGAGGATTGTTGTTGGTGGGTTTTTTTTGTGTGTGTGTGTGTGTGTGTGTGTTTTTTTTTTTTTGGTGTTTGGTTGGGGGGGATTGGGGGTTGGGGGGGGGGTTGTTGTTTTTTTGGCACAGTTTTTGTCTGGTGGTAATTGTTTTGTCAAACCAGTGTGTGGGGAAGCGGGTGGGTTGGGGAGGAAAAGCTATAGAAAGAGACAGAGACAAATAGACATGAACCACCCCCATGCCCCACCAACCCCCTCATCCCCCCCCTGCCCCCCCCCCCCCCCCTATACCTCCTCCCCCCCCCCCACCAAAAGTTCAGCAACAACAAGCAACAAAAAAAAAAAAAAAAAAAAAAAACAAAACCAATCTTTATGGGTTTTGGTGTGAGAGGTTGAGGATGTTGCTTGAGCGAAACGCAAGCGAGTGCGCAGTTTCTGAAATGGAACTTTTACACCCCAAAAAATATGATTTATGTTTTCTTTCCCCGTACATTATCCTACGTTCCCTATCCTCTGCCCCCCCCCCCCTCCCTCACCTCAACCCCATCCACCCCACTCTCTGTATACATGGCGCGCGTGGCACCCCAGCAGACATTAGTTCCGGGTAGTTGAGGCTGGGGCTTCCCCAGGGAGAGGGGGGGTCTGTGTCCCCAGGCACTACTTTACCCACACGGGGAGGCGCTGTAGGCATCCGCTGGTGGAGTACATTACACTATAGCCATGTTTTGATGAATGAGGTTGACAAAAGTATGGCCTTGTGAGTGAGGGGGGAGGGGGGGGAGGGGAGGGGGGGGGAAGGTTGGGTAGAGGATGGGTGTCGGGGGGTTGGTTTAGGATGAGGGGGAAAGAATCAGAGTTGCAGACAATGGGAGGGGTAGAGTGGGGGGGGGCGGGGGGCGGGGGGCGTGGGGGGGGGGGAAACATTGGAGGAGAGGGAGAGAGAGAGTTACGGTTCAAAAGGGAGACAAATGTAGTAGGAGGGAGGCAGAGAATCAGAAGATGCTGATAGACAGTTGAGGGTTGGGAGTCAGCAGAAAAAGAGAGTAGGGGTGTGGGGGCGTGGGGGGTGGGGGAAGCAGGAAGGGTGAAGACAGGTGGGGTTCGGAGGGAGGGAGGGGGGGGGGGTAGAATAAAAAGTGGTAGATTTTGTAGAGGAAAGAGAAGAACGCCGGTTTAGAGAGCTATATTGCTAAAAAAAAAATAAAAATTATTAATAATAATTATTATAACAGCAATGACAATATCAATAACAGTAATAACAAGAACAAGGACAAGAATGATAATGATAATAATGATAGTTAATATCAGTAGAAGAAGAAGAAGATTATGAAGAAGAAATATAGTAGAAATAGTCGTAGTAGTTGTAGTCAAATATCTATATAGCGCAAAATCGTGTGCAGAGACAAATCAAAGGAGAAGCGAGTTCTCATTATTATTATTATTATTATTATTATAATTATATACACATACATTATAATGAAAATTTATATATATATATATATATGTGTGTGTGTGTGTGTGTGTGTGTGTGTGTGAGCGCGAGCACGTGTGTGTGTGTGTGTGTGTGTGTGTGTGTGTGTGTGTGTGTGTGTGTGTGTGTGTGTGTGTGTATGAGCGCGTGTGTGTGTGTATTTTGATTGATGGGGAGAGCTTTCTCTTTCTTTCTTTTTTTTTTTTTTTTTACTTTTTGTTTGTTATTTTTTGATATGATTATTATGTCCCTCCCCTCCCCCCCCTTCCCCACCCCCCCCCCCCTCCACCCCCTCTCAACGCTGCACACTTTGCCCCGCCGCACTGCTGTCTCCAGAGGGCAGGGCGAGCAGACATTAGTTCCGGGTGCTTCAGACTGCCGCGCCCCCCTGGGGCCCTGGGTTATGGGCCTTGCACTGCCAGGGAGGTAGGCAACCGCTGATGGATTATATTACTTTGCACCATGGCTGCCTTGACGAATGACGGGGATAAAAAATATTATGGTCACAAATGTGTCCGGGGGAGAGGGGAGGCAGGGGGTGGGGGGGGGGGGTGGCGGAAGAAAGAGGTTGAGTAAAAAAAAAAAAAATTTTTAAAAAGGGTGGGTGGATGAGAAGAAGGGAGAGGAGTGGTGGTGGTTGGTGATGGTGGTGGTGGTGGTAGTTGTTGTAGTGGTAGTTGTTGTCGTGGTGATGATGGTTAGCAGTCGTCGCAGGGGTTGTTTGTGGGAACGACTGGGAGCTGTTGCGATATCAGAGAAGAGAGAGAGAGAGAGAGAGAGAGAGAGAGAGAGAGAGACAGAGAGACAGAGAGACAGAAATGATGTTGAAGGGAAAGGAGAGAAGACGGAGACATTGTTTGGAAGATGTTTGACAGTGGGGGAGTGGGGGGATGGAGGGTGGGGGTGGAGGGTGGAGGAAAGGCTGGGGAGGGGCGGGGAGGAGAGGGGGGGGGGATAAGTGAAAAAGAAACTGAAAGGGTGGAGAGAGAGAGAGAGAGAGAGGGAGGGAGAGAGAGAGAGTGGGAGAAGAGGAAGGGAGAGGGAGACAGAGAGGGGGAAAAGAGGGAGGGAGAGAAAGGGAGAGAGAGGGGAGAGGGAGATAGGGGGGGAGAGGGAGGGAGAGAGAGAAAGGTGGAGGGAGGGAGGGAGAGAGAAGGGGGAGAGGGAGGGAGAGAGAGGGAGAGAGGGGGGAGAGGGAGGGAGAGAGAGAAAGGTGGGGGGAGGGAGGGAGAGAGAAGGGGGAGAGGGAGGGAGAGAGAGGGAGAGAGGGGGGGAGAGGGAGGGAGAGAGAGAAAGGTGGGGGGAGGGAGGGAGAGAGAGGGGGGAGAGGGAGGGAGAGAGAGGGAGAGAGGGGGGGAGAGGGAGATGGGGGGGAGGGAGGGAGAGAGAGAAAGGTGGAGGGAGGGAGGGAGAGATAGGGAGAGAGAGAGGGGGAAGAGAGAGGGAGAGAGAGGGGGCGAGAGGGAGGGCGAGAGGGGGGAGAGAGAGAGAGAGGGAGAGGACGCAAACAACTAAGTCAGTGATTTAAACTTTCATTCCCAAACGAGTAGTACCACATGCAGCCTCAGCCTTCCGTCAACAGAAGAAAACCCCTTCCAAAGAAAACAGCACCAACCAAACCGTTCAGTGTCTGACCATGTCAAGGATCGTCTCTCAGTGTCGGGGACAAAGGCGAAGATAAGTTGGAGAGAGAAAGAGAGAGACGGGCGCAATAGCCGAGTGGTTTTAAGCGTTGGACTTTCAATCTGAGGGTCCCGGGTTCGAATCTCGGTAACGGCGCCTGGTGGGTAAAGGGTGGAGATTTTTCCGATCTCCCAGGTCAACATATGTGCAGACCTGCTAGTGCCTGAACCCCCTTCGTGTGTATACGGCACGCAGAAGATCAAATACGCACGTTAAAGATCCTGTAACCCACGTCAGTGTTCGGTGGGTTATGGAGACACGAAAATACCC
>NC_134901.1:27792356-27804856 GCF_041734735.1 Babylonia areolata
GTAATTCTTTTGTCTGACACGGCCATAGGACTTCAAAATCAGCTGAACATATTAAAGCAAGAAGCAGATAGATTATTTTTAAAAGTTAATCTTGAGAAAACAAATGTAGTTGTGTTTAGAAAAGGTGGTTACTTATCTAGATATGAAAAATGGCACTATGGAACTGATGAAGTGAAGGTAACTAATGCTTATAAGTATCTTGGTATGATTTTTACAACTAAGCTGAGTTTGACAAGGACAGTAGCAGAAATTTGTAGAAAGGGGAAGAAGGGGGTTATAGAAATCTTAAGGTGTTTACGTAAGTTAGGCTCGATAGATTCATATATATTTTGGAAACTTTTTGATACTCAAATAGAACCAATGATAACATACAGTGCCGAAATTTGGGGACTTTCTGATAACAAAGATCTAGAAAAAGTACATACATTAGCTATTAAACGTTTTTTAAATGTTCCATTACATGCTTCAAATACTGTATTATATGGAGAAAGTGGTAGATACCCATTATACATTAAATCATGTGTGAAATGTATAAAATATTGGTTAAAATTAATAAGGCTACCCACATCGAGATTATGTAAGCAGGCGTATGAAATGTTAGTAAATGAACATGAGAGAGGGAAGGAAAACTGGGTATATTTTGTAAAGAAGACATTAACTGTAAATGGATTTGGGATTGTGTGGATGTGTCAGGGAGTTGGATGTGTAGAAGGATTTGTTTCAGAATTCAAAGATAGGCTAATTGCTTCATATAAACAGAATTGGCACGGTAAAATGGAAAGCACTGATGGTTTTATAGTTTTAAAAGTATATTTCAAACAGAAAAATATATCACAGTCGTGACAAACAAGTGGCACCGAACAAGTCTCGCCAGATTTAGAACGAGAACGATTGGTTTGAATGCTTATGAAAAGTGGTTTCAGACTGAGCCCTCGTTACTCTCCCCTTGTCCGATGTGCGGGCATTCAAGGGAGGATGAGTTACATTTTTTGTTTAGTTGTAAAGCTTATGACGATATTCGAGAAAAATGTGTTGTATTTAAAACAAATTCAGCAAAGTATGAAGATATTTTTGGAGTGCTTAATTTAAATCAGGAAACTTCACTACAGTCACTTGCAAAATATATTGCAGAAGCGAATAACATGCGACGAAAAAAAACTCAACAATAATAAAATAGTATCAGGTGTTGCTCATTGTGAAAAGTGAAATCTGTGTTGTCACTCTCATATGGAAAATATTATGTTATACATTTATATATGTTTTTGTTTTTATTTCTCTCTACATGCCATTACTTTGAATGGATGGTCGAACTGCACTTTGTTGCACAGATTGATTGATTTCGTTTTGGTTTTGGTTTTCATCAATATTATTACTATTGATGCATGTTGTTATTTGTATTATGAACCCCCATGTCATTAGGGCTGTAAAGCTATTGACATTAAAGTGTTCAGTGTTCAGTGTTCAGTGTTCTCTCTCTCTCTCTCTCTCTCTCTCTCTCTATATATATATATATATATATATATATATATATATATATATATATATATAATCTTTTTTTAATTCCTTAGGTTCTGCACTGGCTGTGCAGTGTAAAAAAAAAATGTTTGGAGAAACTGACAACGCAGAAAGAGTTCCTGAAGTACGCACGTTCGCACAACTGCACAACTGCACAACGCACGCACGCACGCACGCACACACACACACACACACACACAGACACACACACACACACACACACACACACACACACACACACACACACACACACACACACAGGGAAACAAAGTTACAAAACTTGGACGGAAGTGAAGAAATAAAAAGTGTAGAAATATGCTTGATATAGCACGTTTTAATCTTCGTCGCTGCCCCACTTTCTAACTCCATCTCCCCTCCCCCCCCATCCGCCACCCTCCCCCCACCCCCACCCCCACCCCCTCACTCTCTCTCTCTCTCTCTCTCTCTCTCTCTCTCTCTCTGTGACTGCTTTTGACTCTGTCCTTGTTTGTCCGTCTGTCTCTGTTGCTATTCTGCTGTCTGTCTGTCTGTCTGTCTGTCTTCTCTACCTCTCTGTATCTCTCATTTTATTCTCTCTCTCTCTCTCTCTCTCTCTCTCTCTCTCTCTCTCTCTATCTATCTATCTATCTATCTATCTCGCTCTCTCGCTCGCTCGCTGTCTTTCTTTATCCCCTGTCTATCTCTCTCTCTGCATCTCTCTTTTTATCCTCCCTCTCTTTCTCTCTCTCTCTCTCTCTCTATATATATATATATATATGCATACATATATCTCTCTCTTGCTTCCTCTCTCTCTTTATACCTTTGTTTTTAATTTGTATTGTTTCGTTTTGTGTGTGTGTGTGTGTGTGTGTTATTTTTTTTAAATATTGTTTCCTCTTTAGAAAGTACGAAATGATTCCCGAACTAGTGGGAGACAGTGCTGATACATCTCACACAGCGCCATCATCATCAGGCGAGGGCTTCGTCGGTCGGGCACATGAATTTTACATCCACTTGCCGGAACGCTGACAAGAAAACCATCACTTCAATTGACAGTTTCGGCCAAGATTCTCTCTCTCACCCCCCCCCCCCCCTCTCCTCCCTCCCGTTCCCCCACAACCTCACCCTCCCCCCCCCTCCCTCCCCTCTCTCGCATCCTCAACCACTCCCTCCTCCTCCTCCTCCTCCCACACCGTCCGTGTCCCTCCTTGAGTCCTCTTGTGGAGGCTAGGGGTTGATTAAAACGATCCCCGAGTCTGAAAGGAGAGACAAGTTGGGGGGGCGGTAAACCTAGGGAGAAAAAAGGTCTAAGATGATTTGACAAGGTTTGAGGAAGGCTCGAGCCTCGCCCCCCCCCCCCCCCCCCCCCCCCCCCCCCCACTTTGATGATTGCGCGGCATGGACACTCACAAAACAGGGATGAACGAACCAAGAGAGGGTGGGGTTTTGTGGGGGGGGGGGGTTGGGGGTTGGTTTTTTTGTTTTTTTCTCCTTCAGAGGTGGACGGGTGGGAAGGGTGTGGGGTGGGGTGGGGGTGGGGTGTAGGGGTTGAAGATAGAGTTTTGTTTCTAGGAGGAGTCTGGGTGGTGGTGGTGGTGTGTGTCTGTGTGTGTCTGTGTGTGTGTGGTGGCGGGGGAGGAGGGGGTGGGAGTTGGGGGTCGGAAGGAAGGGAGGGTTCTTCATTTGGGATTCATGATCTATGAGAGGAGTGGGAAGAGGAAGGGGATTGGGGCGGGGGGGTGGTAGTGAGATCCGAAATCTTCTCCATCTCCCTGCGTCCTCTTGTCCTCCTCCTCCTTCTCTTCCTTCTCTTCCTTCTCCTCTCCTCTCCTCTCCTCTTCTCTTCCTTCTCTTCTTCGGCACGTGGCCGCAGCAAAGTCTTCAAAAGCTGATTTTGATAAACGAAATGGAAAAGGGCTGGACTCCTTGCTTGCACCCCTCACCTCCTGGTATTGAACCGCCGGTCTGCTGGCCAGGAGAAGGGGGGGGAGGGGGGGGGAGGGAGAGAGTGGTGGGAGCGGGGGGAGGAGGGAGAGAGAGAGAGGGGGGGGGGGGGGGGGGAAGGGAGGGAGGGGGGAGGTAGGACCGGACAGGACGGCCGGGGCCTATCATTGTGGCAGCCCCAGCAAGTATTGCTACATCTTAATATCCCTCGGCCGCAATCTGCCGGACTGGGCTGGAATTGCCAATATCCTGACGGCAGACCTCAGCGGAGGGGGGGAGCACTGCTGGTCAAATCAGAAGTGACCAGTGGCAGTCGGCTCCTGACCCCTCTGTCCACTCTCCCAATGTCATTTGCTTTTCCCGATAAAAGGATGGGGTGGAGGGTGATGGGGGGTGGGGTAGGGAGGGAGGGAGGGGTGGGGGGGTTGATGGGAGGGAGGAGGAGGAGGGAGGGAGGGAAGAGCATCAGGAGGGAGGGGAACAGGGTGAAGGGGGGTTGGTGGGGGTGGGGTGGAGGGGAGAAGGGGACGGGGCGATCTTCTTGGGCTGGACCAGTGGACGTAGATCAAATTGCCCGTTCTGGAGGCTGATGCGAGAAGTGGATGGTGGGCGGTGGGTGGAGGGGAGGGGATGTGTGTGTGTGTGTGGGAGGGGGAGGATGAAGGAAGGAGGGGGTAGGGGGTTGAGGTTGGGGTGGGGATTGGGGGAGGGGAGGACCCCCTTTCTAATGACATTTTATGTCGGCATCACTATTCGGTCCACACTCGGCCCTAATGCCCCGGCTCCCGATAGAGCACTGAGTGTAATTATTGGTCTTTGGCCCCCGCTCCCGAAAATCGGGAGGTGAGAAAGATGATCCTCCCCTCTCTCCGCGTCTGTTTCGTGCTGCCTGTTTCCCCCTTCATACCAATCATGGGGGGGTGTGGGGGTGTGGGGAGGTGTGGGTTGAGGGGTGGGGGTGGCAGGATGAAATGGGATGGGGTGGATGGAATCTGTGTCTTGCCCTCCCCCCTCACCCCCCTCCCCCCCCCGCGCTTCCCCTGTCTCTAGCTGTCCGTCTGTGTGTTTCTGTCTCTTTTCTCATCTCATCTTTCTTCTTCTTCTTCTCCATCCCCCTCTTTGCTCGTCTCCTGTCGACTGAGTGTCTGTTTGTCTGTCCTTCTCTGTCTGTCTCTGGCACCGATTCTCTGTCTCTCTCCCCCTCTCTCTCTCTCTCCCCATTGTTTGTCTTCAACTCTGTCCATCTCTGAACTTGTTTCCGCAGGAATATATCTATCTATCTTCTGTCTCAATCTGTGTGTCTATGTCTGTCTGAATGTCTGTCTCTCTCTCCCTCTGTCTGTCTGCGTCTCTGTCTCTATCTGTCTTTTCTCTCTTTGTGTCTCTGTCTGTCTGTCTCTCACTGTCTCTTTCCAATCTCTCTCTTCCTGTCTCTGTCTCTGTCTCATGCGCGCGCGCGTGTGTATGTGTGTGTGTGTGTCTCTCTCTCTCTATGCGTGTGTGTGTGCGTGCGTGTGTGTGTGTGTGTGTGTGTGTGTGTGTGTGTGTGTGTGTGTGTGTGTGACGTGGGAGCTAGACTTGTGGCCGGATGTCTATCTCCCCTCCTCAGACAGATGGCCATCAATGAGAACATCCCCTGTCACCGGGAATTTCTCTGCTCCTCACTCGCCCTCCCCCCTCCGCCGCCACCACCAGTCGGCTCCTGTACATAGGTACAGACATTCATACATATATACAGACATATATATATATATATATATATATATATATATACATATAAATGCATGCAGACATAATACATCAGTATCAGTATCAGTAGTTCAAGGAGACGTCACTGCGTTCGGACATATCCATATACGCTACACCACATCTGCCAAGCAGATGCCTGACCTGCCAGCAGCGTAACCCAACGCGTTTAATGCATACATACATTCATACATACAAACAAACATACAGATATACATATTTACATATATACAGACATACTTATATACATATTTAAAAATGTACAGACATGCATACAGGCATGCATACATACATACACACACACGCACACACACACACACACATGCATGCATGCATGCATACATACATACATACATACATACATGCATACAGACAGACAGACAAACATACACACATGCAAACATACACAAATACAGACAGACAGACAAATCCACACACACACACACACACACACACACACACACACACACACACACACACACACACACACACACACACACACACACACACACACATTGTGCTGTTTTGTCTGGTGACGGTGTGACATCATTGTGGAACTCAAGGCGTGACTAAGCGTGTTGGGTCACGCTGCTGGTCAGGCATGAGCTGCTGATACTGATACTGATACTGTGGAACCACCAAGCTGTTATGTTTGTGTGTGTGTGTTTTGTTGTTGTTGTTGTTGTGTGTGTGTGTGTGTGTGTGTGTGCGTGTGTGTGGTCTGTCCTCTTGAATGCTACAGTAAGTGTTGTCAGTTGCGCGGTACGCTTCCATTGCCAGAATGTATCAGGTGTGGCAGCATGTTCGTATTTGTATTTCTTTTTATCACAACAGATTTCTTTGTATGAAATTCGGGCTGCTTTCCCCAGGGAGAGCGTGTCGCTACACTACAGCGCTACACTACAGCGCCACCCTTTTTTTTGTATTTTTTCCTGCGTGTAGTTTTATTTGTTTTTCCTATTGAAGTGGATTTTCCTACAGAATTTTTGCCAGGAACAACCCTTTTGTTGCCGTGGGTTCTTTTACGTGCGCTAAGTGCATGCTGCACACGGGACCTCGGTTTATCGTCTCATCCGAATGACTGGCGTCCAGACCACCACTCAACTCAAAGTCTAGTGGAGGGGGAGAAAATATCGGCGGCTGAGCCGTGATTCGAACCAGTGCGCTCAGATTCTCTCGCTTCCTAGGCGAACGTATTAACCTCTAGGCCATTACTCCATATAGTTCTCCAGTTTGACTACAGTAGATGATTATATAATAATTGTTATTGCTGATAAGAAGCTACACCATATACTGTTGCGTGAATTTGTCCTGATATTATGAAACTTTGTGTGTGTGTGTGTGTGTGTGTGTGTGTGTGTGTGTGTGTGTGTGTGTGTTGTTTTTACCAGCAAATACACGGTATCCAATAGCAAGAACAATGTCCAGTGTCAGTCACAGACTTCTTGTTGGTGTTACCTTTCTAACGTGTTAACAGCACACAATACTGTGTTAGCATTATACATTGGAACGACAGTTTGCTTTTCCTTTCAGTGGTTACTTAAAAAAAACAAAAAAAACAATAACAAAAGAGTGCTGGCAAATGATATCATGATGATGTACTGGTCAGATTGCCGTTGTGTATTTCTTTCTTTTTTTTTTTTAAAGGTGCTTTTTGACTCACTTGTGTAAACAAAGTGAGTCTATGTTTTAACCCGGTGTTCGGTTGTCTGTGTGTGTGTGTGTGTGTGTGTGTGTGTGTCTGTGTGTCCGTGGTAAACTTTAACATTGACATTTTCTCTGCAAATACTTTGTCAGTTGACACCAAATTAGGCATAAAGATAGGAAAAATTCAGTTCTTTCCAGTCATCTTGTTTAAAACAGTCTTGCACCTCTGGGATGGGCACAAAAAATTTTTAAAAATGAAGCCTAATTATATGCAAACTGTATTTACTGTTATATTTATATTTTTTGTATTGTCTAAACTTGGCACTTTGATCTGATATTCTGACCCAACAACAAGTGCAGTCATTATTATCATTTTTTTGTTCAAACAGGAACTTCTTTTGCTAAGCATGGAAGTTTTATTTATTTTGCAAACGTTTTGGTGCAGATAGTAAAAAAAGGGACATTACTCTGTAATTAATGCTAGGGGACTTAATTTGCTTTAAACTGATCTTTCTCATCTTAAACATTACATTTTGAAATTATACTCAATACATAAAAAGCTTGGATTTTTTTTAAAGTGTATCACAAGTGAGTCTTGAAGGCCTTGCCTCTCTTGTTTTTCTTTGTTTTGTGTGTGTGTGTGTGTGTGTGTGTGTGTGTGTGTGTGTGTGTGTGTGTGTGTGTTATTTTTCAGTGTGACGTCATGATCCACGATTATGCACGCACATGCATACATCTACCACGCCAGAAAGCAAGACCACACACACACACACGTACGCACGCACGCACACACACACACACACACACACACACACACACACACACACACACACACACACACACACACACACACACACACACACACACACACACACACACACACACACACACACACACACACACACACACACACGTGGTTCCTAAAGGCAGTTGGGTTTTAATGAAGTCTGATATGAAAAGCCTTAAAGAACTTCAAACTCAGCAAGTGAGACTAGTAAATGATCAATTATCGATCGATCAAGAATCAGTTTACGTTACCTCCAACGATAGGAGAAATAATGACACCTTTTTTTCTTTTCTTTTTAAAGTCGAAGTGTTGAACAGAGCATTATCAGGAATGCATGGCTTCACAATGAAAAGTTAGAGTGTTCAAAAAAACAAAAAAAAGAAAAAAAAAGAAGGGGGGTGGAGGTGGGGGATGAGAGGAGGATGTGGCATTGTTAACTCACTCAGTACGGCCAGTCCTCTCTTCTCCTCTACACAGACCCCTCGGATGTCCAGTGGGTGTCTGAATGACCCAACCTTTAGCTTCCGTCGTCAGAACTGTGGTATTCTTTGTCAACATTCACCTCTTCAGTATAAGAGCCTTCCGCTTGCAATATTTTGATGATGGTAATTGGGGTGAAACGCTGTTAACGTCGTCTCTTTCGCCGTTCGCATGGAGAGAGTTAAAAGTAGCGTGGCGAGATGATCCAAGAGGGGTCACTGTGAGGATGTTTGAAGGTGGCACTCTTTCGTGCTGATGGTGGTTGCCGTCTGTCGGTGTGAGCACGTCATTCGCTGTGCTTCTCCCTCCTCGCCACCCTCCCGCCCCCACACCCCCTCTCTCTCTCTCTCCTTCCCTCTCTGTCTGTCTGTCTGACTGTCTGTCTCTCATCTCCCCTTCACACTCTTCTCCCGTCCCTCTCTCTCTCTCTCTCCTCTCCCTTTCTCTCCCCCCTACGTCTCTCTACTCTCCCTTTCCATCTCCCCCTACGTCTTTCTCCTCTCCCTTTCCCTCTCCCCCTACGTCTTTCTACTCTCCCTTTCCCTCTCCCCCTACGTCTCTCTTTTCTCCCTTTCCCTCTCCCCCTACGTCTTTCTACTCTCCCTTTCCCTCTCCCCCTACGTCTCTCTCCTCTCCCTTTCCTTCTCCCCCTACGTCTTTCTACTCTCCCTTTCGTTTCCTCCTTCGTCTCTCCCCTCTCCCTTACCTCTCCTCCTACGTCTCTCTCCTCTCCCCTTTCCCTCTCCCCCTTCGTCTCTCTCCTCTCCCTTTCCTCTCCTCCTATGTCTCTCTCCTCTCCCCTTTCCCTCTCCCCCTTCGTCTCTCTCCTCTCCCTTTCCTCTCCCCCTATGTCTCTCTCCTCTCCCCTTTCCCTCTCCCCCTATGTCTCTCTCCTCTCCCCTTTCCCTCTCCCCCTATCTCTCTACTCCCCCCCTTCCCTCTTCCCCTACGTCTCTCTCCTCTCCCTTTCCCTCTCCCCCTACGTCTCTCTTCTCTCCCTTTCCTTCTTTTGTTTTTTCTTCGTCACTTGGGCTCAGTATAAGATTTTGTTTTTTTCATTTTACCGTTCCACCCATGATGTATATATAGAAAACATGTTAGCGACACAAAATACAGTTGTTGTTTTTTTGTTGGCCTGTCTGCTGCTGCTGCTACTGCTCGTCTTGCTGTTATTTATTTATGTATTTATCTCTTTTTTCCTCCTTTTTTTTTTCTCCATCGGCTGGCTCAGCGTTCAGTCGTCTAAACATGTATTGGTTATATTTCAGATTTACTCACCACAGTATTGTCACTACTGGTTCCTGGTGTCTTTAAAATCCACCCCTTTCTTGACGACCGTATGCACAGCAGAGAACGGCCAGTGTACCAGAAAAAGCAGAACAATGCTTTACGTCTCGTGTCTTGTATCGGTGTACCGCCCCCATTGTCCCACAGATACGGACAGACTGATGATGACACAGACAGACAGACAGACAGACTGATTGTGGCACAGACAGACAGACTGATAGTGAGAGAGATAGGTGTCTGTGTGAGTCTGGGTGGGTTTCGCTACGTAATGTAATATGCAAAATCCGATGGTCTAAGAAATAAGTTTATCACTAAACAGCACTTGAAATCCGGTGTTCTTTTTAATTCGTGTGGTTTATCCGAATCTGTGGAGGGATTGTGTTTAAAGCTGGGGAAAATTCATAAGGAAGTGGAAAGATAAACGTGAGGTGTATTATTTCCCTTGTTTCATCGCTTTTTTTTTTTTTTTTTTTTTTTTTTTTTTTTTTTTGCTTGCTTGAGTGTCAGATAATATCAGGGCTGCTTTTGTTTTCTTTCTTAATCTTGCCATTGCTTGTTAAATCACCAAACACAATGGTCAGTTTACCTCTAACGGTTTCTGTTGTTTAAGAAACGTGTATCATGTTGTTGCACTCTGTCCTCCAGGCCTCAACAGGAGTCATAGGATCTGAACTTCACTGATCATTGACACTGCCATGTGTCGGGCGGATGAACCAAGAAACTTCACCCATTCAATTTATGGTTACAGTGGCTGTGGTTTCAAACGGTGACACTTCGGCAGATACACTACTTCTGGGAATATAATAATAATGATAATAATAATAATGATAACAACAACAACAACAACAATAATAATGATGATAATAATGAGGAGAAGAAGAAGAAGAAGAATGGAAATAATTATAGTTCACGGTTGTTCAAGACGAGCCACCCATGATAGTTTCAGTTTTTAGTAGCTCGAGGAGGCGTCACTGCGTTCCAACAAATCCATATACGCTACACCACATCTGCAAGCAGATGCCTGACCACCGGCGTAGCCCAACGCGCTTAGTCGTTCCTTGAGAAAAAAAGGTGAATAAATAATTGATAAGCGTACATAAATAAGTAAATAAATACATAAATAAATAAATAATAATTATAATATGAAAAAAAAGAAAAAAAAGGCAGTAATGATAATAATAATAATACCCATGATAATGATCGAGGAACTGCTACTACTACGACTGCTGCTACTACTATTACTACTACTACTACTACCGCTGCTGCTAATAATGATGATAATAATGAGAAGAGGGAGAAGGAAAGGGACAAGAACGTTCAGTTTCGGTGTCAAGGATGTGTCAGAGTGTGCGGACAGGTCCAGAGAGGACGGGATGACTGCATCTGTCCACAGCCTGACACACAGGAGATGGATAGTCGTGTGTGTGTGTGTGTGTGTGTGTGTGTGTGTGTGTGTGTGTGTGTGTGTGTGTGTGTGTGCGTTTGTGTGTGTGGGGAGGGGGGGGCGGGCGTGTGTGTGTGTGTGTGTGTGTGCGTGCGTGCGTTTCTATCTGTCTGTCTGTCCCTATTCTCTGTATGTGTCTCTCTCTGTCTCTCTCTCTGTCTTTTTATCTCTGACTCTCTCTCTCTCTCTCTCTCATCCTGTCTATCTGCTCCTCCTCCTCCTCTCTCTCTGTCTGTCTGTCTCTCTCTCTTTCATCATTTCCTTCCCTCACTTTTATTCTCTCTCTCTCTCTCTCCCTCCCTCAGTGAGTCTGTCTCTCACTTAAGTTATCTCCCTCGCTCACTTTGCCTCTGTCTCTGTCTGTCTGTCTTTCTGTCTGTCTGTCTCTCTGTGTCTGTCTGTCTCTCTTTCTCTCTGTCCCTCTCTCTCCCCCTCCCTCCCTTCTTCCCCCTCTTTCTCTCCCCGTCCCTCCCTCCTCCTCTCTCTCTCTCTCTCTCTGAGCGTGCCGCTTGGTTCCGTTCTGTAGCAGGTCCGTGCTGAAGAACGGTGTCAGAGTCCTGAATTTCCCCCACTCCCCTCACCACTTCCCTCACCACTACCCCTACCACTACCCCCACCACTACCCCCACCACTACCCCCACCACTACCCCTACCACTACCCCCACCACTACCCCCACCAATACCCCTACCACTACCCCCACCAATACCCCCACCAATACTCCTACCACTACCCCCACCACTACCCCTACCAATACCCCTACCAATACCCCCACCAATACCCCTACCACTACCCCCACCAATACCCCCACCAATACTCCTACCACTACCCCCACCACTACCCCTACCACTACCCCTACCACTACCCCCACCAATACCCCTACCACTACCACTACCACTACCCCCACCACTACCCCCACCAATACCCCTACCACTACCCCCACCAATACTCCTACCACTACCCCCACCAATACCCCTACCAATACCCCTACCAATACCCCCACCAATACCACTACCCCTACCACTACCCCCACCACTACCCCTACCACTACCCCCACCAATACCCCTACCACTACCCCTACCACTACCCCCGCCAATACCCCTACCACTACCACTACCCCCACCAATACCCCTACCAATACCCCCACCAATACTCCTACCACTACCACTACCAATACCCCCACCACTACCCCTACCACTACCCTACCACTACCCCTACCACTACCCCCACCAATACCCCTACCACTACCCCTACCACTACCCCCA
Source organism: Babylonia areolata (assembly GCF_041734735.1). Taxonomy (NCBI): domain Eukaryota; kingdom Metazoa; phylum Mollusca; class Gastropoda; order Neogastropoda; family Buccinidae; genus Babylonia; species Babylonia areolata. The sequence goes on from NC_134901.1 coordinate 27,804,449, forward strand.
CCAATACCCCTACCAATACCCCCACCACTACCACTACCCCTACCACTACCCCTACCACTACCCCCACCAATACCCTACCACTACCCCTACCACTACCCCTACCACTACCCCCACCACTACCCCTACCACTACCCCCACCACTACCCCTGCCAATACCCCCACCAATACTCCTACCACTACCCCTACCAATACCCCCACCAATACTCCTACCACTACCACTACCCCCACCACTACCCCCACCACTACCCCTACCACTACCCCTACCACTACCCCCACCACTACCCCTACCAATACCCCTACCAATACCCCCACCAATACTCCTACCACTACCCCTACCACTGCCACCACCACTACCCCTACCACTACCCTGTGGTTGTGTGGGGGGCAGGGAGTAGGGGGGCGGGGAAG
>NC_134901.1:27809856-27814856 GCF_041734735.1 Babylonia areolata
ATTGAAGTACATTGTGAGGGAAACAACAGTTGTTTTACTCCACAAACAAGACAGAAGCCAGTAAACTTTGTTCAGTAATACATGACGCTGTCCCACATCTTGATACAAGTAAATTCTAAGATACAGATCGAGGAATAAACCCAGAACTCAGCACAGTACGCGTCATCGTTTCTATTAACATGAATATTTGATCAAAGACCATGAATTATTTTGAAGCGTGTAACAGTCCTCATCTGAAATGTGTGGCATTTAGTCTCTAAATCCACGATCAATTCTGTGAAAGGATTGTGTAAACTTAAGGCAGAAAACACACTTGCGTGTCCAGTTTGTGTTGGCAACGAACTTATCTGTTCATGCAGACAACAAAAGGGCTTAGACTTGTACTATTGGTGAGCTGTCAGTAAAGGCTGTTACACTGAATGGATTCCTAGCAACATGTGAAAATGGAAAAGAGACTGGATAGTAGTCATTCCCTGAGATGTTACCACTCACAGACAACTTTGTCACAAAATGTCAGTGACTGTATTTTATGACTTACCAATGGCACATTTTCTTCCAACCTTAATGAAACTGAACAGCATCATGTTTCGGTTTTTCTGGTAGACTTGACTTTATGTAAATTGATCTAAAACGTGACATAAATGGTTGCCTCGACATTAAGGAGCACATTACGGTTATTGTGTTGTGGTACCTACCCTGAGACATAATTCATTGAGACATATCTGGGTGTAGACGGCATGACGGCAGAGCTTATTCATGGCCCAGGCCGACCCTCCACATGATCAATCAGCGTGCCATAAAGCGAGGAAAATGGCCGCCATGCTGCCACCCAATTCTCAGTCATTTGACTGAACAGTGTACCTCAGTCTCACAGCAATGACTCCCTGCCGAGCTATTGCATTCAATCTCCGCATATCGCTCGACGGAAAAGCATTTCACGGGGATTAATCATCCAATCTTCCATTAAATCATCCACGAAACATTTCGGATTTTTTTTTATTTCAACGCTTTCACCGCAGGCTGTTCACGCGCTCTCAGCCATAAAAGAAAGTTTAACAGCATGATATTAATTCCGCCGCAGACAGCAGGGGGAGAAGGAAGGTGGAGGGGGCACACGGGGATCAAAACCGATCAATTCGCCCTCAGCCCCGGGAATTATAGCAGTTATAATTCCGCAGTCATGACCGCATGGTCGTTCATCACCAATACACAACGTTTGTTTCCCCCAGCGGAGCCATTAGACTGGGCGGCTACTGTGATTACATATCATATGTAGAAATGGAGCTGGCTGCTGGGGCCGGCGGAGCGCTATGAAAGGCCATCTCCTGTATTAGCACCATGCTGATTTGATGAAGGGTGCGATATGCACAGCTGATGGCTGGTGTGGCACAGCCGCTACGGCTTCAGGACGGCTGGGGGATTCCTGGCTTCTCTTTGATGCTGGACTTCCTCTCAAGTGTCCGGCTCGTGGGTGTGTGTGGGAGTGGGTGAAGGGGGGGGGGGCTGGTTGGGGGGGGGGGGGCGATTCTCCTGATCACGTTAACGACGATGTCCTTGGGTTATCGTGAACTGATTTGCATGAGAAGCGCCCGTCCTGCTGTGATGGTGCTGACCCGCCCTGACTGTCCCCGTGGCTCCTCAGAGCTGTTCAGGACATCGGTTCAGACCAAAAGTCATGATTTGGTGCCCCGGGTCATTAACGTGAATCTGGACACAGCATGCATTAGAAAAAATTCTCAGGGGGAGTCTCGCAATCTGCCTCTTGTGCCCAGCTGTTGAGTTGTAGCCATTGGCTGGAGTTGTGTCTTGTAATGGATATGCTTGGTTCAGGAGAATCTTATCATTGTTGTCCATTAAGTTTATTTCTGTAATTCTAACGTCTCCTCGTCGTTTGTGATTTTAAAGAATCTAACAACGAAACAAAAGATTATTATCATTATCATTCAACGAAACAAGCAAGCACACAATACCGTCCAGCCCATAGCTTCATTTCCACGTTCACCACTGTCTTCAGCACATACACACAGCAGACGTACTGGAACATGACCTCCAGTAGCAGAGGCTGGTGAACTGTTTGAACGAGCAGTTATAATGTAGCTGAAATAAAACCTATTTCAAGTATGAGCGGACCCCTCGGGCTGACGACGTTGTCGGCAGTCTTTGCATATTGCCGCTTCCTCCAGTCCCCGCCGCTTCCCTCAGGGAAATGATGAACGAGCTTCACAAGGCGCGAGGGCCGCGCCGTTATGGAAGAGAGATTAATATTACCATACCGGAAGAATGACACCCATCGGAAATCAGGGATGCTGTTGTCGGGGTGGCGGGTCGTCGGTAATCATTCCTTTCACATCGCTGTCAGCGGTCCTGCCGTGGCCGTGTCTGTGGAACACGTTTGGGTGGGAAGAGTGAGTGAATTATTTCATAAATCATTGATCAACTGGCTGTGTCGTGTCTCCCCCTCCCTTCATCTCTGTCTCTGTCTCTCCATGTCTCTCTGTCAATGTCTCTATGTTTATATCCCTATCTCTTCATATATATATATATATATATATACATATATATATATATACATCTCTCTCTCTCTCTCTCTCTCTCTCTCTCTCTCTCTATATATATATATATATATATATATATATATATATTATATCACTTCTACAAATTTTGGTTAGAAAAGGAGATTATTTAAAATGTTTAATGTAAAGAAGGAAAATTGCTAGAGTAAATGAATTTGGACACATGTTCTGACATTCTTGTTCTGTTCTCTCTTCTTTATCTCTCTGCCATGTGCATTGTGTACGCATGCTCACACACGTTTGTAAGTTATGTATGTATGATTATTCAATAATATGTGTGTACATATATATGTGTTTATGCACATGCATCTTGTGTATGTTTGTAAGAAGATATCTATATAACAAGGAAGCAAACGTTTTACGCAGCCTTAGCTTTTTAATTTCCATCAGTTATCTTCGTTACCTTCACATATTATAACATTCTCACTTACTTGTTTCTCCAGATTTGTTTTCCAAGTATCTCTTCGCTGCTTGAACAAGATGGCTGTGGCTGTGATGATGCTGAAACAAATCCCGTTTCCAGAACGAGCGAACCCATTCAGGACAATGAAACTGTCTTCAGCTTTCGGGTGTTCATGATTCATGACTTGCTGTTTCTTCCACTTGTCCCCACTTCCCCCAGGGAAATGATGAACTGAAGTTCACACGATGCAGCCGCTGTGGTGTGATAGAAGAGAGATCAATATTACCAAGCCAAAATAATGGAACTCGTCAGAAATCTGTTCTGCTTCTTGAAGAGGACAGGACCATTCTTTGGTCGTCGGTTAGGGGATTTGGGATTTGCTTTATCTGTCCGTTATTCACTGGGCTGCAGTTCCAGAATTTCTTGCACTCCTGTCTTCCCTAAACTTTCCTCGGGGCTGACAGAGAGGACGACAGTCTGCATACTGCCGCTTCCTCCAGTCCCCGCCGCTTCCCTCAGGGAAATGATGAACGAGCTTCACAAGGCGCGAGGGCCGCGCCGTTATGGAAGAGAGATTAACTCACTCCATGCCAAGAGTTTTTGCCCTTGCCAATCCCTGAAAACCCAGGGTTTGTATAGGATTGGGAAAAAATTGTAAAAAAACCAAATAAACACCCAGACAATTGATATTTAGTATATGTATGCAAGGAATGTTGTTCCATATGTGTGCAAAAAATCAAAGTATTTACTCACTATCTTGATGTTGATCGCGGTATCCATATTTAGTGTATTTTTTAGCATTTTTGCACCCATCAGAAAGGTACACCAACATGTTTCACATCACATTCTAACACTATTTGAGGAACTGAAGACCTAGTGCATGCAATGAAGTATGAACAGGTGGTGAAGAAAGTTGAAATTCACACATACAAAAAAATATATTGTCTCTACATAATGAAAATCAAAGAACAAAGAAAAAACTCAACCGGCTGGGTGTTGACTGGCCAGTCAGCTGACAATCCTGGTATGCCAGTGAAGGGATGTGCAAGAGGGAAAAAGGAAAAATTGTCAGTCCAATCACTGGTGAAAACACTTGCAAAATCGTCCATTTTCTCAGTGGTTTCGTCGTCTGTGTCTGTCTCATCTGCTGGCACATGTCCCTCACTTTCCTCTCCATTGTAAACACTCTCTTCAGCAGCCGAATCTGTTTCTAGTTCATCGGGATCTGGTTCAAATTAACTGTCCGAAGAATCAACATTATCTCATTCGACATCAGAGCCTTCAGTTTGGATCATTTCCAAAGCATCTTCGACGTTGAGTAACATTTCCCCTCTCCGACCGTGTCGAACACTTCGCCGTGACGCCATCTTCTCAAACAACTTACAAAGCTGACAGGGGGCACGCTTTGTTATCAACTGCGGTTGAGCTTATCGCGACACACACGCAGCGTGTGTGAATGAAAAGCTGACCAGAGGTGACGTAAGATATCACATCTGCTTTTGATTTTCGCATCCGACGCGTCACTCCGACAGCACAACTTTTTAAAATCCAAGTCTGCATATGCGGACATCGGCATCCAACGCTTTCTCCGACGATGTCCGCATATGCGGACAATGGCAGCGAGTGAGTTAATATTACCATACCGGAAGAATGACACCCATCGGAAATCAGGGATGCTGTTGTCGGGGTGGCGGGTCGTCGGTAATCATTCCTTTCACATCGCTGTCGGCGGTGGTGAGGTGGTTTTGCTGTCAACGGAACATGCTTGACATTAATGGGTGACTGATTTATGCCCTAAATCAACGATCTATACTTTCTCTTGCTTGCCTTTCTATCCCGTCTGTCTGTCTGGCTGGCTGGCTGGCTGGCTGTCTTTGTTCCTGGCTGTCTTTCTGTGATGCTTTTCTGTAAATTATTGACGATTTTGGCTTATGGCTTTGTCAGTATTTAACAGAGGCTGGCATCTTTCATCAGACTCTTTTGTGATGCAATGTCATGTGAGAACTGTCATCAGTCAGTGTAAA
>NC_134901.1:27819856-27844856 GCF_041734735.1 Babylonia areolata
GAAAGTCAAGCAGAGGGACCAGCCACACACGCACGCACACATACACCCGCACACACATATGGTACCTATCGTCCAACTGTTGGAACTGGCTCCGTCGGCTGGTTGTTTGTTCCCCTGTGGTGGCCATACCGTTCCGAGTCCTGAGCCGTGGCTGGAAGAGTCTAGCGGGCGGCATATGATCGGCGCAACTAGCGTTTGATGTGTTGATATTATCGTTCTGGTTCCTTCTTTTTTCTCTCCCCGGGCCATAGCACTGTGCTGGGAAAGGGGTGTGTGTGTGTGTGGTGGGGTGGGAAGGGGTGTTGGGAATGGAGGGAGGTATTTTTCACCTGTTGGGGCGAAGTCTCGAGATGGTTGCCATTTGTTGTGGGTCTTCAGATTCTGTCCATCAGTGGATATCGTTTATCCCTATCCTCTGTGCGTGTGTGTGTGTGTGTGTGTGTGTGTGTGTGTGTGTGCGCGCGCGCGCGCGAGCTAACTGGTGAGTGATGTATCAAAAGAGCGGTTGCTTTTCCATCGAAGGTTTCAGTTGCCCTCAGCCCCAACGGGCAATCAGAATACCAATGCCGCGCGTGTACGCTGGCGCGCGGGCGCGCGCGCGCGCACACACACACACACACACAATAACAGTCACTTTCTCACCAGAGTACGGGAATGGGTAGTGAAGGGGGGAGGGATGGTGGACAAACAGTCATACAGACGGGCGGTTAGAGAGGAAAGAGAGAGAGAGAGAGAGTGCCCCCACCCTTACTTTTTTTCTGACACAAAACGATTGGGATGCAAACTGATACAATTTCAGAGGAAGACGTTAAACGCGAGACGAAAAGGTTAGGTGTCACATTTAGAAGAAGAAAAAAAAGGGGACGAAACGGGATAGAGGGAATGGCAAGGAAAAAAAAGGAAAAAAAAGATGGGTATGGGGCAGAAATGGCTTGCAGGTGACAGCTGCCCCCTGGAGTTATTTATCATAACGCGCAGCTGTGGGAGCTCTGAACGCATCCTCCTTTCTCCCAAAGGCTGCTTTCCCAGCCCCGTTTTACTGTCTTCTGCAGGGGGCTTGGAGATGAAGATCATCACGATGATGATGATACATATGTGGCAGATAAGGTGAGACTGCAGGATTTTTTTTTTTTTTAATCAGTGCACCTGCACACCGTAAACTCAGCTTTTTTTTTTCTTTTCAATATTTATTGTTTTACTGCACTGCTCTCTCTCTCTCTCATACACCAGCCATTTTCGGCTCCCCCCTCCCCCCCAGGGGCTGTGTGTGTGTGTGTGTGTGTGTGTGTGTGTGTGTGTGTTTGGTCTTAATAAATTGCATTTTTACTTTGTTGTATGTATACTTTTTTTTTTAACGTCACGTTTGTGTGGGTTGTCTGTTGGCAATGTCGGCTTTTATTTATTTTATTTTTTTAAATGTGTGTACTTAAGTTGGAGATAAGTTTTGTATAGTGGTCAACGTCAGAAGTGTCTCCTAGGTTGTGTGCATGATGATTGTAGTTGTGCATCATCCCCCCCCTCCCCCTTACAGGACCGATGTTCAGTTATTCAGCCCCTTTAGAAAGTGCTTGTGATTCACATGCTGATACGCCAAATGTTTCTATATTCATCTCACATGTTGACCAGTGCTATGTATTGATTTTTTTCCGAGCTTTTGATGATTATACCAACTTCAGAGTACAGAGCTGACTTTAAATCCTGTCTTATCGGAATCGAGTATTTTGACATTTCAAAATGAAATATCATTAAAATGAAATATTATTTAAACTTTTTTTTATTCACTTACACAGTCTGAAAGGTTAAATTATTCTTTGGTACATGTGAAACAAAACCATTAAAAACAAAAAAAAAAAAAAAAACACCTTCGTTTATCTTTCCATACACTCTGTTTTTATTAAAATTCACACAATTGCAGCTGATTCCCTCTCACACATACGCATGCACACACGCCTTCGCGAACTTCTGCGGGTCGACTGGATAATGATGGTGGTCTCCCATCTGCGACTGGCGAAGAATCTGCACACAGATCGAAACAAAACCAAATGAAAGAAATACAAAGACAGCAAGCCTTGCCCCGGTGTGAGGGTGGGGGTGGGGGTGATATCAGACAGGACACCCCCTAAGAAGACCTTCCGACCCTGGGCTCCAACACCAAGAGCCAAACTATCGGGCTGACTCCCCCCTCCTCCTCCTATCCTAACTAAAGGGCCTGCCCTGTAACGCCCGCTCTTCTCTCAACGTGGTGCGAGTTATTCTTTTGTGTTGTGTTGTCCTTCAGGGTGTGTTGTAAAATGTTGTGAACTATCCCCTCATCCGAAAGTGTGTGTGATTTTAAACGCACCGCCGTGATATATATGTATAGCACGTGGACCACATGATCAGCGTGCAATCAAACACAACCAGCCGGTGGCAGGAGGCTGTCCTCAACACAGGAGAGAAAAATGGTCAGCAAGGGAAGTATCGGTCGCCTCGGAACCCATCACAATCACTGAACTGTCAGATATCCAACAGAATTCGGACTGCAGCATCTTTCTTCCACCACCTCCCACTGCTTCCACCTGTATGAAATGCAACACACCTTCCTTTCTCCTTGACCTCATCTCGTCCACTTCAGCCAGACTGATACCCGTCTTCACGTGGTCCAGGCAAAAGAAACAACGGAGAGCGAGGCCAGGAGATGTGAACAACAGAGGACACTTTGGGAAGACCAAGGGTGATGGAGATGTTGACAAGAGAAGATCGCCAAGACGTAATATAGCGTAAGGGGCGGTCGGTCTACCCAGGGGGGGAGGAGGTGGGGGGGTCTGCCTCCCAGGAGCAATCGTCTTGCTGTGGCGGCGGCTCAATGACTTGGGTGGGCAAGCCTCGGCTCGGCCCGTGACAAATGTGTTGCACGTGCATGCACAGACCAAAGGACCGACATTCACTGTTTCCTTTTCACTCTCACCCTTGTCGCCTTCACCCTGACTCCAATACAACCTGAAAACAACCCACAGGGATTCAGCAGTCCATCATCGACGCTTCCTGTTGACTCACCTTGTAAAATCTGTAAATGTCTCAAGACGGATGCATTAGCCGATTTTACATCTGAGGGTCAAGGTTCGAGCCCGGTATCGGCGCTTGATGGTGCCGACTCGAGCTTGCCTTAATTTCTTTTTTAATATGTTTGGAAACACGACTATACTCAATAGCACGATCTGAAAGGACTGGCCAAAAAAGCAAACTCTTTGGAAACAGCTTAATGTTGTCGACAAATGCAGACTTTAAAAAAAAAAAAAAAAAAAAAAAAAAAAATCATGCGATCCTTAAAGAACATTACTGTTCTAAAAAAAAAAAAAAAAAAAAAAAAAAAAAAAAAAATTCATAATGAGAACACTGTACTGCCTGGTTTGGGTGAAAGGCGAGTGAATAAATTGCACTAGGTCAAATGATTGAAACATATAAATATCACCGAGCGAAATATAAACTAATACATCTATTTACAATCCAGATTGTAGAATGGTGAAATAAATCATAATCAATAGTGAACACAGCTTTAATCTTTGAACACACACACACACACACACACACACACAGACACGCGCGCACGCACGCACGCACACACACAGCCCGACATTTTCGCTCAGTCTGTCCCCTCTTTCTCTCCTCCCCCATAATCCTACCCCAACCCCCCACCCTTCCCAGCCGCAATTTTTCTCACAATAATGATAACCCGAGCGCCATTCCCACCGACCAAACCGTTATTTTTCATGTTGCTGCTGCCAGCAGAGTTCACCGTTGACGCAATGGCCATCCGCCAAGTGATGGGGCTGCTGCCCTCACGGAAACTGGTTTGCGGGCGGCTGACATGAAATATCTCTATGAAACAAATCGCCCTGACCTTTCCCTCTCATCCGCCAGAGCTGCCACCACCACCACCTCCCTTCTCTCTCCCCCCCCCCCCCCCACCCCCTTCAGCCATTATGGAGGGATGAGGAGAAAGTGGGGGTGGGGGGAATGGGGGGGTATAGGGGGCAAAAATCAAGCTCGTCGTCAACTGCAGGGCAAAAAGTTCATTACGGAGGGGGAGGTGGGGAGCGAAGGACGTGACATTGTCATCAGCGCACAGCCATTTTGACCATTTGATCCCCATTACGCTGCCACTCAAAGCCGCCATTTCCATATTTTTCCAATGACACGGCCACAAATTGATACTGTGTTTGCTGTAGGGCTTTGGGGGGCAGAGAGGGGGGAGGGGGGAGTGGGGGTTGGGGGGATGGGAGCCGCGCGGCGGAAGAGCCCGAGCCCAGGTTAGCCTGTCATTTCAGCAGATGGCCCCGGACTTCATCTGTCATGAGCAACCCAAGACCAACGGCCGGGGCTCCCCTTCTTCCAACTTCCCATGACGAACGGGGCCAGCCAGACGACTGCATCTCTCTCTCTCTCTCTCTCTCTCTCTCTCTCTCCCCCAGCGGTGGTCGGTTACTGCTTTTTTAGCCAGGCGTTTTATGAAAGACATGTTTCCCTTCTTCTTGCTTTCCTCTCTCACCTCTGTCACCTGTTTCCGACGTGTGTCCAAGAAGTCGCGTGCTCTTCCTTTCGGTTCCCCCCGGCCTGCCAGGGGAGTTAATAAGCAATTACTGGGGGCTCGATCCCCCCCCCCCCCCCACCACTCCCCCGCCACCCGGGCTGTGCTGGCCGCCACCAGCTGTAACAAGGCGTCCAGATGAATGGGAGGCACAGTCATCCGCCATTCATCAAGCCCCAGGACTGCCTGCCACGCGCCGCTGCCAGATTGGGGCCATGATAGAAGCCGGCATGGCCTGCGCCACTCGTTATTTTATGAAAACTACGACAAGCGGCATACTGGACCTGTCCCTTCCCCCCTCCCTCTCCGGGGAACTCTGTGTGACAGGCTTCCCATCACTTCCCATTTGCAGTGACGGCTCACGAGCAGAGGGAGGGAGATCTTGGCTTGGGGCAGCCCTCCGTCCAGAAACGGGGGTGAGTTTAAAATAACCCAAGCGGACAACAGGGATCAGGCAGCACAGAACCGTGTTACATGAATTATATAACGTGCAGCCCAATCAGCCATGAAGACCCTCCTCATCAACCGCACCCATTCACCATTTTGTTCATGTAATGTGGAGAATATGGGTCCGGTAACAATTATGTAACGACACCATTGGAAACGCTGAATTATTCCTTTTGAATTTCCAATTCATTTCGTCTTGGTCACACTGAGAAGATGCCACAAAAGCAGCTCATGGTGGAACTTCCAGAAAGAACAGCCAGACCTTCGATCGTAAATCTCCATTCCAAATCACACACACACAAACACACGAGCGCGCGCGCGCGCACGCACAGAGAGAGACAGAGACAGTGAGACAGATACAAGCGCGCGATTTTTATCTTCTCGTTTATGGCCGTCGCTGAAATTATTCGATTAAACAACAACAAAAAAATTGTCATTTCGAAATGCCGCAGGATAGCCGAGTTAAATATCCTATTTGACAGACGTTTCCTATTTCCAATTTCGCCGACAATTCATCTTCAAAATGTTCCCACTGACCCGAATTAAAACTTATTTTAATTTTATCTGTAGCTTTGTGTCTGAAAACTTTGAAAATACAATCTTCACCTTTCTTGCGTCTCCATCGCTGGCAGTCTTGGAAAATAAAGACCAAGGTAAGGAGAATGAGTTGCCGGAAGGTGACCGCGGCCTGTAAATGCTACCGTAATCGCTGGTGAACGACTCTCAATAAGCCGGGAAAAGAATATGATCTAGCGTTGATTATAAAAGTAAAAAGAAAACACAAGGATTTGGACTCTCTCTCTCTCTCTCTCTCTCACACACACACACACACAAACACACAGACTAGGTGTGATTTTGCTACTGTGTGATGTTCCATAACAAAGCGTGAAGGATTCTGTGTGTGCCTCCTTATACAGAAGATTATAATAGTAGTTGCAGAGAAGAAGCGCAAGAGATAATGAAAACTATTTCAACCAAATTGACAGACACCACGGAATTTCTTGAAGAGAGAGAGGGAGAGAGAGAGAGCTCTAGTCATGTCTCCTTAAAATCCATTCCTTCAGCCTGTTCGACGTTAGGAAATATACAATGGAACAGCCAACGGTGACGCACTGCGACTAATCTTATAAATATCTTGCTTTTATATATTGCGAACAGCATTGAGGCTGAGGGGTGGGGGTTGGGGGTGGGGGGGGGGGGGAGTTATTACGACCAGATACACCAGAGACGCCATTTTCTTATTTCAATCAGAAAACCACACGCTTTCTTTCCTTTTTTTTTTCTTCTTCTTTTTTTCCTTTCCTTTCGTGAAGCGCTCGTCCCGGCTGGAATGATAGCCATCATAACGTTTGAACTGTTCTTCCTTTCAGGAGACATTGGAGCAAGGAACCAGACTGGAAACGGAAGACATCGAGACATGAAGCGAGGGAAGACTGGGGGGGGTGGGGTGGGGTGGGAAAGAAGCCAGAACGACAGACACTTTTTTTTTCTCTCCTCTTCCATTATTGACGAGAGCCGGAGGGTGAAAAATATGGCCCCCGTTATCTCCCCGTCTGGACCCGGGGGCCTCCCAGCGATGAAATATCAATAGCGGGGCTCATAAAATGTGCAGGAAAATTGAAATGAAGCTGAAATGTCACATTGGCACCCCCGGCTTTTCCTGCCCGCTCTGCCTGACCCCATTGTTGTCGGCCTGTCGTTACATGAGGGATGGGGAGGGGGAGGGAGGCAAGGGAAGGAGGGGGAGGGAGGCAAGGGAAGGGGGGGGGGGGTCCGGGGAAGGAGGGAGACAGTGGAGGGAGCGAAGGAAACAGATGACTACCTCCCGCCCCCTCCCCACACACACACACACACACCCCGTTCTTTCTTGTTGTGTGCATGACCAAGTCTTTGACAAAACTACATCCCACCACCGCCACCCTTTCCCACCATCAATGATGTGTTTTGTTTGATGAAGAGGGATCGTGCGCACACGCACATGCATACAATCAAACCTAGGGAAATGTCTGACTGGAACAACCAGATGAACACACACACTTGCGCGCGTGCACAATCTCTCTCTCTCTCTCTCTCACTACCACCACTACCTTTGTTTAAAACTAAACACGTGACAGTGACATGACAACTCTTTAATGTGTCTGTGTGTGTGTCCGCGCGCTCGCACTTCATCGCCTTCCTGAAGTCATGGACATGATTGCCTCTTTCACGTATTTGTTCGTTATCTAAAATGATGGTTAACGCAAAACAAGGCATTTTGTGTTTGATGTAGGGGACAAGAGGGTTGGGGGGGCTTGGGGGGTTATATGTTACAACCCTTCACCATAATAGTATAAACTCACTCACCACAGCTTAGTGATTCTCGTTGTGACAGACTGAGCAAACTCTTAACAATGTCCATGCTGTTAGCGAACATAAAAACAAAATAAACCACGACCAGGGTCGTCTATTATTCGGGCAGACTAATCAAAAGAACCCTTTCCTATTCCTTCACATTTCTTATTAAATAATAACGTTGTTCTTCCGCGCCTTTCGCTCTCCTCCTGTCAGAAACCATACGCCCCGTTGGAAACCATACAGTTTCATCTTGCGTTTCAAAAATTCCCTTCCATTATGTCAGCTTCAGGCTTGAACAGATTTCTTCCTTGAGCAGACTTCATAGCGAATCAGTAACGCGAACAAATGCACAGGCGAGAACACACACACACACACACGCACGCACGCACGAACGCACACACACACACACAAACGCGCGCGCGCACGAATGTACGCAAACACACACACACACACACACAAACACACACACAGGGAGGGAGAAGGAAGGAAGAAACGGGAAAGAGGGACAGCACGGCGAACTAAAAAACAATATTATTGTTCGGGCAATAAACACACACGGGCCACACACACACGTGGAAATAAACTCTTCCCGATAGCAAATGCACTTAGACGTCACATAGAAAGCAAAGAAACAAGGGGAACAGGATGGACAAGCCCTGTCGGCTTCTTCCGCTTCAACGCGAATAAAAGATGTGAGGGAAACAGTGGTTGTATGCTCCCATATACTTAGGATGCATGTGGAAGAATCAAAACCATAACAATCCCTTTACTGCAAAATTTCATAGATAAGGAAAGGAGGTTTAACCCTCTCGTTACCCACTGTTCGCTGTCTATTGAAATGCCACTGCAAAAGAATGGCAACTCATTGCTTTCAGTTTTCTCTTTTTCAGTGTGAACAAGAACTTCAGAGAGGCTCAACGAGATTATTCTTCCCTTTTCCCTGGCCTCCAACCTTTCTTTAATCCCTTTCTTTGCTTTCTCTCTTTTTTAGTCCAATCATCCATGTACACCCATGTACTTTATCTGTCTCCCACGACCCCCTTTTGTATTTTGTCTGTCTGCACCCCCACCTACCCCTCCCTCTCTCTTGCTCTCTCTCACTCTCTCTCTCTCTCCTTGCACGCAAGCTTGCTGTGCAAGCCAATCTCATCAGGCGCAGCTACAGTTACTGCGCTGGACTGAATGTTTTTCCACACCATCCCTCTGTTAGCTGTTTAGAGACCTCTCGAATTTGTTGAAAATCTAATGAACGGCAAACAACGAACGTTCAAACAAGCAGGTTTTACCAGTATTTCAAAGTCCCACAACGCTCAACCAAAAAACACCCACAAACAGTTTCTGCCCATCTGAATCATCCTTTCTTTTTTTCCCCCTCTAAGATCAGAGGAATGGAAGAGAGAGATAGGAACAAGGAAGGGGGGTGGGGGGGGGGGGGAGTGGAGTGGGGAGGTTGTAGGTGGCTGGGGTTGACGAGAAAATGGTGCACATCATCTTCGAAAGCACGAGCCGGCCCAGTCACGAAGGCATAAGCTGCCATTAAAGTTATAGGCAGTGACACGTTTACATGAGCTCCCGGTTTATGCTCGGCGCTGTAATGCGCGCATTAATAGACAAAAATCTTCGTGGTGGGCCCAGTGGCATATGTATACACACTGCTTTTTTTCCAGCCGTCTTCCCCTTCCCCACCCCCCTCCCCCCCCCCCACACACACCCTCCCCTCAAACCAGCCGGGAGTTGTGTTCGGCCCATAAAAAGACGCTTCTGGATGAAGATTCATACTCCCGTAATAAAAGCGACCACCTTCATTACACGTCGAACGAGTATCCTCCGGATATAAAAACAGCATTTAATGCATTTCATCCAACTAGGTTAAGCGTTCACACACACACACACACACACACACACACACACACACACACACACACCGAGACCACAAAAACCTTGTATTTTCCATTATTTATAACCATCAAGCCCATTAACATGGCAAAATGATGTGCATTTTTGTTCTATGGTTACCGAGTCTGCATTATAACACAGGAGGAGCAAGAGCTGGTTGTCACAGAGAGAGAGAGAGAGAGAGAGAGAGAGAGAGAGATTGTTGACGGATAACGAACGCAACCCCCTTAGCAAACAAAAACATCAATCATCCTTGGATCGAACTACGCACCAGGGTGTGTTTGTTTTTTTTTCTTCCCTCAAATCGATCACATTTTGACTAGTGGTATGGGGTGCTTGTCCTTCAGACACAGACAAGGGAGGGGGCGTGGGGGTGGGGATGCCAGATTATGGCCTGGCCTCGCGCTCTCTCTGCACCTACCCGATTTTCACCCACAGAAATATGTGACGATGAAAACAGTGCTACAACACACACACACACACACACACACACACACACACACAGTCCATTTCCTGGCAACAGCACCACCCACCATGACACATGACGAAGATAAGTTTATCACTGTTATCAGCATCACCCGAACCCGCTGCACTGCGTTGCATTTAACAATCTGCTCTCACGACTCAAGACAGCGGTAACCCTGGGGAAGGGGTGTTTCTCTGCTCTCACGACTCGAGACAGTGATAATCCTGGGCATGGGGTGTTTCTCTGCTCTCACGACTCAAGACAGTGATAATCCTGGGCATGGGGTGTTTCTCTGCTCTCACGACTCAAGACAGTGATAATCCTGGGCAAGGGGTGTTTCTCTGCTCTCACGACTCAAGACAGTGATAATCCTGGGCATGGGGTGTTTCTCTGCTCTCACGACTCAAGACAGTGATAATCCTGGAAAGGAGTGTTTCTCTGCTCTCACGACTCGAGACAGTGATAATCCTGGGCATGGGGTGTTTCTCTGCTCTCACGACTCAAGACAGTGATAATCCTGGGCAAGGGGTGTTTCTCTGCTCTCACGACTCAAGACAGTGATAATCCTGGAAAGGAGTGTTTCTCTGCTCTCACGACTCAAGACTGATAATCCTGGACAAGGGGTGTTTCTCTGCTCTCACGACTCAAGACTGATAATCCTGGGCAAGGGGTGTTTCTCTGCTCTCACGACTCAAGACAGTGATAATCCTGGGGAAGGGGTGTTTCTCTGCTCTCACGACTCAAGACTGATAATCCTGGACAAGGGGTGTTTCTCTGCTCTCACGACTCAAGACTGATAATACAGGGGAAGGGGTGTTTCTCTGCTCTCACGACTCAAGACAGTGATAATCCTGGACAAGGGGTGTTTCTCTGCTCTCACGACTCAAGACAGTGATAATCCTGGACAAGGGGTGTTTCTCTGCTCTCACGACTCAAGACAGTAGTAATCCTGGACAAGGGGTGTTTCTCTGCTCTCACGACTCAAGACTGATAATCCTGGGGAAGGGGTGTTTCTCTGCTCTCACGACTCAAGACAGTGATAATCCTGGGCAAGGGGTGTTTCTCTGCTCTCACGACTCAAGACAGTGATAATCCTGGACAAGGGGTGTTTCTCTGCTCTCACGACTCAAGACTGATAATCCTGGGCAAGGGGTGTTTCTCTGCTCTCACGACTCAAGACAGTGATAATCCTGGGCAAGGGGTGTTTCTCTGCTCTCACGACTCAAGACAGTGATAATCCTGGACAAGGGGTGTTTCTCTGCTCTCACGACTCAAGACAGTGATAATCCTGGGCAAGGGGTGTTTCTCTGCTCTGTCGACTCAAGACAGTGATGATTCAGGGGAAGGGGTTTGTCTTTACTTTTTGTTTCTTTAAATACAGAGTATGTGTTTTCGAGCTTTTGTCAAAAACGTAAACCTGTTCTGTATTGCTGTTGCCGTAGTTTGCACGATATCACTGATATTAAAGGTGCTTTTTGTTTTTGTTTTTTTCCTCTTCCAATGACGATCGCGAACTTCCCTGTTTATGCTCGCGCGCGCGCGTGAGAGAAAGAGAGAGAGAGAGAGAGAGAGAGAGGGAGAGAGAGATGTGGAGAGAAAGAGAAACAGTTTCTCCTCACAAAGTAACAATATCATTCACCAGAGAAGCTTGAAGAGGAAGTCGCCATGCTCTCAAGATGACCCCACTGTGTCCAGTTCTCAAAGCTAGTCTTCTCATCACCCCTTCCTTCTCTGTCACAAAACCTCTTCATGTCGGCCCCTGGCGTTTCCCCACAGGAAGAATACCTCCAAGATCAGCCTTGCCAAGGACTCCGCGCCCCTGATGGGCAAACTACTTTGTTCGGGTGCCAGAATAGCATTAAATAGTGTGGCTGCATCTGCCCCCCCCCCCCCCCCCCCCCACACACACACACACACACCGGACAGCACGTGACCCTTTTCACTCTCATTCCACCCCACGTGAACGTGTGTGACAAACAGGAACACAAACAAAACAATATACAAGTAAATGTTAGAAAACTTGTTGGGAGAGATGACCCCCAAATCACCCCCCTGTACCGCATGGCTGTCACACCTAAGGTCATCAATACAATATCGATACGCAGCAGTCCAGTGCCGGACATCCCTGACTACGCGGTGTGCGAAGGGCCTCACATTCCCTGCTCAAAATCGCCCTGCACCTATAAAAAGAAGAAAAAAAGGGTGTGTGTTGAGGGGGGGTGGGGGTGGGGGGCGGCGCTAGGTAGGGTGTGGGAGTTTAGGGGGAGGGAAGGGGGGGGGGACAAGACAAACGCGAAAACGGCGTAACTCATTCCAGGATGCGATAGACCCCACCACGGTGGGGGAAAAAAAATTCACATGAAAAACAGGCACTGTTCTCCGATTCGCCATATGACCGGAAAACAAATAGCTCAGTTGCAGCTAGGAGGCAGTAAACAATCCAAAGCCCGGGCCCCCAGCTTTGCATCAAACCATGTCCACGCTCAACAGAGGCATTGTGCGCCGTGACACGGGCTAAAAGGGCCGACATACCGGGGTTCGCCAAACGTCAGGTGATACACACTGTCACACAGGAAACGGGGTCCGGGTTGGTACCACTGTCCCAGGTGCGTGCTTGCGCGTGTGTGTGTTTGTGTGCGTGAGTTTGTGTGTGTGTGTGTGTGTGTGTGTGTACGTGCGCGCGCGCGCGCGCGCGTTCCACATAAAACACCCTTCCCAACTCTTCTTTGGTTTCCAAACCAAAGTGCGATAAATATTTAGGGCTTCAAGGGCTTCCCTTTCTCCGCTGTTTCCTGCCGATCCCACATTCCGAGTCGGGGTTTGTTGTGATCATTCCCAAATGACAATTGAGGTAAAAAATAAAAAAAAAATAAAAATAATAATAATTAAAAAACTCAAAAAAAACAACCAAACAAACTGTAAGCTAACGAATCCAAATGCAATAGTACATGCGAGAGTGAATGTAATTTCTGAATCGAGAAAAAAAAGAAGATTTTGTTAAACTTTAAACCAATAGATTTTGAACAGAAAAAGAAGACCAAAGAAGTCTGTGACAAGCTCTCATAAACTCATAATTCACACGAACAAAGAGCTCTAGTTGGGAGGAGGTGTCGAAGCGTTGTGGCTGACCTACAGTCACTGCAGATTGCTGGCCTACGCAGAGACCCGAATAATGAATAAAACGTTATAACTGGATGACAATAATAACAACAAAGGTATAATATTGAAAAGAATACACACCAATTAACTGACAAACATATGTCATCATCAACTTTCAGCTGTTCCTGTGGCACCGTATGATAAACACCGCAACCAGGCTTTACAGCAATGGAAGTCGCCTTTTCCCCCCTCACTGATCCGATTAATAAGGGTGGCAATAAAGGTTGAACAGGACGGGTGAAAAATGTAAATCTGAAATGCAAGCAGTGCTTACACTTTATGCACACTGGGTGGGTGGGTGTAATACACTGAACTGTGTCTCACACACACACACACACACACACACACACACACATATATATATATATATATATATATAACGATTGAAATGCATCATCGTGGGTTACTGGTAGGTTATCGATATTCAACATGTGTGTGTCCTGTTGTTAAACGTTTATTCTTTGTTAGGGTCTCTCCGCATGTCAGCAATCTGCGCCGTCCACTCCTCTGTTTCAGTGTTCAGTTTCTGAAGGCGGCGTCACTGCATTCAAACAAATCCATATACGCTACACCACATCTGCTAGGCAAATGCCTGACAGCAGCATAACCCAATGCGCTTCTCAGGCCTTGAGTGCCTGCATACTTATCTGTGTACCTAGAGTGGAATTCTTTATTCAGAATTTTCCCAGAGGACAACACTTTTAATACCATGGGTTTTTTCA
The DNA here is from genome assembly GCF_041734735.1 of Babylonia areolata. NCBI lineage: Eukaryota > Metazoa > Mollusca > Gastropoda > Neogastropoda > Buccinidae > Babylonia > Babylonia areolata. Next base: position 27,833,448 of record NC_134901.1, read on the forward strand.
GTGCACCAATTGCATGCTGCACACGGGACCTCGGTTTATCGTCTCATCCAAATGACTATACGCGCTCAGTTTGATTTTCCAGTTAAACTCTGGAGAAAGGGCGAGAGCGGGATTCGAAGCCAGATCCTCACGGATACTGTATTGGCGGATCTGCGCCTTAGCCATTACGCCAACCCGCTCGCTAATTCTATGTCCTCCACTATTCTGCAGCAAATGGAGCCTTAGCGCGGTTGTTAAATAAATCAGAAAACAACGCGGATTTTTTTTTTTTCCAAATAGTTTGTTGTCACCCCAACTTCTCGGTCTCCCATCCACCACCCCTTTCATCAACATTTATGTCTGCAACTTTCCACCCAGAGAGACAACTCTTCCTCGCAGTTCAAACAAGGATACCATGAGATAAAAACTCTTAGTTCTTCGCATTTTCGCTGAAGCTCACTTGCGCAATATGAAAATGCCCAACAACAAAAGACTGACAGCGTCAAATTGCATTCCACATGCGGAACAGAAGAAACTTTCGGTTTTGAGAGAGATTGAAAAACGATATTGTGCGAATGAATGCAAAGGAAGTAATCAGTACTCTCCTGCAGTGGTGATGTTCTCTCTCTCTCGGTGAAACCCTACACCCCTCACCCACACTCTCTCTCTCTTTCCTCACACACACACACACACACACACACACACACACACAGATGGGTTCAGAACCGTTCTTCAAGTGGATCCAGCATTTTACGAGATGATAATCACACGTGTTGGAAACGAATCAAGCACAGCCCTTGTTGTCGAGCCGTAAACATCTCCTGGCCGGAGGAGATCAAAGGGGTGTGGGAAGTTGCCATCCTTTATGGACACAATCAACATGTCCATTTGTGCACCATTAAGACCCACGGGGACATCGACATGGGATGTGGAGTAAGGGAGAAAACCATCCATGCTTCTTCCAACCAGCCCTGTGCTTTGAAAATCCCTCCCTCTCTCTCTCTCTTCATTACGTCCTCCTCTAACGATTTCCAGGTCGGCCCATGCACACCCCTCGCCCCCACCACCTCCTCTACTTTGCTTTCCCGTAGTACCCGCCTCCCCCTGCTCTCCTCTTTCCCGGAATCCTTTTTTTTTTCCTAAAGAAATTCCAGTTTGAAAACAAGTCTTGAAATTCCAACTGCTGTCTACAAAGAGAGTAATTATCATTACAGTAAAATCTCTTTAATTGTATAATTTCTTGTAACATTACACACACACACACACACACACACACACACACACACACACACACACACACACAAACTGTAGCAAAGTGGTTAGCGTCGCGGGCTGACGACTGGGGTGGGGTGGGGATGGGGGTTATGGTCGAGCTCCACTCTTTTATTTCCCCTGGTATATTTAAGTCTGTGTGTGTTGGGGTGGGGGGCGGGAGGGGGAGACTCGTGATGAAACTGCGCAAACAAAAAAAAGAAAAAAAATAGATTTTGAAAAAAAAAAAAATCGCATGTGTTGGTGGTGGGGTGGAGCGGTGCAGGTAAGTTCATGTGCATTCTGCATGACATATGGAATTGTGTTTCAGGTACTACAGATTTTTTTCTCTGCATGGAGTTCGGACAGCTCTCCCTGAGGAGAAAGCTTCTCCAGAATCCGGCTCCACACCTTTTTAAAGTCCTTTTTGCCATGGGTTCTTTCATGTACGCCAGTTGAATGCTGCACCTCGGCTTACCGTCTCCCTCAAAGAGACTCAAAATTTAAGCGGATGTCTGCTTCAAAGTCTTAAACCATCAAAACAACCAAACAACATTTTAAGTCGAATAAACAAGATCGAGACAGGGGTTCTTTCCATGTCATTTAAAAAAATAAAAAAATAAAAAAGGGCACAGGTAACACCACAACTAAACACTAACACAACACACAGAGCTGAGGTCGCCAGCTTACTCTTAAAAAAAGGACTACCAACAAACGAATAATTAAAGTAAGAGGCCCAACAAAGCAAATAAAAGACATGTTAACAGCAAAAAGTATATTGCAAAGGTCAGATTGACACACACTTCAGGGTGGGTAGCCAAAGCCCGTTGCAGTGTATGGTGACAGCACCCTATCACCAGAAAACATTCGCTTGACAAGCATGTCAGACACCGCGAAACAGGCCGGGAAACTATAGGAGTGATGCTGATCACCAGAAATGTGATTATAGGGAACAGGAAGGCACACCGAACCGACAGAAATAGGTTTTCTTAAAGCAGAAATATGGCAGCAACAGACAAGAACCTGGGTTTTCTTAAAGCAGAAATATGGCAGCAACAGACAAGAACCTGGGTTTTCTTAAAGCAGAAATATGGCAGCAACAGACAAGAACCTATTTCCTGGAGCATACTGTCATAAAGAGAGGGATACTATTTCAAACCGGCACCTCCACAGGGGTACCCCTCAAGTGGTGGGTGTGGGAAGATGGCGGAGAGTGGAGGGGTGTGGGGTGAGGCGTGAGAGAAAAGGAGGGGGCAAGTAGTATTAACATACCTGGGGGGCACGTGACACCCACGTGAACACCCCCGCGTTCATCCCTAGCTGTCAGACTGGCCCAGGACGTATTGCTGTGGCGCTTTGTGTGCCTGATGCGTCCTGGCTTCCACTAAGCTTACCCCACCCCACCCCCCGCCTGTCAAAAGCCAGCTCCGCCATAGGCTGACTGCCAGGGTTGTGCCATTCGGTTTTATTTCCTTTGACCATCTATCTTTTTGTATGTGTCCACCACCCCTCCTCCCACCTTCTGGCCCCTCCCCTTCCTCCTAAACAAACAAACCGAAGCTACAACCGGCTACTCGTCAACTCTTTGGTGAAAAAAGGAGAGTGCTCAAAAACCATCCAAACTGTTAGAAATACAGGTTCCCCCACCACCCACCACCCGCTCCCCCCAAAAGTAGAATAAAATGATGATAAACAAGCTTAGTTTGTTGTTTACGGACATACACACAGTACATTTCTTCGCCTTGGGTCTCTGAACCAGTACCCTGTACTGTTAGATTATATATATATATATATATATATATATATATATATATATATATATGTGTGTGTGTGTGTGTGTGTGTGTGTGTGTAATCTGACAGTATATAAATCTCGCTGTGACCGCACGTATAATGGAGGGGTCAGATAGGATCACTTCCTATCACCAGACACCCAGTTCCGCCCCGTGTCGAATGACCAAGGGATCAAGACTGTCATTCGTTATACGTGGTGGCTGTATTATTGTTTGTGCCCTGATCATGTCGAAAGGGTAGTGGTGGCAGGAAGGGGATATTGAAAAGCGGGGAAGGCCCTAAGCCCTCGCCCTGTAGGGTGCTGAGCCCTGGAGATTGTTGCCAGAGGCCTTATTGCCGATGATAGTGACAAGCGGTGGTTATCTGCCAGCCTAGGATGGCACCATGATCAATCTGACACACTTCATACAGGGTCAGAAGGGCAGGTCCAAACCTGTTCTGAACTGCGAGATGACCATTTCCTGACAGACTTTTTATTTTATTAATTTTTTTTTTTTAACCAGTCTCTTCGTCTTCCGGCTGTCACTTCTGCAGTGAACACCAGCTGTTCAATCAGTGGCGTTGTAGTAAGAAAACATGCATTTAGTTTTACATTAGTTTACTCTGGAATACATTCATGACAACGCTGTTGATGGTTAACCGGTGGTCATATACATTCGTTACGCCGAGGACCACAAAAGCTATTAGAAGATATTTATTAATTGCTTGGGTAGGTATGACATATCATTTTACCTAAGTTTATCCATCCATTCCATTGGATTTTCTCTTTGCAATAAATAAATCACAAAAAGATAGGATACCGTTAAAGTTAAAAACCATAATGTCAAGAATGCAATCTAACTCTGCCCATTCATCGGCGGAACAGAGACAGCATGTGATGTAAAAAATAAATAAATAAATAAATAAAATTTAAAAAACAACAACCAAAAAACAACAACAACAACAAAAAACACACACAAAAAACAAAAAAATCACGAAAGAAGAACAGAATCACATCCCCTTGTTTTATTGAAATACAGTGCGCGATGTTTATGTTTTACCCATATGTAATACAACAGAAACATTCTCTATCTTTTCTCCTTATTTCGTTCTTGTGCAAATGCAATTTTACTGGCATTCTCTGTTTGGATTATTGCTTTGAAATTGTCCACCACATCACTTGAAACACTCAACCCATTCATTAACACACTCAATCCGGACAGCCGAATACGGTTTGCATAAGACGTTTTATATTTTATTGTACACCCCCAAAACTGTTAAAGCGACGTCTCTGCCGTTAGCCAAACAACCAGCACAAAAAAAAAAAAAAAAAAAAAAAAAAAATCACCACCCTCTCTCAGGAACCTTCTGAAACTGCCCATCTTCATCATGCAACCAACCACCACCAGCGCCAACAAAAAGCCGACGGCATCCAGGCATCATCCCTGACAGGCGAGGCAACACGTCTTGAATAGCAAGATGGTCGCTCTGCCACCCCCCCCCCCCCCCCCCCTCCCAGTCCACAGGGGTCAAACAAAGAGTCCACAAAAGGCCAGCCAGCGCCGGGGAGGCCTCTTTGTCCTGGGGCTGGATGTGTGCACGACCCCTGACCGCCCGGCTATCTTTCAACAAGGAGGGAATGACCCCATATTAGCGGCGCATTGACGGGGGGGATCAGCCAGGACCTTATGATGGACAATATCATAAGCTGGCTATCATACGGCCCCCACTAAGCCTGCCCATTAATCAAGCCCCACTCTGCCAGGGCAACCAGGGGCAAGTGTGAGGGAAGAGGAATCCGGCAGAGGGGGCAACTCAATCCTCCACTGACACTCCGTGTAATTCTACATTGACAGAGAGAGAGAGAAAGACAGAGAGAGAGAGGTGGGGGAAATGGGGAGAGAGGTCACATACAGCTGGGCCCCGAAGAGGAAGCCTTTTGGTCCCGCTCATTCTTCCAGCATTATGTGGACGAATTGTGAGAGAGGCTTTGGGACAACAAGGCCGCGGCTTAGGAACCTTTTGCAGGCCCCGCTCCCGGCCCTGGTATCGGCACGCTCGGAGGTCGTCCCCCAAGTCTGCCGTTTCTTTTGCGCACGGCAATATTTGATCCTTCTGCGGCGATCGGGGGCATCCAGATGTCAATTAGGCGTGTCTCGTCGCTGACAGGAAGGGCGCTCCCTGACAGATTGGACCTCCAAATGGACTCGTCCTCCACACAGCCCGCGCCCCTTCCACCCCCTTCCAACCCTCTCTCTCCCATCGGCTCACGCCTCGTGCATAGCTTCTAATAATTCAGACCCCTCTCAATCCCGCCATGATTATGGCATTACAATCCTGGAGATCTCCTAATACTCCGGGCAGGTCAGCAAACGTTAGCCTCTTTTTTGGGGCCCTGTAATTGCGTTACGGGCCGGGGAAGATGCTGCGAGACAAGCGAGGCTCGGTGGCTTGGCCGGCCTGTCCAACCCGCTTCTCCCCGGCTCGTTGAGGCGGCCCTCCCACTGAAAACATATGAATTACATTTAATAATCTTGTATGACACGCCGCTATGCAAGGGAAAATGCAATTTTGGGGGCGGAATATTAGGAGAGGGGTCGGGCGGACAGCGATGTTGACAGCCAATCGATAGGGTGTATTGGCTGGAGGCAGGCTGACAGGGAGGAGGGCGGGGAGGGGAGGGGGGAAGGGGAGTGACAGTGTGGAGAGACCAGGGGGACACAACCCTCTCTCTCTGACAACACTGTCCTTTCCCTTCGCTTCAGCACTTACTCAAACACCTCCTTCCGGCACTAACGGCTTCCATTCTGGGGCCTCATTGTTATGCTGATCCTGTGGCCCAAGTTTAAATACGGAAAGAGCCGGTGCCGCAAAATTTAGCATATGCACAGCATGTCTGAAAAGGCGGCCCATAAAAGGGATGCAGGGGCAGATAACAGCCACTCTGGAAAGAGATCGCATGGGACACCGGCTGTTCGGCGTGTAGACCTTTGACCATCTCCCTCGGGCACCAGCGGACGGAGAGGGGTGGGCAGCAGACAAGGTAGCGAACTTAAAAGTCAGAGCTGTCCCTGAGCATTAACGTACAGTGCCAACCGAGCTAACCCGATTCAGTTCGATTCACGGTGCAGGTCATATCGCAGCGAAAAGCTTCTGAGAAACGAAACCACCCACAGACGAAACCCGTAGTAAGAGTAACTACAATCCGTCCCCACACATCAAACAAACAGCATTCAATCAGAGAAGACAATTTACATCGCATCTATTTAAACCGTGCTTGGAGCGCCAGATTTGTCGCCCACTGTAACTGACACAAACTAATGAAGGAAGCGCCAGCCACGCCGCCCACTTCGCCAACTGCTGACAGTGATGCTCATCTTCCCACTGTAAACAAACCGTGATTGTTTGTGGGATTTCAGTACACCTATTCTTAGCAGGAGGGAAATTACAAAACTGTGAAACAACAGATGCATCCCTGCAATATTTTCCCGTTGGTGCTTGTGCACAGCATTTGCCTTATACTCGTGCATCGAGAAAAAAAAATCCATAAAAAGGATTAAATTTTGAACAGAAACGCTTTTCTTATATATATATATTTTTAATTATATATATATATATATATATATATATATATATATATATATATATATATATATATATAATTAAAAAGAAACAAACAAAAAAACACAAAAAACAAAAAAACCAACGAAAAACAACAACAACAAAAACCCGCGTTCTATCAATATTTTACAAGAGCAAAAGAGACTGGCAAGGGGACTTCAGAGGAGAATGAGAAGAGGCGTGGTGGGCGGGGAACGGGGGGTTGACGGGAGGGAACAGCAAGGCGACGAGCCAGACCCTCACAGGCCGACGCGAAGTGTTCCAGAGTCAAGGAGAATATCAAAATGGGGAGCGGAAAGACTGGAATATTCCAGCGATGCCGGCCCCAGAGAGCGCAGGATGAAACTGTCTCCAGCCTGATTCAGCCCACTGCATGAGCGACGTTTCCAAAACACAAGAGGGAGCAGCGCCCGACACCCTCAAAGAGCTTCCGTGAAGGGCCAAGAAAGAAGTCTTTACGCCCAGAATCTGCTTTTGACACCAGCTCTGGCAACTTGGCCACGCCGACAGAATTTCAAAGAGACGTTTTAAAAGCTTGAGACTCGAGAACACCAGACACGCAGAGAGGAGTGTGTGTGTGTGTGTGTGTGTGTGTGTGTGTGTGTGTGTGCGCGCGCGCGCGCGCGCGCTCGTGTGTGTGTATGAGAGAGAGAAGGTGTGTGTTTGTGCGCACGCGCGCGCGCAGAAAGTGTGTTGGCTACGATTGAAACTCGTTTTCCAACGAACTGAATAATTGTTACCGTGTGTTTGAGACATATATTTGTAATGCATTGTTGTTGCTGTTTTAATTTGAGACTGTATCTGATTTCCTTATCTTATGATATGTAAAACAGTAAAATATGATTTTTTTTTTTTTTTACGCTACTTTCATTCACTAAAAATTCACAACCGTTTACTACAACTACCGTCCCTCCACTCCACCACCCTCAACCCCCCACCCCCACCCCCCCCCCCCTTTTTCTCCCCTCGATCCCAGTTACATGTTGTGATTCCAGTGTCTCATGAAATGGATATCAGTTTGTGTTACTCAGTGTTTTAACTAATATCAAAACACAACATGACCGATATTTTTAGTAGCGACTGCGTTGAACCCGTTGTCTTAACGCTGGCATTTCCGAAATCATTCAAGCAAAAGAACCATAATTACAGCACTGAGTGAAACCAGTCGCGAAACGTAACAGTAAGAATGAAACGTAACAACTCAGAGCTCGGACGTCCATATTACAATTACATTCAACGCCGGTCACGTGCTGCCAAACAGAGGTGGTGGACACGTCAGTACACGTGCCCCGCTGTTCACTTCATACTGTGTTGCTGAGCATGTCCGTGCTGGGGGCTGTTCTTTGAAGTTCACCCCGACTGGCAGGAGGCTGAGCGGGTGGAAGATCCAATTGGACGCAGGTACTTCCAAGTGCGCAAATTTCTGCCAGCCTCACTTGAATAGTTTAGTTTCCAGACCTGACTTGCATACGGCCAGCAGGCAAGCCCAGACAAACGAAGTAAGTATATTCTTTCCGTTTCAATGCTCAGTCTGTGGGATTTGGCAGCAGCGTTTGACTTCATGAGACGGACCGGAGATTCGCACATTTTGGTATGCTGAACGAGCGCAGCGCGTGCGATGAAAACTGACAGCAGCGCAGCGGGTCCATTCTCTGCAAACAGATACTACAGCCACGATGTTCCTGATGACCTCGGCCAAGGGTCAAGGTCGCAGCGGGCATGATTTGTCTGGGTAGAAAACGATTTCTAAAACCGATCTGGGCTGGTGTCAATCAGGATTAAAGGGTTGCTGATATGGATTCGTCCCAAAATCAAACGTAATGGTTGTTCATTGTGATCCTGACCTTGACTGAAGACATCGGTATCTTACCACCATGTATAGCCAAAAAGAACGAGATTACACTGCAAGGATTATCGATCTGCTTGCACGGACAACTCTTTCTGCAACTTTTGAATTAAATGATTAATTTCGATGCAGCTCGTATTCATTATCGAAGTCGTATCAATCATTTATGATAATGCTTGTCTGTCTGGACTTTAACTGAATTATTTAAGACAAAAAGAAAAATAATACATACATACATACATCTCGCTTTCTTCAGGCGCTATTTTCTTGAAAAATGACGGGGGGGGGAGTGCCCAGACAACCTTGAGTGAAACAGGTTTTCATCATATGTGCTTGTCTACTCTCAGCCCCTTAGAACAAGGTATTGATCTTGACAGACTCCAATTAACGACAGCCATCAACAGTAACCACTCCAAGCATGGCCTTTGATTAAAGTATGGTAGCCATCTCTCAAAGTATGGTCTGGCCCTTCGCATGTAGACTTGAAAGGAAATGAAGAGTAACAACAGAAAGAAGTCCACACCACTAAAACTGTACAATAACGGCGTGGCTTAACAAATTTTTACTGTCAATTAAGAACTAAAGAACTAAAATAAAATGGTTCATTACACTGTCACGTTTGAACCTGTTTGATGATCAAAATGACTTATTTCAGGCACATTTTACGTGAATTGTATTCATTTCGTTTGTTTGTTTTTAGTGATGTCAGTGTTCAATAACAACAACTTTACTGCATACTTTTCTGACCATCCACTGTAATCAAGAGCCTGGTCGCCGCCATACTCCACCCGCCCTTCTTGTCACTGCTTCCAAGCGATTCCTCTGTCACATGCATATGAAGTATCAGCAATGGGAAGAAAGAAGGCGAGTGGCGAGGGAGGGGGACTCATCACCATATTTGCTCCACTACTCCACTACTTATTTATCAGTTATCGTACCAATGTCACCAGTCAGTATGCACAATCATCAATACCAGCCCACTAAAATAAATTTCTGGACACTATTTCCGTGTTGTTTATAACCCAAACGACCAAGGGCGACAAATGACGACAACAAGAGAAACAATTACAAACGTGATCTCTGAAGACAAGATACCACCCTAAAGTATTGTCTAAAGTAGGAATGCTATAATCCTGGCCCCAATTTCTCTGGAGTGGAAAAAAATAAGAAACTCAGTCAAGCCGTTTGTCTCAATCTGTTTCCACGGTCGAATAAAACAGCGTCATGACCCATTTTCCGCCTCGCAGTTTTCCACGGTTTCTTCATTCCTGTTATAACCTCTTTTCCTGTCAGCGCTTTCCACGATTTCTTCAACGCTGTCATACTTTTTGGCGACGATAGGTTCTATTTTCTAGGTAGTGCTGCGTCCTAACCATCTTTGCTGCTATCACTCAAAACGACGCAGTGCCATATTATAATAATATCGCCTACTTTCTCACGATGTTGTACTGCAACATCAAAATGTTAGTCTTTTCCGGGAGATTCCAACAATCTCGAAAAGTCCACGTCCATTTTCATGCAGTTACCCACCACCTCAAAACGTTATGTCCTGGTACAGTTTCCCACAACCACGTGACGCTAACGGTCCACTTGCTTGAAAAGTTCACAATCAATCACAGCTGCCTTGTGACCTACTTTTTCGTGGCTTTCCATAATAATGCCACGACCCACTTTCTGGTTGTTGAAAATCATCTGACAGAGATGTGTCGGCACCAATTTTCTGTCATTTTCCCACCAGTCCCACAAAGCGGTCTCATATGTAACCAAGTCTGTCTCAATGTTTACTGACGCAGTTCGAGGCTGTGGTGTGATGACCCATTGTCTCAAAATGAGTCTCCCAGTATCGTGAAACATAATGTGTTATTTCGCGTTTTCTCGACAGTTCCAGATATCACACAATCTTCCGATATAGCAATCTTACCAACGTTTTTACGTGTTACTCGTTTCATGGGCCACTTTCTATCATCGATTTCTAACTCTGTATCTCGCAGATGCAAAATGGAAGGCTTCCATGGAACCCTTTCATCATGTTCTCGAAACATTTATTAATGAGAGAAGTTGGACACGTTTGCTCATCGGGGCATCAAACAAATAAATAAAAATTTTAAAATACTTTCTGAGTGTGCAAGCGCGCGTGAGGGCGCGCGCGCGCGCGCGCGAGCGCACTCGCATGCGTGTGTACTTAAAGAATTAGAGAATGAATGAGATCAATATGTTGACAGCGGAGAGCATAAATAAGATTAATAAACAGAGTTATTCAGTTAACATCGTTATCACTACTCTCCCTTCTGACCTTCCCCCATCTCTCTCTCTCTCTCTTTCGCTCTCCCCCCTCCCCCTTCCCTCCCTGTTCCCCCTTCGTGACGGACAGAGAGGGCGGAAATAGAGAAAACGACATACGCTGAGACCGTGGAGGGGGAAAAAGAAATTTAGGGGAGGAGTATGCGAACTAGTGAGCAGAAAAAAAGGGAGGGGTGTTGTGGGGGAGAGGGAGGTAAGGGGGGAGGGGGAGGATATGGGTGTCAACACCCGACACACACCGCTCCAAACTACGCATCCCCTCCCCCCCCCCCCACCCAGTCCCACCCCTATCTCTACTCATACCACCCTCCACACACACCCCACCCCGCCCCTCCCCCAAACTCCCCATCCCTAACTAAGCAGGGCCAGTCGCCCCCACATGACGTGCGTGGCATATGGAATGTTCACACGAATGATTAAATCATTATCACTTTCTCGAGGACCTCTCCCCTACACTATCCCCCTCCCCCTTGCAACCCTGCCCCTCTCTTTCCTCCTCCTCCTCGTCTTCATCTGCTGGCGACAGGCACGTGAGCACCGAAGATCTCGTCCTGCGTCCTGTGCCAGGGACAGGGTCTGGAATTGCCCGCTGCACCACGGGAGAATGCCAGAGAAGAGCGCGGCTCGAAAAACGAGGAA
>NC_134901.1:27849856-27854856 GCF_041734735.1 Babylonia areolata
TCCTCTTTAAAAAGCAGTTCTGATCAAATTATCTCTCTCTCTCTGCCTTTTCCTTCCTCTGATTGCCATTCTTTCACTAAAAAAACTCTTCAAAAGATTTTTTTTCACGTAAATACTGATACATGACAACAAGCGAGGTCGCTGCACCCAACAGGGCAGAAAAGAGTTTATTCCCCATCTGCAGCGCCCAACCCATAAATCCAAATTAGCCAGACAGATCACTTCATGCACACCCACAACAATCGGTGCACGCTGACAACACAACGAACGCTGTGGGGCAAAACGCGTCAGCAGTAACATCTCTTGGCTGTTTGTCTTCTACTTAAATCAAGGCACATTTTCTATGGATACAACTCTGCCGATGATTCACTTTCTGTGGGCACCATTCTTTATTTCATTCTATGCACAGCATCAGTGGGCGCGTCATGCGTGAGAGATAAGCGTTGACTGTGTCAAAGGGAAAGAGAGAGAGAGAGAGAGAGATACAGGCAGGCGGAGACACATACACAGAGAGACAGAGAGATTCCACCTATAAAAAAAAATAATAAAAACAAAATCCACTGAAATAAAATATATTAGCATGGCTGACACTTTTCTCTTCAGAAGCAAAATACAAAGAGGAATAGCAGGTATAACAAAACCTAAATCAATAAATAAAAGCATCACACAGACTTATATATGTCACCTCCCCCTGGATGTGAAAATGGAGGCCACACTACGAAAATGCAATACTCATTAAACATTCATACACTGTTCAGCACAAAAGTCTTGGCCAACCACAAAATGGCAGACAGGGAAACCTGAGGTGGAGAGAGAGAGAGATACAGATAGAGAATGAAGACAAAAAAAAGGGAGACAGGGAGGTGTGGGGAAGGAGGGAAAGAGAGGGAGAGATGAGTTGGAAGAGGAGGAAAAGAGGGTGGGAGAAGGTAAGAGGGGGCTTCAAGAGGAAGAGAGGGCCAGGTCCCTATGCTTCATCGCGGAACAAGCTGAAGGGAGTTAAAAAAAAATGTGATGAATGACCCCTATAGCATAACTAAGCCTGGGGAGGCACTGAGGGGGACGGGGTGGGGAGATGAAAACGTCATTGATTCGGGTGCGTGCAATGTCAAACCCATTTCCCTCGTCATTTCCAATGGGATGGTCGGGTTTTTTGTTTTGTTTTGTTTTTGTTTTTTGTTGTTGGTTTTTGTTTGTTGGTTGTTGTTCTTTTTGTTCTGCTTTGCTTTCTTTCTTTTTTGTTTTCGGGGGAGGGGGGTGAGGAGGGGGGGGGGTATACCACCAAAATTACCATTCCCTTCATCCCAAACCCTCCATCACCCTCTTCATGCAGTTTAGTGTGTGTGTGTGTGTGTGTGTGTGTGTGTGTGTTGTGTGTTGGGGATGGGGTAAAAAGAAAATGGTGTTTGTGCTTAGAACTGTAAGCATCCTTTGCAGGCAATGACAGCCAGACAGAAAATCGAATACTACACAGCCCCGCTTCCCCCACCCCCCATCATGGGCGTATAATCCATCAGAAAGTGGGTCGCCTGAGCAAGCAGATGTTGAACACATACTATGCCCGCCAAAGTGCAGAAATCTAAAATCAATGCTTGCTCTTGCCTAAAATGCTACATCGTTGTTGTTCACAAGACATATTGGTTCGACCACCAGACCCAACCAGTTTTCAGAGAAAGCTAACGTGGTCTCACATCTAAATCATATTCAGTCCCAAACGAAGTTACCTTCAAATTGATTTTCTATACAATCCTGTTTTTACCAAATTCCTCAACAGACTTTTTCTTCCTTCCCGCAACTCCCCCCCCCCCCCCCCCCAAAAAAAAAAAACAACAACAAAAAACAAAAACAAACAACAACAACAAAACAACAACAAACAACCCCAAACCAAACCAAAAAAAACCCCAACAAACCCCCCTTCCTTCTCTGTGATGGTCATTCTTTCATTTATAACTCCTTAAAATAAAAAGAGAACATTTTGTTTGAAACGACAAAAAGAAATACAGAAACAATGACATGACAATAAACAAAGTCGCTGCACCCAACAGGGCAGAAAAGAGTTTATTCCCCATCTGCAGCGCCCACCCATAAATCCAAATTAGCCAGACAGATCACTCCATGCACACCCACAACAATCGGTGCACGCTGACAACACAACAAAGGCCATGGGCAAAATGCGTCAACAACAACATCCTTTGGCTGTTTGTCTTCTACTTAACTCAAATCATGGCACATTTTCTATAGATGCAAGTCCGCCAATGATTCTGTTTCTGCGGGAATATCTCCTTTTTTCATTCTTTTGCACAGCGTCTGTGTACATATATGCGTGAGACGTAAGTGTGGTCTTGTGTCAGAGACAGAAAGAGAGATGGGGGTGGAACCAAACTATTCAACAACAACAAATTGAAATTAAACATAGAATGGCTGGCACTTTTCTCCTCTGAAGTGAAAGAAAATAATAAGTGATACAAGAGGTATAACAAAACAGATAAACCATGAAATAAAAGCATCACACGGACTTATATATGTCACCTCCCGCTGGATGTGAAAATGGAGGCCACACCACAAAAATGCAATACTCATAAAATATTCATACACTGTTCAACTCAAAGTCTTGACCAACCACAAACTGACGTATAGGGAAACGTTAGATGGAAAGAGAGAGAGAGCAGAAGGAAGGACATGTTAGTGGTGTGAGGACAAAGAGAAGACAAAGGAAAGGGAGACAGAGAGGTGTGGGGAAGGAGGGAAAGAGAGGGAGAGATGCAGGAGTTGAGTTGGAAGAGGAGGTAAAGAGGGTGGGAGAAGGTAAGAGGGGGCTTCAAGAGGAAGAGAGGGCCAGGTCCCTATGCTTCATCGCGGAACAAGCTGAAGGGAGTTTAAAAAAAATGTGATGAATGACCACTATAGCATAACTAAGCCTGGGGAGGCACTGAGGGGGACGGGGTGGGGAGATGAAAACGTCATTGATTCGGGTGCGTGCAATGTCAAACCCATTTCCCTCGTCATTTCCAATGGGATGATCGGTTTTTGCCGCCACTGCAACCACCACCACCCATCCTCTTCCGCCCCGACTCCCTTCACTTTCCTCATGCTGCGCAAGAGAGAGAGAGAGAGAGTGAGTGAGTGAGTGTGTGTGTGTGTGCGTGTGTGTGTGCGAGAAAGTGCGCTGCACCGGCTAGTGTCCTCGGGTGCTTGTTGTCCACATTTCTAAATGGTTAATTCAGTGTGCTTGGACATTCGTATTAATACACAACTGAGAGACTTCAGAGTATGTGCGCGTGCCTTCTCATGCGGATGGAAGGTGAAAGGGGGTGGAGGGGTGGATGCAGTGTAAGGGTGTGCCTGTGTGTGCACGCGTGTGCGTGCCTCTGTGTGTGTGTGTGTGTCTGTGTGTGCGAGCAACGCGCGCGCGCGTGTGTGTGCAGGAGATTTGTTGCAGGTCACCCAATAACGTAGGATAGCAAAGGATGAAATTGCCACTATTTATTCATTTTTTCTGCCTCAAGCCAAATTCCAATTTCGTCATTTCGATTTTGATGATTACTGGAGTTTTTATTTCGTCTTTCGCCTTCATTCAATACACCGCATCTCCATTTTCATCCCACACACCCTCACCCCTCTTTCTGCCCCCCCTCCCCTCCTCTCTCTCTCTCCTTCTCTCTTCCCTCCTTAAGAAAGACGCTCTTCAAAGATAAAGTGCACAGTTTTCAAATGACAAATATTGTCGAAAAAACAAGAAAACAAAAAAACAAACAAACAAAAAAACCAAACAAACAACCAAACAAACAAAATAACAACTTGAACAGCCGAAACCATCTCCTGAGCTTGAATCATACACATAAAATAATCAGAATAATGCATCATTATCTTTTTAAGTATGAGGAAGAGAAGGCTATGACATGCAAACGTTACAAATTCAAAGAACAAGCACGGATATACATAATAACTTAGAAAGAGTAGGACAGGAGGGGAGGGGGTTGGGGTGGGGGAAGAAACACGGAGGTAGCTGAAGGGGGTGGGGGTTCGCATGCACATATCCAGGGAAACTAGTAAGACAACGAGCGACACACACACACACACACACACACACACACACAGAGAGAGAGAGAGAGAGAGATCTGAGAGAGGATTCGCCAACAAAACTTACGTTATACGTAACTGAAATCCAGTGATCACGTAATTCTAGGCAAACGACCTATCAAAAGCAGCAAAACTATCACATGATAGTACCTTCCCCCACCGCTCTTGATCATCATCTCTCATTCCTTCCACGCAGCAATCTAAACACCAGAATTACACAGACCAAAGAATCGAAATACACATGATTATATCATCAGTCAAATTCAAACCGCCTCTTCAAGGACAACGAAGCAGAAACACACACACACACACACACACACACACACACACACACACCGACAAATAAGATGCACACACACTAAATCGACAGAGATAGAAACGATAGACACAGAGAGATACAGATACAGAACAGAGTCAGACAGACAGACACACAGACACAGACAGCCACACACACACAGAGGGAGAAATAAGGAAAAAGTGCAAGCGACGTCCAAAATGACAACGTCATTTTATATTGCAACAGTCCATAACAACACAACAATATTGAGCAGCAGCAGGAACAGCAACAGCAAGGCAGCAAAGAAAGCAGCAGCAGCAGCAACGACAGGTCATTAACCAGTCTGAGAGCTGCCGGCCTCTCCCTTGTTGGTCGCCCCCCACCCCCTTCCTCCGCCCTCCAAAACCCCACCCCACCCCAGTAATCAAGTTTGGTATCCCGAAGACAGTAGGTGCTGTGTCCCTAATACACCCTCATCAGCCATAAGTCTCCCTCCAGACAACACCCGTCATGTTACAGTCCACAGTAGGCTCTGTGGAATTAGTCGCTTGCAGGCCAGCCATCCGTCATTGGTCCCCCACCCACCTCCACCCTCACTCCCCTCCCCCCCCCCCACTCCCCTCCCAAACTCCCACGTCCACTA
>NC_134901.1:27857356-27902356 GCF_041734735.1 Babylonia areolata
AACAGGCCCTATCTGACAGAAAAGAAGGAAAGAAAAGGGGACAGGCGGTTCCACCCAACTCACCCTCTCACATCCCCCCTCCCCCTCTTTCTCCACTGTCTCACACTCTCTCTCAACCACCCCACTCTTTCACTCACTCTCTCATCCACCCCACTCTCTCTCTCTCATCCAGTCCACTCTCTGTCTCTCTCTCACTCACACACACTCTCTGTCACTCTCATCCACCCCCCCCCCCCACTCTCTCTCATCTCAACACCCCCCAACCCCTCTTTCTCTCTCTCTCTCACACACACACCTTCCACCCCCACACAGAACCAGGTTGTGTGGCCCGTGCCCAGCATCCCCCTCCTCCACCCCCCACTCCATCACGCCAGGCCCGGGGTCGGCAGGCCGGAGCCCTGACCAACACGGCGCTAATCACCCTCGCCCGTCCGCCCCACCTTGCACGCCCTTCATCATAAACGTCTCCGGGAGGATTCATAAGTCCCCCCGCTGGCCAGCAGATCCCCCCAGGGTGGTGTGGCCCTCACCCCCGCACCCCCACCTCCCACCCCTTCGCGCTTCCTGCCCTCTCCATCAACGGAACGGCAGCGGATTTATGAACTGATGAGGGGGGGGACACAGCTACTTTTCGGGGCCACAGACCGCGGCGTGGACTGGGCGAAGGGGATCGGGGAAGAGTGGGTCACAGGTTGCGTTCACTGGCTTAGGTTGGTTTCGTTTGGTACAGCTGTTACAGCAAGGAAGCGTTTTTCCAGTGATCGCCAGTTGCTGAGATAGTGCTGGTTTTATTTGCTGTTTATAAAAAAAAACAAAAAACAAACCCACCTCAAATGGAAATTAATCATTCTAGTTCTGTTTTATAGTTACATTAATCCAATGGCATGCGTACGTGAAGGCTCGTAAATCTTAATGTCTATGCTGTCATGTTTAAAACACAAAGTAGGCCTAACTGCGAAACTCGCTTTTTCATGGTAATTATTATCACTGATTAACAAAATATATGATTCACGGGATCTTTTTAAACGAACTGTTTTGAAAAGCAAGCTAACATCTTCAAAGAATAACACCATAAATATCAAAAGATTGAAGAACAACAAAATGAAAAGGAAAGCTGAACAATTGCAGTATAATATCTAACATTTTAGCCAAATAAATCAGCTTAAGTTTACGTGTTTGTTTGTTGTTTTTTGTTTTTTTATTGTTTTTGTTTTTTGTTTTTTATTAAGTAAATAAGCATGCGGGGATCCAATCAATCAGTGGAAATACTAATATTTAAGAAAATAACAAACAAACACACACACACACACACACACACACACACACACAAAATCCTATATGAAGCAAATAAGAATGTATGCGTCTTAATGCAGTGGAGAAATCACTGTAAATGCATCATGTGCAAAATACCTGGTATGTGAGTGAGTGAATAGTAAATCCATCTTCACACAATTCCTCTCTCTCTCTCTCTCTCTGTGTGAGAGAGGTTGTCTGTACGCCGGCGCATGACGCGTCAACTTGAAGACACAGCCGCAAGTGCACACGTGTCTTTTCTCCCCTTCAGGATGAGGGGAGTAAGAAAGTACCCAGATCTCACAAACGACATTGTCATGCCCGACCTGAATCATGAGACGCAAAGCCACTCAGCCACAGTTTCGAGTCGTAACCGTTGTTAGAAACGCATACCAGTTGAATTTTTAATGTCTATTTTTCATTACATTTTCATCTCTTCTTTTCATTTTCTTTTTTTTTTTTCCCCTTGAAGGGTGGGTGGATAGGTAAGGGGTAATCCTACATATTTCGGCATTGGAAACAAACAACCCCGCAACCCAATAACACAATCATGCTCCTGTCCCACTCTTTCCCGGATACCCTCCCAGGACAATGTCTGCGAGTTAAGCACCTCCCCTTTCAGGTCGCTAATGGGCAGGGGGTGGCGATGACGCTTCAGCATTTTCCATGGGCAAAGGATACGAATAAGGATCGAGCCGCCTGTGGAAGATGGTACTCTGGATGCTGAGATGGGCTTAGGTTAAAAAAAAAAAAAAAAGAAAGAAAAGTCTACATCCAACCCTGTGACCCTGATAGCGTGGGATCATATGATCCGACGACGGTCTGGAGAGACCCGGGTCCGCGGCAATGTCTGGTGTGGTGTGGTGGTTTGGGTGTCCGAGAGAGGCCCAAGACGGTTCCAGACGACCTAATGGGTTACCCAGCAGCTAATTCTGATTAATCTCCCGTGGTGCTTAAAAGCTCTCGCGTTAATATAGCTGAGGATGAATGGAGTTTGAGCACCTCCCCACATAGTAACATTAGTGAGAGTTGGGGGTGGGGGTGGGGGTGGGGGGCCGAGGGGGGCAAGTTTGAGAGTCAGGGAGACACATTTTAGTCACCGAGGGCGTGAGGCCAGGGGGAGGGGGGAGGGGAATGAAGTGACCTTTTATTTTTTCTCTCTCTCTCTCTCCACCCCCCGCGCCCCTCTCCCTCTGTCAGGGGAGAAATAAATATCCGCTGAGAGATTCATTAAGAAAAAAAAAAATCAAAGTCAAAACTGGTGTGGTCAGTATCCTTGTTTTGTTTATTTTCATGTCATGTCACTGGAAACAAGACAAGTGCACAAGCCACATGTGACGAGTGCTGTACTCCTGAGGATTCTGAACAATGAACAGAAACTTACCATCACTGAATTATGTGCTGGTCTTCTGCACAACTGCTTGCTAATTACAGAATTTGCATTTGTGCATGCATAAAATGTATCATTAATTTGTGTGTGTACTACTACTGCTACTCTCTCTCTCTCTCTCTCTCTCTCTCTCTCTCTCATCCACTCTCCTTCAGACTAAACGAAAAATCTTGATTTAAAAAACAATTTCTGGTTGATAAATCAAAATGACAAATATGAAATGTTTTGGTATCGAAAGTCTGACAGTGGATACAACACAAAACAACGAGACAGTGCAACCACCATACACAAGTCTCTCTCCCCACCCACCCCCCCCCCCCCCCCCCCCCCCCCAAAAAAAAAAATCCATTCACATTATTTTCTCCATCAGCGATTCTGGAATTCAACCAAGATCACCAGGCATTTGAGACACACTATCTGTCTGTCTCCATCACTACTTCAGATATCGCCAAGATCCCCTGACACAGTCCTAATCACAGGTATGGATAAAGCTTGAGGAGGGGAGAAGTCCGGCTGCATTGTTACCTGCTGTTGTTGCTGCTGCAGTTCTTGTTCAATCAGAGTTTTGTGTCTGCGTGTGATCAAGTTTATGGTGGCCGGCCCAACACTTGATGGTCTTAAATATCCACACTGACTTAAAACCCAGTCGACAAGGATCTGAACCAACTTCTCACGTGTTAATGCACAGCTCAACATGAAATACTTGAGGAACTCTATACCAGTTCATTACGCTTAACCATGTAATTATCACACACACACACACACACACACACACACATATACCCCCCCCCTCCCCAGCTGACAAACACAAGGTTCATACAATCAAATGGTATCCTATTCCCTCTCCTCTGCACACACAAAATCCTTACTGGATTATGGGCATACAACTAAAGCATCAGCTACTGAAAAAAAACCCCAAAGAACTCTGATATCGCAAAACTTCAAAATTTAAAATTGAATGAAGTATTACAACTAGTATTATAACATTTGTGCATAGTATAATGAATCGTGAGATTCTTTGGTTTAAATAATGTTGTATTCGAGAAATGAGTAAATCATACACTGAGCAACAACAAGCTTTGTTTCCGGCATGTTTAAAAACAAGAGGCAATGCCCACGTGCCTCACGTGGATTCCTGCTGATTTGAAAACAAGCACAAAACCGAAAACGCAGACAACTGATTCAGGATTATACATAGCCTCATTTTGTTTGCACACGTAATCCCAAAAAAACGTATATTACACTCTATTGTTTGGCAACAGCAAGGTTCCTGTCAATACATTGGCAGAAAATGTCTTCACTCGTCACATCGGCGAATTTCTTGTACCCCTTATCACAATGACTACATTCACAATCAGTATCTGGCGTATTTACGAAGCAGCACACAAACGGTCACTCACATAGCAGCGTTTGCAAAATTTCACAGCTCTCCGAGATACGGCCCGAGATAGGACGCTCAAAACAGACCAGCACTGTGTAAGGTACATTAACCTTTGCGAGAATAACAACAATCAGCACCACCATCATCAAAAAAGCGCCAGGGGACAACCCTGTTCTGGGAACATCCCTGAGCCATGACACGGACCGGACACAAGCCAGGCCTCTCTGCTCATTACCGCCCGGTCCCTTCCGCACCCAGCTTTTTACCCCTTTTTTCTCCCCAAAGTTTCCATACTTAATACAGTTTTTCTTGCCCTATTAAGCCAGGCGGTCGGGGAATAAAACTCCGACAAGACAGCGTCCATAAACAGCTAAATACCCAACCATAATCATCGCAACGTTCACCCTTATTACCCTCTCGCATGCAACCTCGTCGTCCGGAGGCACTCGGGCTTCAGAAGAAGAAGGGAGGAGAGAGAGAAAAAAATATCCACGGGCATAACGCTATATGGACGCAGATACATCCCGTCGGCCATGCTTACTTCTGGTCAGGCGAGGCAGTGCCGGTGAGTTATTAACTCATGAACAGCGCCCACCGACAGCGTGCGGTCAGAAAAAAGAAGTTGTTCAAGCTGCGGATGATGATGGCGGAAGGGCGACGAGCTCACGCGACAGAGGTCAATGGAGAGAGTCAACGCGACAGATAGGCCGTGGGTTCCCGGCGATAAGAGCCCGATAAGATCCCCTGCTAATTGATTCGCTGGGGGGTTGGAGGGTCGCAGCGGAACTGACGCAAAACAGCTTGGGATGGGGAGACGGGGGCGCGGAGAGGGTCTTGGCGACATCAAATGGGTTAAATTGCCTCTGCTTCATGCCTTGTTTCCCTTCGCCTTAACCCCTGCTATCCATCATCATCCAGAGTTTGACACGCATCATGCATTACTGGCGTGCGACAGAACTGGAGACCAGTAATGGGGGCTGGCCACGCCATGGGCCTGTTAGGAGGATAAGTGGGAGAAGTTAACGCATAGTACTTGCAAAGGACGCCAATAGGTCGTTCATATAAAGTTCACATGTCTTGTCTGACGAGGAACCGTTAGCTTCCCAATGAAAAGGAGATGCACGGAAATTCGTTGCTTGCGCTCACCCCCCCCCCCCCCCCCTCTCTCTCTCTCTCTCTCTCTCTCTCCCCTTCACTCCATTCACCCTCTATCCCTTTCTGTCCCTTACCCACGTATACACCTGCGCGCGTGCGCATGTGCACACTCACGCAAACAAGTAACAAGTACGCACACACGCATACAATTGATTTAAGGGACAAAAGACCCTTCTTCTGTTTCAATGTCCGTTTTAAACTAAGAAATAATTAAGGCATTCAACCTGACCTGAAGTTCCAACATCCAGGAGGAGAAAGGAATAAAAAGACGAACAACAACAACAAGAGAGAGAGAGAGAGAGAGAGAGAGAGAGAGAGAGAGAGAGAAACAAAAAACAACAACACAACTCTCATTTCTTCTGGGACTAGCTTATCATGCAGCAACAGCCGAGCGGTGCATGAGGCGAGGCAGTGTGGTCTTTGACTGGCGAGCAATTAAAGCGCTGGCGTAACAAGCTCCGTAAGAAAGAGAAAACTCCCAAACTTCACATCTGATCTCGCCATCAGCCCGCCTTTGTGTTCGCCTCCCCTCCCGACACCGGAGCCCAAAACCAATCAAACTGCATGCAGCACAAAGCAGGGATAACGGGCGGGCCTCGGAAAACCATACCGTTGTAAAAATGTCCACCGTTTTCAAATTAAGTCATTAATATGCCCAATTAGGTCAGCATAAAAGACCAAAAAGCGGCTGGCGAGCAGGGCACGTAATCTACACTCGCGTGCATCAATCGGGGGTTATGAGCGCGTTTTTATGAACAGGTTTGCAACATCAATGACACGAGCAACGAGTTCTTTGAGGTGCTGCGGTCCAAGTAGCGGTGTAAATAACAGGCTAAAAACCTCCTCCTGTTTATGATTACAGGTAAAAGACGAAAAAGAAAAGAGACAGAAAACTCCCTCGTCCTTCCAGATTTCAATTAACTTTCACGAAATGGGATGACAAAGCAAAGACTTAAAAAACGCTTGGGGTTTGTGATGGGAAGGCCTTTAAGGGAAAATAACGGGTATTAATGGAGCCATTCCACGTCACAATATACGAAGAATCACGTTTCAGAGAAGATCAGTTTGTGTTTTTTTCCCTCTCTCTCTTCGTTTTTTGTGTGTTTTTTCCCGGTTTTGTTTTGTTGCCATATTTCAGACGTTAGGGACAGGACATTGGGTGTCTACATGCAAGTGGCATTATTCCGTTTAATGAGTGAAGACACTGGATCTGTTTATGCAAATAGAATTTCTCCATTTATTTGATAACACTTCAACTTTTCTTTTCCACCGCGCAAACAGGAAAGCCACGTAAAAAGAGAGATATATATATTTCAAATAAAGGGGACTGGGAGGAACGGACACGGACAGGGTACGAGAAGTGGAGGGGAAGAGGTGGATTAATAAAGCACGAACGAAAGAAAGGTAAAGGGGAAGAAAGAAACTGGTAAAACCCCGCTACTGTCCAGAAGAGATGGGAAAGAATGGCTAGGACATACCAGTATGTAAAAGTTTTTTTTTATTGTTTTGGCTTTTTTTTCTTCTTTTTTTTTTCTTCGTTTTGTTGGCATGTCATGCAACGCGCTCTTTCCTTGTCAAACTTCTAGCTGTTCTATTGACTAGCTCCACTATCTTCTTTTTTTCTGTATAAGAACTTTTGCATACTCACGCATGCAGAGAGAAAGAAAGAGAGTGTGTGTGGTGGGGGGAGGGGGTGGGGGTGGGAGTGAGTGCGGACAAGAAGAAAGGAGAGTGGCAAACAGACAGACAGACTGCAACAGAGAGAAACAAAGAGATGAGGTAGCTTCAACACAAATATATCAAACTCCCTTTCAAAGAGCACGGTAAGCGAGCCAATGTTGAAAATCAAGGCTTTCTTCTTATTTCTTTTTTCAATGAGAGGGGTGATGGGGTAACCAAAACCAAAGAAGAAACAGCGCAAAGAATATGTTATCAAGTTCCATTTGTATTGGACCTTTTTTCCTCTCCAGTCAAAAAGACACGAGAGAGGAAAGCCCGAAACCTTTCAGATACAGCCTGCTGGCGTGATCTGATCATCTCTAATTAAGACAGCCATTCCATTTGATTTTATTTTGACTTGTGGGGCCACTTTTCTTTTATCCCCTCCCTCTTAAGTTTCCTTTGGAGAGGTTTTCGTATTCTTTGAATCACGTCCATGTTCACGACGCCAGGAGAGACCAGAGCTGGCTGGCGTGGCCACAGGTTCTGACAGAGAACGATGGCAGGGTTGCTGGGGGGTTTACTGTGCGGCCAGCTTCTCCGTTAAAAGGCCGGCTGGGCCGCCACTACAGGGTTCGTTGCCAATGTATCTCAGCGGGGTTTTGTTTTATTTCATTTCTTGATTTTTTGTTACTGTTGTATTTTTGTTTTTCAGCTTCAAATATCACTGCCTGTAAATTAATTTACCTTTCAAGTGTTATTTTATTCTGTCACATCATGCCAATATTACTGTTCACTGCTGTTACTGAGGAAAAGTAATAACAACATCAATAACAACATCAATAACAACAACAACAATAACAATAAAGAAACCAGTCGCAAAGTGTGCACAAGGGCACTACACGTGTGTAGAAAAGATGCTACTGGTATACATCTATGGGCAGATGAACAAATTAGGGATATATACGCTGAAGGTCGGGGACGTGCTCAGGACAATATCAGGGGTGATATGTGATTTTAAATGGTGGGAGGGACGGGAGGGACCGGGGGGTGGGGAGAGACAGACAGACAGAGATAACAAGAGACGGACAGAGCCAAACAGAGAGAGAGAGAAAGATAGAAGACAAAGGCAGAGATACGCAGAGACAGAGAGACACAGACAGAGGGAAATGGGTGGGGGTGGGGGTCAATACAAACATTAAGCTTCTCTATAAGATCAGTTATTTGTGCACAATAAGTCTGGCTTGTTGACAATTTCTGAGCTACCCCTTGCAACCAGCAAAAGAGTAAGCAACGTGGACGAAATACTATTTTCTGTGAAAAAAATGACACCTGTAAGAGTCGGAACAAAACGTTATGGTGGGGTTTCTTGTGGCATGAGAACGCAAACAACTGCTTCCACAAAATCAACAATATTTTCACATGCAAGAAATGATAATACAAAAGAGACCACACACACACACACACACACACACACACACAAACACACGCGCGCGCGCGCGCGCACACACACACACACACACACACACAGAAAGCATGGAAAGACGCGGGAGGTGAGGAAGAAAGAATAAATCCACATCCTTTGCAAAAACCCAAACTCGGGGACATATTTATTTATTCGCAGACATTTTACAACACTGGCAGTAAAATCAATAGCTGAACGACGCCATCGCCCCCCTGCCCCACACCCCTCTCCCCCACTCCACCCTTTCCTCCCTTTACCGGTTCCCTTCTTTTATGCCGTCTGTCATTTCATACTATCATCTTCCCCCCCCCCCAACCCTACCAATACTCTACAGGGGTTTTTTTTCCTTTCAATTCCACTTCTGGAAACTTTTTTTCTTTTCTTTTTTTTCATCATCACAATTCTTTGCTGCCCACCCCCCTCTCCGTCAATCCCTCTCCCAGGACCAAAAGATCCTTTTGTAACCCTCTCTTCCCAGACCAGTGTGTCGCTGTCAAATCAGAGCTGTGACCATTTGCTGGTGACTGAGCTAACGACGCCCGTCACCCCCTGTCTCCCCACGACTTTCCGGAAGTACCCAGACACGCTTCCGGTGGTAGAATCTGGCCGCCATTCTTTTGTCAATTGCACCCAGATAGATTCTTTCAGTCTTCTCACTCGTTTTGGGGTTTTCTCTCCACCCACCCCCCTCTGCTCCCTCCTATCCCATTTCCAAAGAGATTTAAACGTTCTGGTTATTGATTGGATAGTAGCTGGAAACCATCGAGAGGCGACCTACTCGAGTAGACAGGGTTGGGTTTTGAGCTTTTCCTTTAAGTCTTTCTTTTTTCCTGAAAATAAAGAAGAAAGTTTGGTTTCATCTGTTATGGTTGTGTCTGTCAATTTCCAGACAGGGTGGGGATTTGATTTTAAGTTTAAGATTTTTTTTCCTGAAAGAAAGAAAGTTTCGTTTCGTCTGTTATGTCTATGTCTACCAATCTCAGTATTTATGTATGGGAAAAGGCGGACAACTTTCTCCGCATGTCTTCTCAAATCAAAGTTTATTTCCATCTCTATGTTCGTACGTCTGCCAGTGAATGCATTCACTGTGTGGACATGGAGTTAACCACTTGAACAATTTCATTTTTCAATTGTTAACTGTTTACCATCAATTTTTTTACGGGTTTAAGTATTAGGATAAACTGGATTGGAGAGGAACCAAACATTTTCACTGAAATGCTTATTAGTAGTACCAACAACTCTACACGCACGCACGCACGCACACACACACAAACACACACACACAGACACACACGCACGCACGCACGCACACACACACACACACACACACACACACACACACACACACACACACACACACAACTTAACAACAAGAATTGCTGTTCTTGATAAGACAAAGCCACACAACTTCAAACCATTGCTGTTTAGCTCTTCCGAGAGCAGAAAAAAAATCGGCCAGGAATAAATGGTGATGAGAAACGAACGCACAAACTTCCTGAGGTGGAATAACAGGTGTACAAAAATAAACGCACAAAGTTCCTGAAGAGGAATAACGGGTGTACAGAAATAAAAACACACTTCCTGAAGAGGAATAACGGGTGTACAGAAATAAACCCACAAACTTCCTGAAGAGGAATAACGGGTGTACAGAAATAAACACACAAACTTCCTGAAGAGGAATAACGGGTGTACAGAAATAAACCCACAAACTTCCTGAAGAGGAATAACGGGTGTACAGAAATAAACACACAAACTTCCTGAAGAGGAATAACGGGTGTACAGTAATAAACACAGAAACTTCCTGAAGAGGAATAACGGGTGTACAGAAATAAACAAACTTCCCGAAGAGGAATAACGGGTGTACAGAAATGAACACAAACTTCCTGAAGAGGAATAACGGGTGTACAGAAATAAACACAGAAACTTCCTGAAGAGGAATAACGGGTGTACAGAAATAAACACACAAACTTCCTGAAGAGGAATAACGGGTGTACAGAAATAAACACACAAACTTCCTGAAGAGGAATAACGGGTGTACAAAAATAAACACACAAACTTCCTGAAGAGGAATAACGGGTGTACAGTAATAAACACAAACTTCCTGGAGAGGAATAACGGGTGTACAGAAATAAACACAGAAACTTCCTGAAGAGGAATAACGGGTGTACAGAAATAAACACACAAACTTCCTGAAGAGGAATAACGGGTGTACAGAAATAAACAAACTTCCTGATGAGGAATAACGGGTGTACAGAAATAAACACAGAAACTTCCTGAAGAGGAATAACGGGTGTACAGAAATAAACACACAAACTTCCTGAAGAGGAATAACGGGTGTACAGAAATAAACAAACTTCCCGAAGAGGAATAACGGGTGTACAGAAATAAACACAAACTTCCTGAAGAGGAATAACGGGTGTACAGAAATAAACACAGAAACTTCCTGAAGAGGAATAACGGGTGTACAGAAATAAACACAAATTTCATGAAGAGGAATAACGGGTGTACAGAAATAAAGACAAAGTTCCTGGAGAGGAATAACGGGTGTACAGAAATAAACACAAACTTTCTGAAGAGGAATAACGGGTGTACAGATATAAACACAAACTTCCCGAAGAGGAATAAATGATCTAGAAAGTTGAACACGGAAACTTCCTCAGTGATGGACTGTTGTTTTTTGCCGTTTTCCTTCTTTATTTTCGACGGGAGCTTCCACGTTTTTTACTTCTCATCCTCTGGGGTCTCTTTCACTTACTCCCTCTTTCAGTCTTTCGCTACGTATGCGTATGATCGAGCAAATACGCTTACGTGTGCGCACGCACGAGCGCATGTGTGCGCGATTGCACGTCTACGAATGGATCTGAGCATAACAGCACGCCCCACAATCCCACGTCCCCATACTCTGTAATTATAATATATAACTTATTTACAATCCACAGACATTCTGCTATGTTGCCTTCTGAATCTTGTTTCCTGCTCAAAATCACGCTGCAAACACACACACACACACACACACACACACACAAACTGGCGCGGGCGCACTCACACACACACATTTTTTTTTTCGATTACGATAATAACTATGATGGTTCCATGAGCTTTGGGGGAAAATGAGACACCAAACAGTACATGTATTAGCATCAGGACTGACCGCGTGTTAACACTGCAATTACTCACAGACTAATATGGAAAAAAAAAAAACTCACTCAAAATGTGAAACCGTGATTTTTTTTATAGGAACGATTACTTTTTTTTTTCCATTTAATTTCATTATACCAAGTGAAACTTTCGTTTTAATCTGTATTTTCAATTCAAAGAATCAACTGGTCTTACATATATCAACCTGTCGAAATCAGCTTATGAGATCTACCATTTTATCTAAATTCATCAAACGTTTGATTAAAGATCATTCCCTGTTCCTGTTTACGCCTGTAACTGAACCGAGCAAATTAACTGGTCAATAATGAAAGGTCCACTTTTTTGGGGTGGGGTACGGGGGGACCGGGCGGGCGGATCTAAGTGTGGAAATCTAAATCAATTCTTTTCCTGAACTACGTTCCACGGAAGCTCTGAACGGGTCCACTTCGCTGAGCTAATTACCAGAAAACCTCCCTTGGTTTTTACCCCCTTTTAATCTTTCCCTCCCCCAGAATTTTTATTTTCGTCTTTGAAGTATTTTGCCCGTCTTGAGCCGACTGAAAGGAACACCAACCAGCCATAATTAGTAAGACAATAGCATTGACAATCGCCTTTCGCTGATGTAATGTTTGTTGTCTTGCTTGCCGCAGCGCGTCTCCCTGCCGTTTGCCAGGCTCGCTGAGGACGGAGGGACTTCAGCCCCCAATCATGTGTCCACGCTAGATTAAAAAAAAAACAAAAAACAAAAAACGATCGAACTAACAAACAGAAAACGACGCGGTCCTTCAGGAAATAACTACTCAGAGGTTATGGAGTGTTCCTATTCTGGGAGCTGCATGGTTGTGGAAACTATCTTGGGATCGGAAAGATATCGGATGTTCGGAGTTGAACGGGCTGTGAATGTCTTTCCGTCAACGGTCTTGAAGTAAACATCTTTCTAAACACACACACACACACACAGACACACACACACACACACACACACAAACAAACAAAATAAACACACAAAAAAGAAAAAACAACAACAACAAAGCTTTACTACATTCATATCCGTTTGGAGTCAACAGAATCATTATGTCAGCCAATATCGAGCAGACTCTGCGAACCTATGACCGTCCTTATAATACAGAGGTATGATCAAAACATCTTCCTCATCAATTTTCTGGATCGATCAGACTGTCTGGGAAGCAAGGACATGTCGAGTGAGAACTAAGAGTCACAAACCGAGCCGTCAGCTTTTGTCTGTCATTTCTTCCCTCATCCCTCTCTCCAACGCCCACCACCCTACCCATAAAAAGAAAGAAAGAAAGAGAGGGAGAAAGGCATTTCCATCCCGCAGTAAAGGACAGTCAGACAGGCTTACCATCAGAGACACACAGTCACAAAAAGGCCAGGGCTAGCTAGCCTGGAAGGAAGAAGATGGGGGATGACGGAGTGGGGGAGGAGCAAGAGGAGGGGTTAGGGGAGAGGAAAGGGGGGAGGGGTCAGGACCAGAGAGAAGCCTCCTGGCCACAGGTCGATAATAAGTAAGGAAACAAATCAGTCAATATGGCCGC
Source organism: Babylonia areolata (assembly GCF_041734735.1). Lineage (NCBI taxonomy): Eukaryota > Metazoa > Mollusca > Gastropoda > Neogastropoda > Buccinidae > Babylonia > Babylonia areolata. The sequence goes on from NC_134901.1 coordinate 27,870,394, forward strand.
CCCTCACAGCCCGGCCCGACTTCAGCCCCGCGCTGCCCGACAACACAAGCTTATTTCTCCCCCCACGCCCCCCGTACCTTCCCTCTATCTCCCCCCCCCCCTCTCCTCTCTCTATGCGCATCCCTCTCCCCCACTCGCCCCCTCTCCTCCCATCCCCCCGTACTGGCATCCTGGGATAGACAGAAAATCAGAAGCAATCCCATTGGCAGTTCAGATAGACTTATAATCAGAAGCAATCCCACCGCCGGACAGCCTCGGCCTCCGCCATTTCCATTCGGGTTATTTGTTTTAAATCTTCTGTCTCTTCCTTGATGAATCGGGGAGAGCGGGGTTGATGGTGGCGGGGGAGGGTGGTGGTGGTTGGGGGGGGGGGCGTGGTGGTGGTGGTAGAAAGAGTAGGGTGGAGGGTGGGAGTTGAGTTAGTGGCTGGTTGGTTGGTTGTGGTGACGATGGTGATGGTTGATGCGGTGTTGGCGGGGATGAGGAAGAGGAGGTGGAGGAGGAGAGAAAAAATCGAATCAGCGGCGTACAGCTGTACCCCTTTATAGAACTATAAAGAAAGAGCTGGCTCGAGCAGTAAAAAAAAAATAATAATATAAAAAAAGTCGGGAGGCAATGCGTATAATAAATTATGCATTCTGTGTCTAATGTGTGGACACAAATACAAATATGTTTAGATACATTTATGGAAACCATACTACTGTAAGCAAGACTGTTAATGCATACACGGAAACCATACTACATGAATGAAGTCGGTTTATGCAGTACCGGAAACCGTTCTTTTTGGTGGTGTGTGTGTGTGTGTGTGTGTGTGTGTGTGTGTGTGTGTGTGTGTGTGTTGCTATTGTTTTCTAAAAAAATATTCCTCTCCCATCCACATACGTATAATTTTTGTGACTTTTCCCCCTATCTACTGTTTAACACTTTGCTGATTCTTTTATGTTCTTCAAAGCAGAACCCCGAAACATTTCTCACAAACATTCACGCATATAATTATAACCGATCCCCAAGTCTAACACACAACGCACGATTAATATCACTTTTCATGTCCGGAAGCAAACTACAGAGAATGGCAGAGAACACCACTTTAATAACCAAGTATACCTTTTGAGCACGCGTACAAACAGAAGAACAAAAAAAAATTAAAAGATAAAAAAAAAACTAGTGGCGTATTGAAGAGCACTGGACTAACAAGTTCAACTCGTTCTCACTAGTTTTCACACTCGAGGCTAATATCTGAGACGGAAGGAAGGAAGCCGGTCAGACCCAATAGGAACAGAAAGTATCACCATCCCCCCCGCCTGCCTACATCTCAGCCATGTCTTCGCCTCGGGGTGTGGTGTGCCGGGGTGACTGATACAATAATATCCTGCATGGCAGACACAAGTCCGCACCACAATAACGACGTCTTTCTTTGGATGACGCCATTGGTAACGCGCTGCAGAATACACCTGGGTACCTGTCTGTCCGTTCTTCATGCTGAGATTGTCAGTGAAGGGGGCTCGACTGTGGGGGTGGGGCTAGGGTGCGATGACATGAATTGTGTGTGTGTGTGTGTTGGGGGGTGGGGTGGAGGGTTGGGTGGGGGGTGAACACGCGCGTGCGTGCGTGCTTCCTTTTGTTTGTGTGCGTGTGTGTGTGTGTGTGTGTGTGTGTGTGTGTGTGTGTGCGCACGCGCGTTTTGTTTTTTGTTTTTTTTTTTTACATGAGAGAAGCACATATATGATCTGCTTTAATTGTACCCGCATCCAATAACGTGCACCGGCTCAGAAGACACACATATACACGCGCGCGAGAGGCATTTGTGGATGAATAAACTATTCAAAGCCAGTTTTCTTCAAACTCTTCGCGTGACAATAAAGCAAGGTTTATGTGCTGCTTCTATTTTTTTTATTTTTTTTCACTGTTTCTATTTTATTTCTTTCTTTTTTTTTAAATACTTGTTTTATGCAAACAATTAAACAACGTCGCTTCAGATCAAAGCGCGTCGGATAATAATGGCAGCATATATTTTATTTTATTCTTCGCAGATCGTGCCTTTCTGTGAAAACAGATGCTCCTTTTGTTAACTTCAATATCTCAAACGTTTTGAGCGAGAGAGAGAGAGAGAGAGAGAGAGAGAGAGAGAGAGAGAGAGAGAGAGAATATTTAACGAATCAAACTGAATTCTAAAGAAAGAAAAACATACACAAAGCTGAGGGGGGCACTGAAGGGCAGAATGGAAAAAGAAAGAAGGAAGGAACAAAAAACACGGTGATAGTTATAACAGGCAGGTTGGGGAATAGGAGAAAATGTGAATGTTTTTTCTCAATAAGAAGCCTTTGTCCTTTGAGTTGGGGTATCAGAATCAGAATCCATTATCTCTGGTAGCGAAATTAAGAGTGGTGAGGTCTGTGATACACTGAGATTAAAAGTACAACAGTAAAAGATAACATATAGCATACAAAGGCACAGCAAAGTCAATGCAATCCCGATAAAAACAGCTTTCCACGAAAAAAACAAACAAACATTACAGACAGCTTCAATTCTAGTCACATCAACTTCTTTGAATCTTTACATCATTCTGTGATAATGAGAGTGAAAAGAGAGAGACAGACAGACAAACAGACAGAAAGAAAGAAGGGGAGGGTGTGTACGTATGGACGCGTGCGCACACAGAGGAAGAGAGAGAGAGAGAGAGAGAGAGAGAGAGAGAGAGAGAACACTGAAATGTTTGATGTCATTAGCTGAAAAGCTCTTGTGACATAATCGGTACAAATCAGAACACAAATGGTGCAAAACAAATAAAATGGAACAGAAAGAACACTGAAATGTTTGATGTCATTAGCTGAAAAGCTCTTGTGACATAGTCGGTACAAATCAGAACACAAATGGTGCAAAACAAATAAAGTGGAACAGAAAGAACACTGAAATGTTTGATGTCATTAGCTGAAAAGCTCTTGTGACATAGTCGGTACAAATCAGAACACAAATGGTGCAAAACAAATAAAGTGGAACAGAAAGAACACTGAAATGTTTGATGCCATTAGCTGAAAAGCTCTAGTGACATAGTCGGTACAAATCAGAACAAAAATGGTGCAAAACAAATAAAATGGAACAGAAAGAACACTGAAATGTTTGATGTCATTAGCTGAAAAGCTCTAGTGACATAGTCGGTACAAATCAGAACAAAAATGGTGCAAAACAAATAAAATGGAACAGAAAGGAAAAACATAATCAAAGTAAACTAAACTACAAAGGAATAAGCGGCACTTCAAAAAATCCATGTTGCATGCGGGTACTGTGCCCCCCCCCCCAGTCGTTCGTCTCCAAGGTTTGAGCAGTATACAGGAAACAAATTACATATAATCCGTATAATAATTATTAAAGCATGTGACATCGACACACATCATATCAATACGAACACATAACAAAGTACATATAAAACATATAATGATTATTTAAGCATGTAACACCGAAACACGTCATATCTATACGAACACATCATAAAAATACATTGTCGAAATTGACCATCCAAATGTAACCCTTCCTTTTTGTCTATGCCTTTTACCTCACCTCATAGTACCCATACTAAGTTTTTAATTGATTAATGAGTATTTGGACCGATAGTAGACGTTTTACTGCCTCGGATACATATTTTGCTAGTGAGAGTATCATATCTTCATTTTCTGTCATCAGTGTGCCGAACAAATCTTTTCTGTGCACTGGAGCTGTATTGAAAAGGGTAAAGTTTTTTCGCAATTCTTCCTATCTTTTGCAGTTAAACATGAAATAGTTTTCATCATCTGGGCTTTCGCCACACATTGGGCAAAGACGGGGGTTGGGGGGGGGAGAGAGAGAGAGAGAGAGAGAGAGAGAGAGAGAGGAGAGAGAGAGAGAGAGAGAGAGAGAGAGAGAGACAGACAGACAGACAGACAGAAAGAGACAGAGAGAGACAGAGACAGAGAGAGCACATACAGACAGAGACAGAGACTGAGAAAGACTGGCAAAGAGGGACAGACATCGGTTATGAAAACCTGTTATCGTTTCTAATATAACCCCCAGCCCTCACCCCCACAGTCTGGAACTCCCTGCCTGTCCCTCAGAAAACCCCCCAGTGTGTTTTTTCAACTCTTCAAAAGAATTTAAAGACACATCTTTTTTTCCACTTAACCAGCAGCATGCATTCAAATGAGTACCTGTTTGTCAATGGTGATGTGATGTGGGGAATGAGTAGGGTGCGACGAAACTTTGTACTTTAAAACGTAGATTTTTTTTTTTTTAATGTACTGTGATGTGTGTGACCGGTGTTAAAAGAGTTGGAAGTGAATCTTCAGTACTGCGATACGGTTTTTGATGTATGGTGATGTCGGTAGTAGTTTTAAGTATTGTGATAAGGTTGTTTTTTGGGGGGCTTTTTTTGTTTCTGTTTTTTTTTTTTAAAGTATTTTGATATGATACTGCATTATTTAGGAATATTTATGTGATATGTATGACGAGTGTATATAGTCTGTGATGAGCCTCTGTGTGTGTGTGTGTGTGTGTGTGTGTGTGTGTGTGTGTGTGTGTGTGTACATAAATTTGTGCATGATTGTTTGGTTGGCTGACTGTAAAGGGTTGTGCATGAAAGTTTGGTTTTTTTGTGTGTTTTTTTTCCACTTTATTGTTTGAATGCATGTTTTTAAACGTCGGTGTCTACATTGTACAGCGCACGTTAGCATGTTTTACATGTAAAGGCGCTTTATAGATTAAATCTATCACTGTCACTGATTATCATCATTACATCGGTTGGGGTTTTTTGTTTGTTTCTTCTCGAACAGCTAGCTGTTTCGTGTGACCAAGCAGCGCCGCCTGTATGACTAAGAACAGGAAGGACAACAAACCATCGCCGCACCACAGCACCACCACCATCATCACCTCCACCACCACAAACTAGCCAACCATAGGCAGCAAAGAGGATCCCCCCACCCCCACCCCCCCACAAAAAAACAAAAAGTAACTTACCAACGGGGCGGAGCCAGCAGCTGAGCCAAGAAATCAAACAGCCAGCCACCACTACCACCACCACGAAACCTCTCAGTCCCGGGCCCCATATAGTCTGATAAGAAAAAAAAAAGAAAAAGAGGGAGGTGGGAATGGAGGAGAAGAAGAAGGAGATAGAGAGAGAGAGAGAGAGAGAGAGAGAGAGAGAGAGAGAGAGAGAGAGAGAGAGAGAGAGAGAGAACGAGGGCCCCAGGTTCCAGAGATGGGCAGGATATAAGACAGGGAGGAGGAGGAGGGGAGGTGGGTGGGTGTGGTGGGTGTGGGCAAAGAAGGGAGACAGAAGATCTCCTCTCTTCGGTCTCGGGGTCTCGTCCCCTTCAAAGTGGCCCCACTGGCTGATGGAGGGCATTTTCATCCCCCGTTCTGCCCCGACCCCCGGGGCCTCTCCTTCTCCCCTTTGGCATTCTCAGTCAAAATCGGATGGGTCTTCCCAGCTTTAAAAAAAAAAAAAAAAAAAAGAAAGAAAGAAAAAGAAAAAAAAAAAGACAACTACCACCACCAGCGGGCAAGGGAGGGGGCGAGAGGAGGAAGAGGGGGTGGGGGTGGAGGTCTGGCTGGATGGAAATGGCGGAAGGATGGGGAGTGGGGGTGGGGGAGGGGGGGTGGAAGTCACCGCAGCGTAAAGTCATTGATAAGTCTGTGAAGTCAGGATTCCCGGCCCCACGTCTTATGGCTAAGCCCTTCGCGGCAAGTTGCCTGCCCATAAAAAGGCGCGAATAAAACCTGCCCCCACCGTAAAACAAGTGCAGGCCTCCAGAAGAAGACGATGACGACTACGACGAAAAGCGCGGGCGGCAGCAACTGAGATAAGGCCATTCCAGCTCCCCCAACACCCCCCACCCGCCCCCGTCTTTTCTGCTTCCTTCCACCAAGTGTTAAGAAAAGAAAAGAAGAACAGCACACACACACAAGAGGAGGGAGAGAGAAAAAAAAAGAAAAAAAAAAAGCTAATTGTCAAAAATAAAACCGGCCCAAGTCCAGGCTTTTTACGACCCCGCCAAGGGCCCGGCGAGAACCAATCGCAAAATATAACATTTGTCGCTGTTTCCCGGGGCCACGCCTTTCAGGGGTGGGCTGAGGGTGGAGGTGGGGGTGGGGGCTCAACAGATATGAAGTCGGGTAGTTAAATACGACGCTATCACTCAGCCAGATAACGGGAACAGTTGTTGAAACTTTTGAACTCGTGGAATGCGTCGGATTCCGCCTCTGGCAGCAGAGATTTATGGCTGGAACGTTAAATGAAGGTCCTGGAAAGGGAGGGGGAAGGGGAAAGGGGGTGGGGGAGGAAAGGCAAGAGAGGCAGATAATGAGTGGTGGAAAGAATCTCATGTTTATTTAAACATCTAATCCCCCCCACCCCACCCCAACCACCCCCACCTCGCACCCCCGTCCCCCATCCCCCAAACCGATGCCTGTCGACGATAGAAGCCTGACTCCATGACTAAAACAGCCAGAGCAGGTTGGAGAAAGAAAAAGAGGGCGACGTGGTGATCACGTGATGTACTGAATGGATTCAAGCAACCAACATTCGTTTCCGACTTGGATAACCTTTTGCCACTACGAGAGCCACCAAGCTGGACGGGAACGGTTTTCGTGTGCATGTCATTACAATAACCGAGCTGTCGATTAACAAAGAAGAAAACGGTGAAGGGAAGAGAAAAGAGAAAAGCTGACGACCTCTCATCACTGGGGAAGCAGCTCTCTCACACCAGGAGTGTGCCTCTCGATCACTTTAATGTGAAGGGGAACGAAAACGAACCGTCATTTAAAAAAAATTTAAAAAAACATCGGGACAACATACCGGATGATTTATGGGGCCAATAACAAGACATATTAAAAGATGCTCTTTACCGAAGAAGAAGAACAATAGCAAACACCCAAAACAAACTGTCTGGTGAAAAATACAAGTACGTACAGTTATAAGATCAGAACCTTTTCTGTCATTTCGAGAAATATATAACTACGTAAAGATGCATCAAAAGTGGACAAAAGTGGACGTGGGGCCGAGGAAGACGAAAGATGATTCCAACAGAAGGAATGTTATCTTTAAATTCTAAAACTGTGTAAAATATACACAATGACCTTTTTTCTGATAGAATGGCTGTTCAGTAATAAGCAACTGTTTTACATAATAACAATATCCATTAGCAAACAGAAGTTGGGGAGGGGGAAGACTTGGTAAGTGGAAAGCGAAAGAGAAGAAGAAGAAGAAGAAAAGAGTAGGTTTTTCAAGGTACGCGATTCTTTTCAAACCTGATATATACTTTTACTTTTGGTTTCATTTCTAATGCGAAGGAATACCCAAACTCACAAACAATAGTACAATGATCACAGAAAACCAACAGATAAACACCATACAATAGTACAATGATCACAGAAAACCAACAGATTTACACCACAACATCACTTTAGCTTTGATTCTTTACTTCAATTACTTCCGCGCTGTTCAACTGGCTTTTTTTTTTTTTTTTTACACGAACGAAACACGAATACGTCTTACATGCGACCAAACTTCTTTCCTAGCCCCCCCTCCCTCCAAAAATCCCTCCTTCGTCCCCAGATCCCCACTAAACTCCCTCCACTCCATCCAGTGTCACCCCCGCTGCCTCCCACCCACCCCACCCACACCACCCCACCCTCCCCCACCCCTAAAGATGCAAGGGGGAGAAAAAAAAGCGGAGAATGATGTGAGCCGAGTAGTCATCAACACTGACTCCAGCGCCTTTGGGTCAAAGACAAAGCCATGCCCTCTCCGCCCCGATCAACCCTAATTTTGCCGCCTGGGCGGTCACGGCAATCATGTCAACAATTTGCTGGAACCAGGCAACGAGGGTATAAGGGAGACCGAAAGAGTGAGAGAAAGAGAGAGAGGGAGACAGGGGGGAAAAAATCATATTTCTTCCCCTTTTGCTCACCCGCGACAGATGCTGAGGGCGCACGGGCGTGAGATGGACGGAGGGGGTTAGTTAGGGGGTGTGTGAGTGTGAGTGTGTGTGTCTGTGTGAGTCTCTGTGTGTGTGTCTGTATTTATGCATGTTTGTGTGGTTCTGTGTGTGCGACTATCTCTGTGTGTGTGTTTGAGAGAAAGAGAGAGAGAGAGAGAGAGAGACAGACAGACAGACAGACAGACAGAGACAAAGAAAGGAGGAGGAAGGAAAACAAAAAAGGGGGGCCGGGGGGGGGGGGAACAGATGACAGGAGAAGGAGGGGGGGGGGAGCGTTCTTGCAGAAGTGATGTGTTCATAAACAAGGGGTGCTCCTCCTCCCCCCTCCGCACCCCCTTCCACCTCCCAAGTCGCTTCACGCTTCAGCAGACACCGGTGACGATGTGACTCTGTTCTCGTTCATCGGGACGTGTTCCGGTTTCTTCCCCCCTCACTCTGTCCTTTGTTAACACACAGGGAGACAGAGACAGACAGGCAGACAGGCAGAGACAAACAGACAGAGACACAGACAGACAATGACACTCACACATACACACACGTGCGCGCGCGCGCGCACGCACGCACGCACACACACACAGGCGGGTTGGGGGGGGGGTCCCTCTGTCCTTTGTTAACACACAGAGAGACAGAAACAGAGAGAGAGAGACAGATAGAGACACAGACAGGCAAACACACGCAGACACACGCAAACACACACACACACACAGGGGAGGTACGGATGAGGTGGGGAAGGAGGTAAAATTTCATTAAAAAATCACAATTGTGGATGGACTTTAACAAAAGAACACAACACACAAACAACCCCCCCCCCACACACACACACACACACATATATATATATATATATATATATATATATACGGAGAAATAAAAGATGTAGGGGAAGGGTGGAAAAAGAGAAGACAGACAGATAAACCCATAAAGACAAGAGAAAGACACAGGGAGACAGAAATAGAGGAGCGTTGGGGAACAGACAGACGGACAGACAGACAGACACAAACACAGAGACAAAGACACAGGGAAAAACAACAACAACAAAACAAACACGCATTTGTCCCAATCTTTCTCTTTCTTCTCTCTCCCCCTTTCTTCTTTAAAACCGCCCCTCGCTCAAAACATTTTCTCTGTTCCAGCATGTTACAATAATTGCTCTTTTCTCTACCTTTTTTTTGTTTTGCTTTTTTTGTTTGTTTGTTTGTTTGTTGTTGTTTTTGTTTTTTTTGTTTTTTGTTTTTTTTGCTCCTGTCGCTCTTCTCTCCCCTCGTCACCACCACATCCACAGAAAAATAAAACATACAACGCTACCCCCCCTCACCAACCTCCCGGGGAGGAGCGGGGCAGGGAGAGAGGTGACAGAGAAAATGTGAACGAATGTGGTGATGGCACTTATTGTTGTTCTTCACGCCGACTGCTGAGAGGTTGGCTCGCAAACACCACTCTGTATATGCGCGCGCGCGCGCGCGTGTGTGTGTGTGTGTGCGTGCGTGAATGTGCGTGTGTGTGTGAGTGTGTGCGCGCGTTCGTTCCTGTGTGTGTGTGTGTGTGTGTGTGTGTGTGTGTGTGTGTGTGTGCGTGCGTGCGTGCGTGCATGCGTGCGTGAGTGTGTGTGTGTGTGTGTATGTGTGTGTGTGTGTGTGTGTGTGTAGTCTCTTGTCTCGAGAAAGACAAGCGTCTGTGTGTGTGTGTGTGTGTGTGTGTGTATTCTCTAGTCTTGAGAAAGACAAACTAAACGCATTTACGGGACAACGGAATAAACAAGTAAGATGAAAATATAGTCGGTCTGGGAAATCACCGTCAATTTCTGCCCAGATATTCGCTGTTCAAAATCTTTTTTTTTTTTTTTTTTTAAACAGATAATCAGCAAGAAATAAAGTAATGAACAGAAATGTCACTGCATCTGTTTACCTCATTTCGTACCAGAGACAAACAACAAAAATTATCAATCGGCATTGAGAAAAATAAGTAAGGGATATATCTTATTCAACCAGACGGAAAATGAACAAAATTGTCAACATCTCAGTATACAAAATAGCTATCTCGTTTACTACCAGTGACAAACAACAAAATTTATTAACCCCCCCCCCCCCCCTTTTTTTTTTTTTTCAAAATGTAAGCGATACATCTCTATTGTAAACTGAAATCAGATCATGATGCTTGTCACCAAGCAAATAGCAAATGGCTTAAAATAAAAGCCACAACAAATTTTAAACCAGTACCAAAAGCAATAAGCAATATTAAAGTGTTCAAGCAAAAGAGGGGCGGGGTGGGGTGGGGGGGCTGGGAGGGGAGGGGTGATACCAATACAAAACGATGTCTTGTACAGCCCACGTAAATTTTACATGGAGTTCAGGACATTCACTTCCTTCAGAAAAAAACAACAACAAAAACAAAAAAAACACGAGAAAACATAACAAAAGCAAAAAAAAAAAAAAAAAAAAAAAAAAAAAAAAAAAAACTGTCAAGTGGAACTTCACGAAAAAGGATATTCATGGAACCAGCAGTGAAATGTTTATGCCTGATACCACGCAGATCCCAACAGTCGTCGATTACCTAATGTATAATATCGAGAGGCTTGGTGCAAAACACATCCCATGGAGCTTTCCTTCACCTTTCAGGTGACACAGGGATGTGAACCCAGAATGACCCCCCCACCCCACCCCCCACACCCTCCCCCCCTCATCTCCAACCAGAACTGCCAATGCTAAATAATTAACATTCCACACGCTGTTTTCAACACCTGCGGAAGGCAAAGCTCAACTTCTCAATTTCAACAAAAACCAAATATGCAGCCTTCGAGCAATCTTGCCATAAAATAATCCAAAATAATTTACGCGTTTTATGAAGGCTGAAAGGACAAGACCGAAAAAGCAATATCCAGTGAAATCTCATCAGATTTTACTCGTTTCAATTTTGTTTTGTCCAACGCTGCAATACACTGTCGGTCGTCGGTGGTGGTGGGCCTGATAAGACATACAGGAAAGAGACAGACGGGACAGCTGAGGCTCGGCGGCTGGGGAGAGGGGGATGGGCTGGAATGAGGGGAGGGGGGATAAGGTGGAGCAAGGCAAAAGGTGGGGAGGGGGGGAAGGTGGCGTACAGGAAGAGAACAATTAGAAGAAAGAAAGAAAGAACAACCGGTAAGGCCGACCGACCGCAAAGAAGGAGGTTAATAACAACAACATCAACAGCAACAACAAAAACATCATTACCAACATCCACATCCTCAAAATCAAACACCGCCATTAGCAAAAGGACGGGGATAAAGAGAGACAGAAAGAAAGAAAGAAGAAGGAAAAAAAAAAAAAAAGTCCAAGGAAAACATTCTCACGCGGAAAGGAAACGAGCGATCTGACCGAGCACGTTCGTGAAGCGAAGAACCTCTAAAGACTTTTAATGATCAAACTTTCTACGTGGGCGAGTTCTTAAAGAGCTTTTGTAAATAATCAGATTGCAGACACGGAGCGCTGTATTGCACTCGGCACGGCTGACGCGCTCAGGCAGTTGGGCCTTTTCCATCACAGTAAAAAGCAAAACCCGAGATGCGCGCAACCCAGTACTGCTTTGAACGTCACAACCTTTTATTACTCCAGTCGTTTAACCTCGGAGGGTAGCAATTTGCAACAGCAATTTTTTTTTTTTTTTTTAAATCTTTGAGCGAAGACTACTAGTGTACAAAATGGCGAATGTTGGACCTGGATTGGCATATTCAATGAACACACACACACACACACACACACACTGGAATCTAGAAGAGCAATGTTGGCATACTTTTGTTCCGACTTCTCGGCTTACTTCAGTATAAGCATTATATTTTCATAACAAAACTGTATACAGCAGTAAGAATTGATTGTGTAAAAAAAACAACAACTTACAAACAAAATAAAATAATAAGATAAAAAAACAAACAAAAAACAAACTTTAGCAGGAGCTGATGTTTCAAAAAGCGTCAACTGACAATCCGCAAGAATGAAAACATCCTGTGAAATGTTCTCAAGGATGCATGTATGAATATTAGCTACCCAAACTACTCTTTCCCCGTTCAGCATTGCTTGCAGTGGAAAACGAATTGCAGCCCTTTGTGAAAAACCGCAGTCAAGGCTAAACGTGCCAATGGTTTAGTGTTAGTTGCCATGCCCATGGTGGGTGAAACTGAAATAAGAATACGCACAAAACCTTTCTCGATGAAACCAAAACAAAAACGACTTTCGCGTGGAAAAAAAATGCTTCGTTCACAACTTTTCTTCTCCATTTTTTTTTCTCTCTCCTAGAACAAAAAACACTTTAAAAAAAACAAACAAAAAAAACAACAGTGCCGTGATTAAGATATTCACACACACACACACTGATGATTCACACATACATGCACCGTCAACCCCCCATGTCCCCTGTTATCCCCCCCACCCGCCCCATCCCCCCACCCCCACCCCCAACACACACACGTGTCTCCATCACTAACACCCCAACCATCAATTCCACAAAAAGAAATCGAAATGAAAAGAAAAAAGAAAGGGAAGAAATTTGAAAACTGGGGGGGTCGTGAGCTTAATTGCCTCCCATGTTATTCTTCCAGTCAAGGGGTGTCGACCTTTTCCGCCTGGCAACATCCTTTCCCACCCTTCAACTTCTACCACCGGTCGTCACTTCGTGGGACTGAATACCAACTTTTTCTTTTTTTCCTGAAACATTCCTCCAACCTCACTCCACTACTACCACCACCCCTACCACATCTTCCACCAATACCCTAACCACTTCTCAAACCAACCACACACACACACATCTTTCTTCCACCTTCCCCGTATGATTACAGTCTGTCAAACACACACACACAAACACACACACACACACACACACACGAGAGAGAGAGAGAGAGAGAGAGAGAGAGAGAGAGAGAGAGAAGACTCTCACCCCCCACTATCCCTTTCCGGCGTAATGGCTGCCACCCAAGTGAGGATAAGACGCTCCTGTATCCTCCCCCCCTCCCTCCCAACCCCCTTCCGTTATTCCATCCCCCAGTATCGGTTGGAAGGAGGTGGAAAGATATTGGGGCGGGATGGGGGTGAGGGGGTGGGGGTGTTCGTCGTCTTCGTCGTCATAGGTGCCACCCCCTCATCCCCACCCCCACCCCCCACCACTCCTTTGCAAGTAATTGCTAACGGCTGAAACTCAATAGTTCTGCCCGTTTGCACACGCCCTAGGACGCGGCCCCGCCATTATTTATAAATTATGCATCAATTTTTGTGTATTGAATTAAGGGAAGGGGGGAGGGAGGAGGCATATTCGCCCCGACGACCCTGGCTTCGGTTCCAAGAGCGTCTCCACTGCTGTCCCGCGTCTTTCTCCCGCCCTCTCTTCTCCCTCTCTTTCGCAGATGCAAAATTATATTAGTAGTGCCAGAAAAGCGAGGAGGAAGTTCAGGGAGCAGGAGAGGGGAAGGTGATGAGGTGGCAGAAGGTCGCTCTCTCTCTCTCTCTCTCTCTCTCTCTCTCTCTCTCTCTCTCTCTCGTTTCGTTTTTGGAAGCACAGTCTCAGAGAACATCCCCGGCCTTTAGTGAAGAAGTCATGCATAGTGCATAAGTTCACAAAAGGGATGACACACTAAATTTCCTCCCCTCCTTCCTACCCCCCACCCTACTCCACCCAACCATTGGTCCACCAACACCACCACATCCACTACTCCCACCACCTTTCATTCTGTCTGTCTTTTCTCTCTCTCTCTCTCTTTTCTTTTTTTCTTTTTTCTCCCCTCTGTGTTCCTTGCAGGACAAAATTTAACAGATGAAGCTATCATTAGAAGGGCCCCAGCTTCGGGGGTTAATTCGATTTGGGGCGGCGAGAGGGGCGAAGGGGCGCTGTATGAATATGTCAATTAGTGGCCCACTGAGGCCCTGTCATCCCGGCAGCTCTCCGCACCCCGAGAAACATGTCATCGGGTTATGAGTTAGCTACCCCCCACCCCCAACCCCTCACTCTCTTTCTCTTTCCGTGTGTGTGTGTGTGTGTGTGTGTGTGAGCGCCTTGAAGCTTTCTGATTGCCCCCAGCCAATACACACCCACGGTACCGGCGGAGGCGCGGAGGTGGTGGTGGAGGGAGGGTGGTGTTGGGGGGGGAGCGGCGTCGGCGCCTTCTCTGTTGCCCCTCGCTCGGATGCGCCGAGCTCTGATGCTCCAGCTGTGTGTGTGTGTGTGTGTGTGTGTGTGTGTGTGTGTGTTGTGTGTGTTCGAGTGAGTACCTGAAGTAAGAACGTCTCTAAGTGTCTGCGCGTTAACGAACGTGAACGTGAGTGTGCGTGGGTCCGCGAGTCAGTGTCCCCGTGAGTGCATGTATGGCTCTCGTGTGTGTGTGTGTGTGTTTGTGTTTGTGTTTGTGCGTGTGCGAGTGAGTACTTGAAGTAAGAACGTCCGTAAGTGTCTGCGCGTTCACAAACGTGAACGTGAGTGTGCGTGCGTCCGCGAATCAGTGTCCCCGTGAATGCATGCATAGCTCTCTCTCTCTCTCTCTCTCTCGTGTGTGTGTGTGTGTGTGTGTGTGTGTGTGTGTGTGTGTGTGTGTGTGTGTGTGTGTGTGTGTGTGTGTGTGTGTGTGTGTGTGTGTGAAGTAGGTGCATGCATGCATCTTCTGTCTGTTCTGCAAGAGAGTGCGTATTGGCATTAAGTTACTCTGACGATTAATATCAAAGGCCCTCTGGACTAAAACCCAGAAAAAAAGGACAAAAATATTCGGAACGATACATTAAAACTTTCACTAAGATGAAGAATGGTGTGATTCTCGCAAAGGAAATTTGAACTAAATCAAAATATAGGCAAGTCTGTGTTGAACGTGCTGAAATATAATAGTGACGTAAAATTACATGTCAAGCTAATTCAAAAGTGGAAAAAAAGAAAGATATATATATATATATATATATATATATATATATATATATATATATATATATATATATATATATGAAATAAATAGTCGTGGAAGAAAAAAGGTTCAGGCAAGCAACGACCATCATTTCAAGAAATGACTTGATCATGCATGGTATTGGGAAAGGGGGGCAGGGCAGCTCTGATAAGACTCAATCAATAAACAAACAGAAACAAAGAGAAGGCAGTCAATTCATCTGTAACAACGCACGATTCCACAGCGCACTGCAAAATGTGAATGCGGGAGAGGAAGAAGGGATGGCGAGGGAAGAGAGGGAAAGTCAAAACATTGTTTGTCTGATTTTCGTGGAGGTTCCTCTGTCATTTGTAGCGAGAACCGCGTGCGCATGCGCATCTCCATTTCCTGTTTCTTACAAGTCACCAAAAGGCCACACTTTCGTCGTGGAAAAAGTTCTGACGAGAGGATTTTGAAAATTTTCGGTGACTGTTTTTGCACGTTTACAAGATAAACTTGGTTTTATAATTAATTATACGCAGACATCCGACAGACATCACACACAGACTTACCAACGATTCCAAGCGTAAGCCAACAGGATATGCTAAGACCCATCTGAAACAGCAACAGAAATGAAAACATCTTGAGTCTAAAGCAGTGCGACACCAACCATCAGAGTGCAACAGTACAGGACAGCACAGTGCTGAACAAATTACAAAACACAATAGAATGGTCACGTCGATGAATACAATTACTATTCTAGTTATACCAACAAGTCAACAGTCGCATGATAAAAGTTGAGTCTCAAACCCAAGATTCTGTAGTCGTAGATAAAACAAAAATTCTGACGAAAAGAATGGAGCAATCAAACACAAAAACAGAAATCCGAAAAAGAAGAAAAAAGAAGACAAGAAAAGAAAGGTAAATAAACTGTCTCTCCCGGATCCAAACGAAACGAATTGCTTCCACTGTTTCGGGAAAACAGTAAAAAAAAAGGTGATTTAAAAATTAACCCCCACCCCTCACACCCCAACTTTTCCACATGTCATGACCCAGTCTTAAGAAATTTCATGTGTCACGAGAAATATACGTGACACTATTTTTCTTTATTATTTATTTCATTTGTATTCTTTTCTGTTTTTTTCCAGCCCATTTTTATCACCTGGATGATGAGGTGGTGAAGAAGATGGATGGTGTGTGCCTTCTGACGAACATTAACCATATGATCAAAAGCACGCGATTCACATAATTGAGTAGGGGAAAAAAACGACTGTAGGCGAGTATGATAATTATCAGGTATAAGACGTATCATCGTACTGCTGAATCCATGCACACCCCGTCTGTTTGGGTTTTTTCCTTGATGTTCCGCAAAGGAAAAAAAAACACACACACACAAAAAAAAACAAGAACAAACTTTCTTCGTCTTCTTCTTCTTGTTCCCTTGTTTTTGAAGGAAGTAACATTTCGTGTGATAGGATGATCACGCTCATTGAGGAAAGGTCAGTTTTGTATCTCTTTTGTTGTCGTTATCATTTTCTTTAAATAGTTTTGCCACGTTCATCATGTAGAATTTCTCTCTCTCTCTCTCTCTCTCTCTCTCTCTGTGTGTGTGTGTGTGTGTGTGTGTGTGTGTGTGTGTGTGTGTGTGTGTGTGTGTGTGTGTCTGTCTGTCTCTCTCTCTCTCTCTCTCTCTCTCTCTATATATATATATATATACATATATATATATATATATATATGTGTGTGTGTGTGTGTATGTATGTATGTATATATATATATATATATATATATACATACACACACACATATATCTGTGTGTGTGTATGTGGAGGGAGGTAGGAGGGGGGGGCGCGGGGGGGGGGGGCTTCATAATCTTTCAGTTTCTTTTAGAGTACACGTGCTGGTTCGTATACACATTTCCCCCCAAGCGTTTTTACCATAAATATTGTCCCTGCTGTCAGTGAACAATAAAAATGGAATCATCAGTAATGAAACGACCACCATCGCGCGTCAGTACTGTTTAACAGAATATTCTGATTAAAAACAAAAACAAAAAATACAGAGGAAAAGTGGTGCTACAAGTAAGAATCATTTACACGAGGTTACTGAAAACTATCGCCATGAGGCGACAAGCAATTTAACCCACTCAGTACGGCCAGTCCTCTCTTCTCCTCTATACAGACTCCTCAGATGTCCAGTGGGTGTCTGAATGACCCAACCTTTAGCTTCCGTCGTCAGAATTATGGTATTCTTTGTCAACATTCACGTCTTCAGTATAAGAGCCTTCCGCTTGCAATATTTTGATGATGGTAATTGGGGTGAAACGCTGTTAACGTCGTCTCTTTCGCCGTTCGTATGGAAAGAGTTAATGGTAATAGTGATATCAGCGGTTTTTAGTAATGGAGTGGGAAGGGAGGGTGGGGGTGGAGAGAGAGAGAGAGAGAGAGAGAGAGAGAGAGAGAGAGAGAGAGAGAGAGAGAGAAAGTGGTGGCGAGGGTGGCAGGCAAAGTCTTATTCGTACACAGCACCCGTTTCTTCTCGTCCTCCCTCCCTTTTTATTCCCCCCCCCCCCCCACTTCACCCCTCCTCCACATCCACACCACTCTTCTATACTTCACCCAACAGAATCCGTCTGCTTTCTTTCCGGGAGCCATTAGCATTTCCATCCCTAAGACCCGTCATCCAGCAGGCTTCAAACTTCAAGTGCAAGCCCGTGTAAAATAAACGAGGATAAAACAAAACGGATGACAAGGAATAAAAACGATGAGGAAAGGCAAGAAACAATAACTAATGGCGAGGAATGCCCCTAATGAAGAGAAGCCGGAAGCACTAACGAACTAATACGGAGTTTCCGAGCTATCTAAAAACGGAGCGGCAAACCCCATGACTTTATCTTGATGAAGCCACCGAACGGAAATTTTAGAATTTTCTGATGCCGTTACCTTGATGACGCCACCGAGAGGAATTTCAGAAATTTCTACATCTATTCCTCAGACTGGGTAATCATGGAATCTACAGGGGTAATCTAGGTAATCGTAGAAGGATTCCATGATTACCCAACCATGAAAAACAAAACAAAGAAATATAAAAACAAAATAAAACAAAATACAAAATACCCAAGTTTTTACGACATGAAGAGACAGGGTTTTTTTGTTTTTTTTTCAATCGCTTTTATTTAATTTTTACGACATTACAACGTTATTTTTTCAGCTATTATTTAATTTTTTTAAGACATTAAAAATGATTTTTTGTTCTTTTCCTCGACATTTTTCTAGTTTTTACTTTATTTTATTTTCTTGTTAATCCTGGGTGTATCTTACCTTATTTGACATGGCTCTATAGCGCAGCACCCAGGATTCCAGGAGAGCCAAATTTCAATATATGATTTTGAGAGATTGACTGGTAGCCGGTGTTATCATTGCACAACACACACACACACACACACACACACAAACAAACAACAACAAAAAACACACAAACAAAACCCCGCGCGCGCGAGCGTGTGTGTGTGTATGTGTGTGTGTGTGTGTGTGTGTGTGTGTGTGTGCAATTGTAAAAGTGTATAAGCAATTATAGTTGTTTACAAAACGTAAAAGTATGTATGTGATTACAGTTTGTTTTTTGGTTGTTGTTGTTTTTGTTGTTGTTGTTGTTGTCTCTTTTTTCCTTTAAAAAAACAAACAAACAAAAAAACACACGAACAAAATTATTGGCCAGGATGGATTTTTTTTTTATTATTTTTTTACTACGGGTGAAAAAAAGAAAGAAAGAAAAAAAAAAAAGAAGAACTGAACATGACACGAAGAAAAGAACCAAACCGGGATGGGCGCTCCTACAAAAAACCCCTACAATTAATGGTGTGATTGGATCCAACAGAAACTCAGTACCTCGTGGAGATGAGACAAATAAGTTGATGACGAATTTCCGTCAGTTCACCTCCAATAACTTTTTTGTTGTCTCAAAAGAGCTAAGTGCATGCTAAACAAATAAATGAAAGAGGGGAAAAAAAACTGAAACATGGTTCGTGTTTTTGTTGTTTTTTTTTCTTGCAAAATCTATTAAATAATTCATGACCATCATAATGGCAAACGTTCAGCTTTAAAAATGGTGGAAGTCTACACGCTATATTGAAATCAGGCAGACAGACAGACAGACAGACAGACACACACACACACACACACACACACACACACAGAGAGAGAGAGAGAGAGAGAGATCAACACACAGAACGTGTCGCACCATTCACCGCGGACTCAAATGAACAACTAAATAACACTGCTCACTCCATGCCTGTGACTGTTTCAAAGGCGATGGTTATCTATCCACCACTCATGCGCACACGCACACACCACACACACAGACACGCACGCACACATACACGCAAACACACACACACAAGAGCGAGCGCTTATATGCTCTCACGCTCACAAACAGGCACAAGCATGCATACGCACACAAGCACGCACAAGGCAGCAAGCACGCACGTGCGCCCGGACACACACACAAGCGCGCACACATACACACACGCGTGCACAATGCACCCACACTACCACCATCTCCCCCCCCCCCCCCCGCTCCCCCCCCCCTCCCACACACACACACACATTCTCAGTTTTTCCCTCCCTGAGACCTGAACGATCCTTGGGGTGGGGAGGGGGTGGGGGGGAGGGGAAGAGGAAAATCCCGGTGTCGTTTCCTCCCCGCTTCTCAAGTAAAGGGAGGCTACCGCTTGCGCGCCCTCTCTCTCTCTTTCTCTCTCTCTCAATATTATTACTATTGATGCATGTTGTTATTTGTATTATGAACCCCCATGTCATTAGGGCTGTAAAGCTATTGACATTAAAGTGTTCAGTGTTCAGTGTTCTCTCTCTCTCTCCTCGTTTTGAACACTTCTTTTTTTGTCGTGTGATTTTGATTATTTCTTTTGTAAAATGAAACATTTCTCACTTGATCCCCACCCTTGCCACACACACACACACACACACACACACACACACACACACACACACACACAATCTTGAAAAATCAAAAATGATTTAAACATACACGCTCTCGCTCTCTATATCTCTTGATTTTTCACCTCAGGGCTGGGTGGAGAGAGAGAGTCAAACATCAGACAGACAGACAGGTAACGAGCGCACAGCCACAACACACGCTTTTACAGATCAAAGAAAGAGGAATCTCAAAATCTCCATTGCATGGTGCTTATTTTGTTTGGAGAATACCTCATCTCCACTGAAATGTTGTACGGCAACGTCCTTTCAAGTGACACCTTTGATGATTTTCTTTTCCTCCTTTCTTTTTTAAACACAGTCAGGTACACCAACCACTTCCTAACCAACTCCCTAAGTACAGCGTTTCTACTGGTTTTAATAAATGAGCTCGTTAGGTTTCATCTGAGCAAGCGCTGAAGGCATACATTCGTTTCCAAATATGGTTTTTGTGTTTTCTTTTCTTTTTAATCAGCCGGGACAGATGCATGGATTGACACGTTTTCATTTTATCATATTCTAGTGTGTGTGTGTGTGTGTGTGTGTGTGTGTGTGTGTGTGTATGTATGTGTTTAAGTGCGTGTATGTGTATCTGTTTGGTTTTCTCTCTGTCTGTGTGTGTGTGTGTGTGTGTGTGTGTGTGTGTGTGTGTGTGTGTGTGTTTACTGAAACACGTACGCGTGTGTGTTGGGGGCTGGGGGGGGTGGGGGGGTGGGGGGTTAGAGATGTTTCCTGTTTCCCAAATAACACAATAATACTGATTCACACCCTTGTTCCCCTACTTGTTCAAGAAACTGAATTTCTACCCAAATGACCGAACACGTAAGTCTGCACTCCTTCACTCTCCCTCCCTCCCACTCACCCACCCACCCCTCTCTCTCACCCTCCACTTTCCCCACCACCTTCCTCCTTTGTCATGCACTCTACTTCCACAAGTCTGGATCATTCTCTGTCGCGCATAGGTGTCTTGCTGCCTACAACCCCCCAACCCCCACCCCTAACTCGTCCATCCTGTTTCCTCTGTCCATCTGTCTAGGTCTCTCACTTTATCCGTCCGTCCATCTGTCCGTCCGTCTGTCTGTCTGTCTGTCTGTCTGTCTCCGGCCGGCTGCGTGTGTTCTCAGTGTCGACAAAGGCTGTGAATGCAAGCCGAGAGGAAGGTCAGAATAAATCGAAACCTAATCTCTGACGTTTTAATGCGCTAACGCTGTTTCTCATTATGGGCTCTAGAATGTCACTTGCCTTGGGGGGTGCGGGGGGATGTCGTCCGGTGGGGGGAGGTGGGGGCACGGGTGTAGAAGGGGGTGGAAGAAGAGGGACTGGAGAGGAGAAAAGAGACAGCGACAAAGATAGACTGACAGAATCAGGAGACAAGGGGGGTGGGGGCCGGGTTTTTTTGGGTGGGAGGGGCGGGGGTGGGGAGCGGAGGGGAGACAGGGCGAGAGGCGGAAGGAGGTGGTTGATAAAGAATCAGTTACAGAAAGGGACCCATAAAATCTGTGTCTATCTGTCTGATTGTATCTGCATGCTAAACCTATTCATGTGCGTGTGTCTGTGGGCGCGCGGGCGCGCGCGCGCTCGTCATGCACACCCCTCCTTTCGCAGGCAGGTTTGTTTTGTTGTTGTTTTTCAATGAGCGGACAGACAGAAACGAAGCCATGCTGTATCCATATCGTTCCAATACACTTTGTCATGAGCCAGCAAAATGTCAGCGGACATGTGAATAAACAGTCGTCCACAGCATGCATTGTTCGAAAAGCGCCGACTTCTTCATTCCTTCTCCGTCGCCTCGTTGCGTTGTTGTTGTTCTAGTTGTAGTTGTTGCGCTGTTGTTGTTGATGCGTTGTTGTTGTTGTTGTTGCTGCTGCTGCTGCTATTGCTGTTGTTCCTTCTCGTTTCTTTGTTGCATTGTTGTCGTTGTTGATGTTGTTGTTCTTGTTAATGTTGTTGTTCTTGTTGTTGTTGTGGTGGTGGTGGTGGCGGTGGCGGTGGCGTTGGCGGCGGTGGTAGTGGTGATTGTGGTGATCATGGTTGATGCAACTGTTGTTGTTTTTTGGAACGAAAATAGGAGAGAATGAAGCGAAGACGGGATGAACGAACTTTGGGAGGACGAAGGGGGAGGGCGGGAGGGCAGAGGGACGAAGGTGGCAAAGGAAACTATAAAAGAAATATATATATATTTTTTTTTTAAGACAAAAAAAGAAAAAGAACAACAAGAAAACAACAACCTAAAAGGCGAGGTATTCTATCAACGACACCGACAGAAAGAGAAACAAACGGATACACTGGAAGGGAGGAACGAACGAAAAAGATTGGAAGAGGGAAAGAGGGAAGAAAGCAGAAAAAAAGTCAATATGGATACAGAAATGAATAAAATAATGATAGTAATAACAACAACACCGAAAGAACGACAAAATAAGGAAGAAAAAGGCGGGTCAAGCAGACAGAGACAAACAATTGCAGCGTGCTTCTTTCTCTCCCTCTCTTTCTGAGCGACAGACAGTCTGTGTGTGGGTTCGTGCGCGCGCGCGCGCGTGTGTGTGTATATATATATATATATATATATGTGACCAAGCGCGCTATGCTTGCTCCAACACTATTCACGCACAAGCCAGAGCAGACGACGTTTTCCGTCCTAACCCTTGCACAGTATATGTGACGTCACTCTGCTTACATCATTTTGTCCTGGCCAGACCACCTGCTAACTGCTCGACCAGTGTCGCGTCGCGATACGTCATTGGCTGAGAGCAAACTTGTGTTTCTGTTCCACAGTATTTAATTAATAGCTCTTTTGTCAGATCAGTAAACTACTAGTATTATATACTGGAAGAATCGTCGCAGTTCCATCTTTAAGTCTGTTCCATTTATGTTAGCCTACGTGAAACTGATTTAACGCAGTTTGTAATTTTCAGCGACGAGCTCGTTAAAACTGACCCTGTTCAGGTGACTTAAATTAAGATTATAAATTCATCTTAAATAATCAACACTTCATTTTACACTCATTATAAAGTAGGCGTTGAGCTCTTTCTTTTGCAACTTATCCGACGTAAATCGGTTCAGGAATCATTTAGAAATCTATCACTGAACACCTTTAAACAAACACAATTGTCATCGGATTCTCCGTGATTAGTGACGATCTGCTTGCAAGCACACGTGACGCACTTTGCGGTCCGCTAAACTTGCATAAATTGGCACAGTGAATGATGAGTGGTCATTTCATACCTGGTCAGTCATCTGACCAGAGCCTGCTCTCTCTCTCTTGCTGTGTCGCGGGCAGTGTGTCGTGTGTGTCCCCACAACGGCTGACACTTCACTACGTATCGCTGTAAGTACTAGTGTGTAGAATGTGTTGATTTGTAAATTGTATTATTTGACACAGTACTTGTGTTTATATGAGTATGTTCAGTTATTGCTTTGTTCAGTTAATTCTTTGTTCAGTTATTGCTTTGACAAGTTAGTCACAGATCGGCTATGACTGATCTAAATAATTGCCATGTCGTCATATGCTCGTAGCAGTATTCCATTTGATTCTTAACGTCACAGTCAGTGACGTCTCTCGACACAGATAGTTTGTTCCAGAATGTTCTAGTGAGTGCGTAAAGTTCATTCACCACTTAATGGTTAAGCCATGGTGGTTCTTCACTTACTATCTGGTCTATCAGTTTGCCAATATTATATCTAATCCACTGATTCATTTGAGTCACTTTGACACAGTATAAGCTTTATCTAATCTATACTGTCAGTGTACTTTCACCAAGTCAGCATCACTTCAATCACTTTAATTGAGCTATTTAAATGTATTAGAAATGTCATTTGATGTCAGCGTTTGGTCTTCACACATATGCATTATGTTGTTGCGTATCCCAAACCCGAGTGATAGTCTTTCCATGTAGTATGTATACATGTGCTTTACTGTTCACTTGTGTTGACATGTTGTACTAATGACATTTGTTTATGTCATTCCAGGCACTGTCTTCTTCTCTTTTTATCTTCTCTTAGTTCTTCTTCTTAGTTCTTCTCCTAGTTGTCTTCTTCTCATTATTTCTTCTTCTTAGTCTTCTTCTTTTAGAATATTGTAAATAAAACAATAGAAAAACCCATTTGTGACTGGCCTCTATATGTTCCTGGCCTGTGCGTGGGATCTTGTCTATCCTTCAATTAATCATATTTAGTTAAGTCTTTTGTGCCGTACCCTTCAGTAACCACTCGGTACACGGCTACATATATATATATATATATATATATATATATATATATATATATACAGAGAGAGAGAGAGATGTGTGTGTGTGTGCGCGCGCGCGCGCGCTATAGTTATCTGAATCGCTTCCTTGTCACTGTCTTGTAGCAGCTATTCATGGTTTCGTTTTTGTTTTGTTTTTATCTCGAAATATATAACAATCATCATTGGCATCACCATCGTCGTCGATGTCAGCACAACATATATATACCCCTCCTGTCAGTGTGTGCCCATCTAATGCCCCGAAAAGAACGCATCGAACCCAACTGGCAAATTCAAGCCTCGCTGGTATCTTTCCCAATGACATCCTGTCCACCTCACTTTCTTACCAATCGAAATGAACAGACAAGACATGGGGTGAGGACGTGTCTGTTCTGGAGGAAGGGGTGGAGTGAGGTGGAGGAGGGGGGCAGAGAGGGAGGAGGGGAGGAAGATACAGAGACAGAGACAGACGGAGAGACAGAGACTCAGAAACAAGAGACAAGAGACCCCGGGTCTGATCCAGCGAGTGAAAATCACCGGAAAGATACATTCCGCCACGACTGGCGCTGGCAAGAGACTTATGGCCAACTCCCCCTCCCAAATCCCCTGAAATGACCAATCGAACGACGTCGAGCCGTCTTTCATTTCGACGAAGACACAAAAGTCATTTTCCACCAACTGGCCCGGACTTTGAAATGGGCCCGGGCTCCTCAAGCTTTGAATGGCAAAGTAATTGAGAGTAATTTCAGTCGGCAGTCAAGCTGAATTGGAGATTGAGGAAGCCCGGGCCCTGAAAGTTGACAAGCTGATGATCAATCCCCCCTTCACCCTCCTCCCTCCCCTCCCATCCACCTCTCCTAAGACAGTACCCGTCTGCGAAAAATTTCTGCTTGGCTGGAGAGGTGGGGCGAGGAGGGGTAGGGGGGTGGGTGGGAGGAGGGGTATGTGGGTAGGGAGGGGATGAAATAGGTTCGTGAACTGACTTGTGTTTCAAGTTTATATGTAAGTTCGACTAATGACGACGCTGAATAATTCCTCCTATGTCTCGTAGGAATTGGCCGACACTGAGTTTGCCAGAGTTAAGTCCCCTGTCTGAAGTGATCCCTCCTTACGTCCCCTGGATCCGCTGATGCTGCCCTCATCTGATGAAGTCAAATCTAAAGATGTTCTCTTATTTTCTCTCCTTGGTCAAATCAAACCTGGGTTCCATTCCAGCCAATGACTGACAAACTATACTACCATCTGGAGATTACCAAATATCAATCAGGTCAATCCGTGTAACTTATAGCTATGGCGACCACAAAACCCTTGAAACAAAACCATGAATTCAAAAACAATTCCAAGCGTTAAAAAACACCACGTGCATAACCGTATCGCTAAGAATGTTAAAAAATGGTTTTTGTTCGTTTCTTGCACTGCCTTTCAAAGAGACTACTGACCTTTCAATGGGTGCTATTCACACTTTCAATATGGGGCATGATTATCTAACGCTCCACGTCATCTCTGTGGTTATCTGTCAAAACAGTCAACAACAAAGCCTTCCTCTCCACTCTCTGCCCGTCTCCTTGAATACCAACCCCCTTTGCTAACTCCTGATGGTGGGAACTTGATGTGGACGGTTTGGCTTAAAGTGAATTTCATTTCAAAACGTCACAATACAAAACAGCGAATTTGACAAGACAACAAGAATGTCTTACACACGCACACACACACACACACACACACACACACACACACACACACACACAATGTGACGAATTTCTCACTGTGGTATGAGTTGTAAACAATAGAAAAATAGGAATGACGTTGCTGCCAAAACAGATTACGAAAACGGGGCTTGTGGAAGAGAGAAGAAAAAGGATCACCAGAGCGAGCGAAAAGACAAAGGGCTTTTCATGCGCAGATGTGTTCATGGGGACTCTATTCACTGCGTTCTGCTGCGCACATGCTTTGGATAACATGAGGCGACATACAGTGTGGACGGTGAGGTGAGCGACTGCTTTCTATGACACCGCTTGGTCCTCCATACAGCTGGATCTCCCTGGGTCTGGGCCAGACGTAGAAGAAGGAAAAGACTGGTTTCCCAGGCTGCCTAGCAGCCAGGGCTTTGGGCAGCTAGCCATTCAGATGATACATCCCTACAATGTTTTCTTTGGGGTCTCTGGAGTTAAGTCTTTAGGTGTTGCAAGCTATGAAGACCATATATATTTTCTGGACAATTACCGAGTATGCCCCTGCAAAAAGGTTCAACTCGTTCCACGTCTGCGAACAAAGGGGTTTTCCTTCCTTTCTTCTCTGTGCTAATATTACGTTCTCCAGCAGTCACACGGGACAATCGTTCAAAGACGGAATACCCGAGCAGTGTGCCCTGAGGCGCTGCCTGTCACGTGCTCCTCAGTGCAAAGTCTGGAAGAGTGTATCATAAAATGGTTTTCAGTGCAGCTGCCATAACTTGGCCAAACTTTTGACATTTAAAGCAACGCAGAGAAGATAAAACACGAACCATCAAAAAGAGTTTAATGCCCTAGCTGTGGAAAACGTTAGAAACAGTGTCAGCCAGTACACAGTACACTCCCGGGTCCGCGGTGACCGGTAAGACCGAGTGCATCCGTAACTGAGTGAAAACGGTTCGATTTTCCCCCCTCATCCGCTGAGTCAGGGCTCTCGTATCTCTGTAACTGATGACCCCTGTAACGAACTGGGGTTCTTGTGAGGCGACACTCTGATGGAACGGTCAGCATGCACTTTCTGTTTTTAGCTAGACCTGAATGCCGATTGCACGCGCACCCCGTTGGGACAGAATCGTTTACAGTTTCAGTTTTCCACAGGATGCCTTTCCCACAGCCTTTCGTAATAACGTCGGAGCTCAAGGCGGAAAATGGAGCATCAGAGACAGTGCCCCCGTTCACTGGCCACGTGTTAAGAGGTCTGGCAGAGAAATCAGCTTTTATAATCCTCGCAGTCACAGAAACAGGCCTCAGAACCAGATTCGTATTCGTATTTATTCGTTGTGAATACCGTGTGGTCCTAACGCGGGGGTGTTAAATGAGAGACAGTCCAGCAGAAACACAGGCCCCAGGGCTATGTAAAGAGAGAGAGAGAGAGAGAGAAAGCTGTTAAACTCCTACTTCTCGATCTTTGTAGCCTTCCAGCAAACCTACACGGCAAGGCAATGCACTTCCTCCAACCGTCTGATCGAAGTGCGCTACTGCGACATTACGTCCCCCAACCCCACTCCAACCCCTCTCCTTTCTTTCTACCCAACATCCCCCCCCCTCCCCCCCCCCCTCACCCCAAACCCCCAACTCCTCGCCCGTCCTCCTCATCCCCTGACCATCTAGAGGAAGTGCAGGCCAAAGCAATGTGTTGATGTGTCCATTTCGCCCCCCGACACAGCCCAGCTGCAGCCCAGGGTCAACACGGCCAGCCCCGAGGAGACACACAGGACGTGGGTAACAGGCTTTGATGAGACGCGGAGGACGCAAACTGACCTGGTCGGCACAGGTACTGCTGGTAAAAAGCGGACCACTCCATTAGTTCAGTTCAGTTCAGTTCCGTTGCTCAAGGAGGCGTCACTGCGATCGGACAAATCCACACACACACACACACACACCACACACACACCACATCTGCTATGCAGATGCCTGACCAACAGCGTAACACAAGGCGCTTAGTCAGGCCTTAGACAGGTGTGGCTGGGGTTAAAATAAAATAGTAAGTAAATAAACAAATGAATAAATACATTCACTCCACTGCAGAATTCGGAGTTTCTTGCATCCACCTCGTGCCGGCAACAAGACCATTTTAGCTGACCACTGATTTGTTGTATCATATGTATGCATGTATGTGTGTGTGTGTGTGTGTGTGTGTGTGTGTGTGTGTTGAAAAAGAGGCGCGGTAATAAAAGCCTACTATCATATCAAACCAAACCAAAGAAGTAACTCCGTAATTCTGTCACCATGCCAAGAAATCCATTTAAACATCATACATTATCTCATTAAGACATTGCACTTTTGAGACAAATGTCCAATACAAATTTTGACAGTTAATCGCAAATATTTCCTCTTCGTTATATCACCTCGTGAAGCCTATTTTATACGGTTTTTATTTTCAAATCAATATAAGTTTGTTTTGGGGTTGTTGTTGGTGGTGGGGTTTTTTGTTGTTGTTGTTGTTTTTGTTTTGTGTGTGTGTGTGTGTGTGTGTGTGTGTGTGTGTGTGTGTGTGTGTGTGAGTATGTTGTTTTGTTGTTGTTGTTTTTAAGCTGCACACCAGCAGCCAAATAAACAGGAACACACACGTACACAATATCTGTCCATTTTTAATATCACACAACCGTCTCCTGGTAGAATCAAACACAGGACCAAACCCCAGACTGTCTAGAAAGGATGGGTGGGGGAAAAGAAAGAAAGAAAGCAGACCTTTGATTCGACAAAACATTTTGCACTGGGGAGGAAATAATCTGACCGCCTCCTAAAGTGCCAGACCAAGAGAGCGCGCCGCCATCCAATAAGAGCGCAGGGACTTTATAGGTCAGGAACTCGCAGACAAGTGTCAGGAAAAGACAGGGAGGGACGGGGGAGGGGTGGGGGAATGAGGATATCGGGGTGGAGGGGGTCAGTGGTCGACGTCAGTGGTGAAGGGAACACAGAGAGGCGGGTGTGGGGGTCGGGGGGGGGAGAGGTGATGGAGAAAGTCAGAAAGAGGTAGAGAGGTTGGGAAGATGGACAGGGGAGGGGGAGTGGGAGGGGGGTGGGAGGAGAGTAGGGCAACGTTGAGACAATACTGGGCAGGAAAAGAGTCAGTAAGGGAGGGGGAAGATGAGAAGGAGGGGGAGGAGAAGAGGAGACTGAGACAGCACAGAGAGAAGAAAGAAGAGCTGCTGGAGGAGAAATACTGCGGAGGGAGGAGAGGACACGAGAGGAGAGTGGAGGCCGGGGAGGTAAGAGGAGTTGGAAATGGGGAGGAGCAGGAGGGGGGGGGGGGGTGGCTGGGAAGAAAATGGAAGGATCAAGCGGATTTGGCCCCCGTCCGTGCCGGACGGACGCTGCTGTCGCGCTTTCATTACAGCATAAATTCCACTCCGGCCTCCCGCCACCCTCCCGACACCTCCGCGCACTAAGCTCTCATTCATTCGCCTCAAAAATGCCAGGAATCATTTCCACGGAAAGGACCACGACGGACGGACGGTAAGGGGACCAGCTTCAAGTCCCTCCCACCTCCACCAACCCCCTCTCTCTCTGTGTCGCTCCTCAACTCCCTCCCATCCTGCCCCCCCCCCCCACCCACCCCCAAAAAAAAGAAGAAGAAGAAGAAAAAGGCCGACATCATTTCTGTGGGCCGTGTCCATTTGCCGCATAAGATCCATCACGGAAACTTCCTGACGGTTCTGCTACAGTCCAATATGCTGCCCCTTTCTCTGAGACCGTCCGCCTGCCACAGGGGCCAGGGGAATCTTGTGTGCTGGGAGGAGCAAGGGTAGAAATCTGAAGGAGTCGGGGAATTCTTCTCAAAGCATTTACTTATAGGGCTTGTGTGTGTGAAAAGACAGACTCTGTTTAAAAACGAAAAGAAAAAATCCAGAAGACACAGACAGACACAAATAAACAATCACGAAGTGGGAGGGTACCACTGCATCATCTTGTTGGCGTCTGTCTGTCTCGGGAGACAATGGAACTCTGCGCCTAGTTCGGTCACGTTGTTGGGTTGCAGCGCTAGCACTGCATCATCTACATCTCTGAATATCATAATCTTACTGTAATGAACAGAATTATATCATATATGATTATCTTTAAATATTATAATCTTACTGTAATCATTCGTATTACAGTCTTATGACTGTGTTGTTCAACGTCGTTGCTGTTTTCAAAATGTTCCAGAGAAGCGAGCCCTCAGCTATGTTTACGTCAGCGACGCATTCATTCCGTCTGCGCAGATCAATAGCGGTCCATTCCGTTCATAATTCAGGTTTCAGGCCAATTGCTTGCGTCAGGAAATACACGACACACATTGGTATGATTGGAAGGCGAGTGCATCTTTCATGAACAGCAGCTTAAACAATAATGCTCCCGTGCCTTTGGACTGAATCTTCACCCAGATGGTCATTGTGCCCATTCGAGTGGAAATTCCCCCGGCCTGCCTGACTGACCGACACAAACGCCGTGACAAACACTAAACTACAGTGCATTGCACTGCACTGTCCTTCATCACCACCAAACTGTCATCAAACATACTTGTTCGCGGCGCATACCTTGGCACCACCTCCTTTGCATGGCATTGCGCTGTATTGCAGTGCGTTCTATTGCACTGCATTACTTTCCTGTCACAGCACATTTCCATGCTAAATTCACATCGCTATCCTCGGAGAGAACGCGTCAGCACAGTGCAGAGCTATCCATCACCTTTTTTTTCTTCTTCTTCTTCCTCTCTTTTAAACCTTCCTGTCTGCATGTATATTCGTTTCCTCTCAAAGCGGATTTATCCACACAATTTTACGAGCGACAACTCCGTCACTTCTTTTACGTGCGTTTAGTGCAACATGCTCCACATGCACACGGGACCTCGCTTTGTCGCGTCATCCGCAAGACCAGCACCCAGACCTCCACTCAAAGCTTCCGTGGAGCGTAAAGCAGACGTCCAGATCCTTGTGTGAATCGAACCCAAGAACCTCGCTTCTGAGCAGAGCGCCAAAGCCAGTAAGCCACTGCAGCCAACATGACATCACGTTAACAGGCTGGGGTTAACTGACACGAGGTTATCATTAATCAACATCGGTTGGATTGTTAACTAGCTAACAGATCACTTTGACACATTTTGCCACAGATTCAAATTCCATACGTATAAAAACAAGTCATAGGCTGTTTACAATTGTAGAGTTCACCATGTCTGCACTGCATGCCAAGATAACATCGACGAACGAAACCTTCAATTTGAAAGAGAAAGAGAGACAGACAGACAGACAGACAGGACAGACAAACGGTCATTATCATACACGTGACAACTGACTGGTGACTGACGAGTAACGGAATCTAAGAGTAAAGAAATCAACGGTTCACTTTATGAGAAGCTGGTCATATACTGACAAAATTATGGAACACAGAGTTTAAGTTTCAAATTCCCAAGAAGGCGTCAACGCGTTCGGGCAAATCCATATACGCTACACCACATCTGCTAGGTAGATGCCTGACCAGCAGCAAATCCCAACGCGCTTAGTTACGCCTTGAATGCATGCAAACATACATATTTGTGTACCTATCAGAGTTGATTTCTTCTACAGAATTTGCCAGAGGACAACACTTTTGTTGCCGTGGGTTCTTTTTCAGTGCGCCAAGTGCGTGTTGCATACGGGACCTCGTTTTATCGTCTCATCCAAATGACTAGACGCTCAGTTTGATTTTCCAGTCAAACTTGGTAAAAAAAAAAATAAAAGGACGAGAGCGGGATTCGAACCCAGACCCTCACGGACTCTGTACTGGCAGATGAGCGTCTTAAACATTCTGCCAACTTCCTACACAGAGAAGAAAGTGGTAGAGGAAAGACAAAGAGATGAATTCGATATATATTCCGCTCTCCCTTGAGAAGAAAGAATAAGATGTCTGGAAGACATAAGAAAGATCAATCAACATTCTGATTCTAAGAGCAGGTATAAAATAAAATCGAAAAGGGGAAAAGAAGAAAAAAAAAACTAACTTTGCTGACATCGATTGGACAGAAAGAGTAGAGAGAGGGAGACAGACACACGCACAATCACCAATCAGAATTCTGATTCTGAGAGCAGATATAAAAATAACTGAGCTGACATCGATTGGAGAGAAAGAGGAGAGAGAGGGAGACAGACACACACAATCAATCAAATTGACAAAGACGTCAGCAACAAAGATCGCCACCCCCCACCTTACCCCTTCAATCCCCCCACCCC
>NC_134901.1:27904856-27907356 GCF_041734735.1 Babylonia areolata
AGTTCACATGTGCGAACACTGGTCGAGACGGTTTTCTACACAAGACAGTTAAATATTGACTGCAGTGGTGCACATACACACACACGCGGGGCGCGCGCATGCACGCACACGTATAATTTCTTTTTTTCTTTAATCATTTACCACCCGCAAGTTACATAACAAGCAACAATTCCAGTACTAGCAGTGGTACAACTTACAGAAGCAACAACATCGGTGGGGGCTGCTTCTCTGTTGCTATCAAAGATTTATTGACAATTACTGAAAATGATAATGTTACTTTTTTTAAATTATTCATAACACCAAACTGTCGTTATCCTCCGACTCTCATGCACTCCTCTAAGCACTCGCGCGCGCACACACATCCTTCTCCCTCCCCTCCACACGCCACTCTGGCTATTCTTCCCCCACCACCACACTACCCTCCCTTCCCTCCAAACACACACACACACACACACACACACACGTCACCTCTATGGAGATGATATTGAGCATAAACTAATTACCGCGTCTCTCTCTCTCTCTCTTTCACACCGGCCGCCATACAAAAGGCCCTGCTCTCTGCAACCCTCAGGCTCCGTCTCCTGAGGCCAGTGATGGCAGTGTTAGGACGGCGGATGTGAATATGATGAGCTTGTTCCTACCGATTCTCCGTCTCGCCCCACATGACAGGGACCAGACGATTTGTGTGCGTGCGTGCGCGCGCGTGCTTGTGTGTGTGTGTGTGTGTGTGTGTGTGTGTGTGTGTGTGTGTTTTATGCTCCTTAATTTGCGCCAAATAACGGCTTGTACAGTAACGGTTTGTGTGCAATGATCATGGATATACTGGATGATGACTGGGTGATAAAATAAGACTTTCCGGCAACTCTACAGACATCATCAGTGGTCAGGTTTCTTTGTGTGTGTGTGGGTGGGTGGGGTTGGGGTTGGGTGGGGGGACTAAGGGGTGAAGGGAGCACATGCACGCTCTCCACACGTGTGTGTAAAGACAACATTAAGATCACGACCAACTTCAGGTTTTTTGTTTTGTTGTAACTTGTATTTTTGTTCTTGGTTTTGTTGTTGTTATTTGGGGGTGGGGTGGTGGTGGTTGTTTTGGTTTTTGTTTTGCCGTTCGAATAATCATCTATTTTCATGTACCTCTTCTTCACCTACCCCAAATCCACCAATGTATTTCCAGACCTCGCCATCTGGAAATGGTGACTGCAGATGACTGAATTCAAAAGTAAAGTTATCCAGAGAACAGGAGAAAGGGGTGGGTGTGTATGCTGTGTATGGCTCAAAACGTTAGAGTTTTAGCAACATTAACCCAACCCCCACCCCACATGCATACTTTTTTTCTTCTTTTTTTTTAAGGGGTGGGGGGTTGGGGAAGGCTATTTTTTCTGTACGTTTGTTTTTATTGACAAGATACTAAAAAAAAAAAAAAAAAAAAAAGGAAAAAAAATTATCACACTATCACGTCCCTCTCAGCTCCTTACCCACTCCACCATCGCCACCCCCAAGCGCCCTCAAGCGGAATAATAATACGAAAGGGAGGCGACTGGCTGGCCTGCTAACAAACATGAACAAGTTCATAGCACGAAGCGGCCCCTGGAGGGGGAGCCCCCGTGTCAACGGGAGTCGCGCGGGGCGCACGACCCATAACAGGGGCGACGGAGCCTGCATGAAAATGAAGTAATCCAGTTATAATCTGCTGCTTTTCTTCCGCGGCAGTTCCGGACCCCGGGGGGTTCGGGGTCAGATACGAGGGGGTATGGGGATGAAGAGGGGAGAGGGGGGGCGTGGAGGGTGGCGGCGAGAGGAAAGGGTGAAAAGGAGGGGTTGGGGTGAGGGCTGGGGGATCTAGCGCCCTGTGAGCGGAAGGGGGCGCGTGTTGTGCCCACACCTCATTAGACCTACTTAACCCCCCTTAGTTCTGCCCCTGAAAACGTTACAAGGCCAGGGGAGAGAGAGAGGTGTAGGGAGGGAACGGAACAGGGCGAAGGGAAGGGAGGAGAGAAAGGTGGGTGGAGAGGGGGGGCGGGGGAATGGCGGGTTAGGTTGCACAGCAGGAGGAAAGAAGAGGAGAGGGAGGAAGGTTGGGGAAGGGAAGGAAAGGGAAGGGAGAAGACTGTGGCTGTTCATTGCCATGTTCAGTATTCCTTTGCCACGCTTGGCTGAACCGTTGCTCTGACGGCTGTATTACATGCAGGCAACATCCACACAAGGAATGAATGGGGGAAAGAAAGAAAGAAAGAAGAAAGGGCGGGGCGGGGGAGGGGAGGAGAGAGAAAGAAGAACGTTCATGGATTGGAAACAGGCATTAAAATAAACCATAACACAAAATAATAATATATTCCCAGAAGACAATAAATCTTTTTTTTTCTTTTTTCTTTTTAATAAATAAAATGAGAAAACGAAAAACCAGAACAGATGCAAACAAGTCCTGTTGTAACTGATTGACTGTGTGTGTGGAGGGGGAGAGGGGGGTGAATAAAGAAATAAGGAAATGTAAATAAAG
>NC_134901.1:27912356-27929856 GCF_041734735.1 Babylonia areolata
TAACAACAAAACCACGTCACGAGACCCCAGATCACCACGGAACTGGGATCAAATTAGCCACATGCCGACAGTCAGTTCCATGATTTGTAACTGTGTTATCCGACAGTCAGCTCCATGATCTGTACACTGCCATGTTATCCGACAGTCAGTTCCTGGAATTGTGCACTGCTATTATCCACAATCAACCCGAACAGAAAGAAACCAAGAGGATAAAGGAACAAAGGATGATCGGGAAGGGTGGTGGCAGTCGAACAACGAAACGAACAAAACGAACAGCAAAGTAAACAAAAGTATTCCGTGTTGGGTAAGAAAATGACACAGACCCGATACATATATCGCAAAATTGTTTCGGGCTAAGAAAAGGATACAGACAAGATACAGATATCGCAAAATTGTACTGAGTAAGAAAAGGATTCTGACACAATACAAATATCGCAAAATTGTTTCGGCCAAGACATGATATACATATCGAAATATTGCCTCTGCTTCAAAAAGAAGTTATGACTGTTTCTTAACTTTCCGCGACTGCTGACAATTCAAATAAAACGTATCACACGAAATACAAACGAAACGGAACATACAATGCAAATAACTACACCAAACATGTCGCTCAGAAAAAAAAGCAGTCGCGCAAACAATGCCGTTAACAACAGCAGCTGCCAATCAACCATGAAGGTACAAACTAACCAGCTGGGAAACCTACAACGTCATCAGAATTATTCAAACGACCGAGCCAAAAGGGTCGGACGGTGGCGGCGGATAAAGGTGATTAAAGTAAAACAACTACAATACAAGCACCGCCCTGGAACAATCCCACTCCAGCCGCTGACACAACTTTTAGGCCTGACGTCCCCTGCGGCCAGGACATCAGTCATAAACCTTTCAACGTGATTATTGAGACTAACCATCAATCATTTATGACGACAGGCTCCGATTCCTGCCGGAAGGAATGTTTTCTCGAAAGAGTACATCGGGTGGACAATCAGTTCATTGTGTTTCGCGGTGAGATGTGGAACGGCGTGGTATGTTTGCAGCGTCGTATCGTATCGTTTTGCGTTGTATCGCGCGCACTGCAATGTCGCGTACCATGGCGTGACTGGCATTACTGTTATTACTTTGTTGGTGGTGGTTTTATTGTTCCTGCGAATTGTAGGCCTGACTGGCAACGCAATTCGGTGCAGTACAGTATACAGTGGGGGCGGTGCAGTACAGTGTACAGTAGGGGTGAGGTTGAATAGGATGGGATGGGATGGAGCGCGGTGGGATGGACTGCAGGACATTGCATTTGACAAAGTGCATGAGAGTACTAAGCTGCACATCCAATATAATACAACCGCTTGACTTCCTTTCATTCCCCTTAAGGAAATCTGCTCGCCCAGAAAGTGGCATGGAAATTACACTTAAAAAGACTGCTGGAATTTAGAGCAATGATAAAGTCACAACCTAGATTTTCTTTTATTATCTTTTTTTTACGCAATGTATCGTTATTTCGAACACTTAGGTCCTTCATCGTATAACATTTCTTTCCCGGTTCGAGGAAATTTTCTCCGATTATGCGAGACTTCTGACTTATTAAAATAACACATCAAAGTGAGAGCCAATATTTAAAAAACTAAAAAACGATAGAAATAATACCCAAATTCAGACGCCAGTTTTCGGACCGCCTTCTTTAAACAATATCACACTTTCCCTCGGTTTCTCCCCTCTCAACAATACCACACTTTCCCTCGGTTTCTCTCCTCTCTCCCTTTCTCATCACCCACCCCTAATCTCATTTACCCATTCACTTCTTTCTCCCTCCCCACAACACCACCTATCCCCCCCCCCCCCTTCTTTCTCTTTTACCCCCTATATACGATAAGCGTATTGCACGTGCGACAAATCTCCCAGCACGCGTGATAACGACGACGGGAAAGCTGGCTGACAATTGCGCATATGATGCTCATCTGGAGCGACACCCTCCTTCCATCTATCTTGTGCCCATCTCTGACAACTGTGCCCCCTCGTCCCCTCCCCCCTCCTCCCCCATCCACCCCCCAAACCCCGAGCAACAGCTGAAGTCAGCGCCTTGTCATCCGCCGGCCGGCCTGCTCTGACACTCATTGTTCCCCTTCCTCCCCCAAAACAACCATCACACCACGTTCACAGATAGGTGCACCCTCCTCTCCCCGTTCCGCTAGAACCCGGCCTTTTCCAGCCCTGATAGTCATCTTCGTGGTTCTGCTTCCTTCATCTGCCTTCCACCCCTCCGCCTCCTTGCTATTTTCTACGGGCTTTAATATCTCTAACATCAACAATGGAAACAACATCCGATCTGGTCCTTCCCAAAGAGGGGCCCCCTCCTCCCTCCCCTCCCGCCTGCATTTTTTTCTTTCCTTTTCTCCTTCTTCTCTTTATTGTTTTTATTTGTTTTACTATGCTCCTCTCCAACCGTTACCTTTCATGTGAAAGAAAAATGTGTCAAAACAATAACCGCATCCC
This sequence comes from Babylonia areolata, assembly GCF_041734735.1. NCBI lineage: Eukaryota > Metazoa > Mollusca > Gastropoda > Neogastropoda > Buccinidae > Babylonia > Babylonia areolata. The sequence continues at coordinate 27,914,838 of NC_134901.1, forward strand.
CCCAGCCCCCTTCCCTCCCCCCCTTCCTAGAACATTTCTGCTACAGTGTCTTGACAATGATGGATTGTCAAAATACCTCAAGATGAGTTATGATGCCAAGGTGAGAAGAGAGGGCCCGGTCCCGCAAGCGCATTTCAAGACGCCAGATATCGTTTGTAAAAATCATAAGCTCTTTAATGGCGGCCGCGCCGACAGTTTTGATCTCTATCCACCGCCGGCACGTCAGCGGCATTGGAAATAAAAACATTGACTTTATGCCTCCCCTCTGGTCATAAAGATGACGTTTATTTGCTCGGCACACCGCATCCTACGCAACCTAATAGGCGCGCGGCGAGGGCACGCTCCCGCCATCCGCGGGCGACTAATAATTGATTTATCCCGACAATACAGCTGGTGTCGTCATCATAACCCCCCATACGTCACACCGTCAACCGCATCTGCCCAGACTCTTGCCATTTCCCTCCATCCTCTCACCCCTCGCCCCCACCTTTCTCTGCTCCTCCTCCACCACCCCTACCCATCCCTACCCCTTCCTCCCCCCCCCCCATCCCCACCCACCCACCCCTTCGAAAACAAACATACACAGCTACACTTCACTGTGACATATTTATGCGGCCGGGAGCAGCCATTTCGGGCCGTAAATCACAATCGGTGGCAACTTCACCCAACTTTTTCCCCATTCTTGCGTTTGACTCGAGCGCACTTTGACGGCGGGGGAAGAAAACAGCATAACAATTTGATGCACTCAATAACTCCTCCTGGCAGCTGGGATTGTGCTCAGGCCCCGCTGCCTCGGCACCGGCCAGATTTCACGCTGATAAATTTATCGTCTATCCCCGAAACATCTCTTCTGCTCCGAAGAAACAGACCCAATGAGATTACGTGTGCGGAATTAAAGTACGTATGGCTGAAGGAAAGGCTGAATTATGTCAAGATACCCCCATTTCCACCCCGGTCCCAACGAGGCTCTCTGCTGGACATTGAATCCCGCTGAAACATTTATGAGAGGATTGTGCATGTGTGTGTGTGTGTGTGTGTGTGTGTGAGACTGTTTGTCCGTATGAGAGTGAGAAAGAGAGAGAGAATGACAGCACACGCGCGGACATGTCTGGGTTCCTGCATTTGTCTTTCTCCGAGCGCGAAAGAGAGAGAGAGAGAGACAGAGAAAGAGAGATGGAGAGAGAAACACACACACACACACACACACACACACAAACACACACACAATATGTACATGCGTACAGCGTCCTGCCTGTCTGCACGGTTGCTTGCGTATCTGTATGTAGTGGGCCGTGATTCCTCGTAAATTCATGGATCGATTCTGACACAATATTACCATTAGATACAGATTTGCGTGTGTGTTTTGGTTTTTTTGTTTGTTTGTTTTGTTTTTGTTGTTGTTTTTTGTTTGTTTGTTTGTTTGTTTTGTTTTGTTTTAGTTTTTTGTTGTTGTTTTTTGTTTTGTTTTTTTGTTTTTGTTTTTTTTCGTTTTTTAAACATTGTCAAAATAGTCATGTAAACTTTAGACTCTTGCGTCCAACCAACACGGTTAAATAATCAGTGAAACCTTTTCAATATTTTCGACACTTCTTCACTGACCCCCCCCCCCCCCCCTTCCCCACTCCTCCAATATTATGAAGATAATGAGATAATGCAGATGCCACACCAGGCCATAAACCACGAAACACCCAAAGACTGACGAAATCGGATAGGATTATAGTAACTATGTCTGGCTGCAAACAATGTGTATCCTTGCATTGTTGGGTATAACCGTGCAGTCACTTTTAGGCTGACAGATTTCAGTAAATTCTGATTTTACAAAGGCAAATAACATATATGCATATGCATACCATGAGAGAGAGACAGAGACAGAGACAGACAGACAGACAGACAGACAGAGAGACAGAGGAGAAAAAAGTCTGGAATGCAAACACAATGAAAAAAAAAACCAAGTCCAGACCAAATCTTTGGTGCTTTTTTGTTTGTTTGTTGTTTTTTTTGTGTTTTGTTTTGCAGTCGGACAAAGACTAAACCAAAACAAATTTATAATTTTACGAACATAGCTATGTGTAACTAATTCACTGAATTTTCCGTGATTCTTCTCTTTTACTTTTTTAAACTACATTGTGTGTTCCTTGCCATCTAAATATCTACCGGTAACAAAATTAATAACAGACTTCATTAGTATACATGAAATATTTCAACCTGGGAACGATTTTTTTTCTTTTTACATATTCACACAGTCTCTGTCTCTCTGTCTCTGTCTCTCTCTCTCTCTCTCTCTCGGTCTCTCTCGGTCTCTCTCTCTCTCACGCCATCCATCCGTTCCTCTTTCCTTCACCACTTCCGGAGTTTTGCATCGTAACAGTTTTTCTCTGCGGCCTTTAGCAAATTGAAAGATAGCCTCGCATGAGGTTTTTAAAGAGCGAGGAGCCGCGTTTTAAAGACCCAGCTGCGATTTCAGAATGGTAGATGACGGTTTGAAACGGTGCTGAGGACGCGAAGAGGGGAGAGGTGTGTGTGTGTGTCTGTGTGTGTCTGTGTATTCAGTGTGGAGGGGGAGGGGGGCAGGAAAGGGATTGGGAGGATGCTGAGCTGGGGTGAGGAGGGTGGAGGGAACGGTGGTGGTGGTGGTGGAAGGGGCTGGGTGGCTGGGTGGGAATCGAGCTCCTGCAAGCGATTGTGACAGATAAGTACTTATCGCCGGCGAATTATGGCCGACGGGCTGCCATTTTTTTTTTTTTTTTCTCCCCGTCGTCGTCGGAAAGTTTTGCTGAAACCACCTGAAAGCAGAGAGCGCGGGCGCGAGCTCTCGAGGGGGAAGGCGAGAGGGGATGGGGAGGGGGTGGGGGGGCTCCTTGCCTGCACCTGCGGTTGGCATTTTTATTTATTAGCCCCAACAACATTTGTTTCGTTTTGAGACTGGGCCATGTGCATGGCGGGGGTAGGTGAGGTGAAGAACCCCCTCCTCCGCCACCCCCCTCCTTTGCCCCCCACCTGAGTGGCCCCCATAACGCTGTCAATTATTACAAATCAGACCCTCACTATATCATTGGGAGGCTTCACAGCTTCTAGGGGCTGGGGTCTCTCCTAAGTCAGTCAGTCAGTCTGCAGGCCGCGGGTTGCTGAGGTTCTGATTCTCCATTTGTGTTGGTCTGTCTGCCTCGGTTTCTCTCCCACTCTCTCTGCCTATATCTCTTTCTCTGTCTGAGCTGCAACAAGTCTCTCTCTGTCGGTCTCTCTCTTTCCATCCAAACACTACCTCCCAACGCTTTGCTGGCAAACAAAACGTGTGTGGCTGACGGATCGAGAGTTCCAGGAGCGCACTGGGTGCGTACTCTATCAACCGACCCACCGCCTGGATTTCAGCCAACTTGAAACGTGTCTGTTCAGCCATAAATCAGTCATTCGCTCTATCAAACCCCCAGCTATCTATCAATAGCACTTGCTCTTTGCCTCAAAAGTAAAACGTAACTCAGAGGATGAAGAAATGAAAACCAGCCAAAACAGTCCTCCTGGAACTGCCAATGAAAACCGAAGTACAAGTTTGTATGTCCTATGGAACATGATGACAAACTGAAGGAAGTCTGAAGAAATAATATGAGAATCCTGCATCATCCTAACCTGAAGCTTTGAAATCAGATGACAAGACACGTGAGGAAACAAAAGGGAGAGAGAAGACAGATAAGGTATCCGTCTTTCATAAAAGGCGTGGGGGATCTCTGTGTGTGTGTGTGTGTGTGTGTGTGTGTGTGTGTGTGTACAATAATACCATTTTCTAGATAGGGCATCGTTGTCTTTCTCTGTATGTTTTTTTTTATGCATGCATCCATCTTGTAGTTACAGCGTTACATATCATATTATGTAGCCAAGTGCTCAGCTGGCTTCAGATACTGCTTCACACTCAAGCTATAGCAGACGCTATTTTTGTCACAGCATATCTGCTGCCTTTCAATGACTCAGGCATAAGGCACAATGCCATTCCAAATTCGAATACTCCATGCCCATTATAAACTGCTCCAAACATGTATTAATTTAAATCTAGGTATCATTCACTGCAGATTATATCTGTTGTGCTTAAACACACACACTTAAATCAGTTAGAAGCTTATTTCAGTGTATTCAGTGTAATCGTTCGTCAGTGTGGGAATTGCAACTGACGCTATGCTTACGTCATTTTGTCTTTCACGTCACACATAATGCTATGGATACAATTCTGTATGTGACTGCTGTTGGAAACTAAAACCAAACCATTATAGTGTTTGGATGAGAATAGATCAGGTATTTAGAAGATACAAAGCCGATTTTCATTGTCAACACTTAAGGACAACCACTCCACAACTAGTGTCGCTGTAAGTGATTGGGTGAGCTGAAAACTGTTTTTCTGACATGCCGTATTCAATTAAATATCTGTTTTGTCGGACCAGTAAACTACAAGTATTATATATTGGCAGAATCTTTAAATCTATACCATTTGTGTTTGCCAACTTTAAACTTATTTAAAGCAGTTTGTAATTTTCAAGCTCGCTAAAACTGACCCTTTTCAGGTGACCTGAATTATGATTATAAATTCATCTTAAGTAATCAACACTTCATTTTATACTCATTAGGAAGTAGGTGCTGAGCTGTTTCTTTTGCTACCTATCCGACGTAAATCGGTTCAGGAATCATTTAGAAATCTATCACTGAACACTTTGTAACAACCACAATTCTAATCAAATTTAGGCCGATTAGAGCTGATTGCTTCGCAGCACACACAGGCGTCATTGCAGTTTGCTTAACTTGCATAAATAGCCACAGCAGGTGATGACTGGTCACTTTCCACCTGGCCAGTCACTGGCTAGAGCCTGCTCTCTCTCTCTCTCTCTCTCTCTCTCTTGCTGTGTCACACAGAGAGTGTGTTGTGTGTGTCGCCCCAAGTAACCAGCGTCTCGCTACGTTGTCTTCTTGATCTCTTCTCCTCTCCTTCTTTACTTAATACTGTAAATAAAGCAATAATTGACTGGCAGTCTATATGTCCCTGGGCTTGCACTTGGATATTTTCTATCCTTTAATTCAGTAAATCATCAGTAATTCTTTTGTACCGTCCCCTTCTTTAGTATTACCACTCGGGTACACGGCTATAATTAATTCTACTTTATTTTTCCAATCTGAAAACGAACAGGGTCCTGTTTTGTTTTGGTTTTTTGTTGTTGTTTTTTTGTTGGTTTTTTTTTTTTTTTTTTTTTTTCTCCCAGGGCAGTTTTAAATCTTTACCCTTTCTCAAACGACCACTCCAACACATGACAGACGGACCAGGCAAACTCTGAAAAAGACATTCCAACGACGGAAAGAGAAACGAACGCAGCCATGCTAACCGAACCCATGCTCTCTCTCCAACACCGTGGTTCCTGCCACGGGACTTCAGCTCACAAGGACTGACCCTTCTCAGTGGCCGTGTTCAACTCCAGTGCTTTGCTGGGGAACAAAACGTGTGTGGTTTACGGAGAGGGGTGTTTCAGAGGCAGACTGGGTGCAAATTTTATCAACCCACCGCCTGGATCTGAGCCAGTTTGAAGCGTGTCTCTTCAGCCCATAATTCTGTCATTCGCTTTATCAAACCTCAAACTATGAATCATACTTGCTCTTTGCCTCGAAGGTTTTTTTTTGTTTTTTTTTTAATCATTGTTATCATAATTTGAGGTATGTAAACATGCTTAATAAAGACGTAGACCTGCTAAGATACACGCCTTCGTATTTAAGTTTACCTTATGGTTCCAGAGTAATGCCTTCATCTTCAGCTATCTAAACTGTAAGTCTTCTGAATGACAGAAAGGTTAAGACGATCAGTAAGTACAATGCCAATGGTTTATTTCAGAAACGAAGTCGATCGTTATCCTGGTCGGAAAGTGGGTGAATCCCAAAACTGGACACTGCAGAACTCAATAGGAGATTCTTAACAGATAACTTTGAAATTCATTTCTTAAATGGTATATTATTGCCATCCTTGCCAAACAGCCAGCAGGAGACATTTCAACTCATACAATACACACTGGCAAAGTTATTGATCCCATTGCAAAGGAACGTCCTTGTATTGGTTGGGTGGCTGATGGGTGAGCTGCTTGGGAGCTCTTGGCATGGAGGGATGGCCGGTGGGGTGGGTGGTTTGGCTGCGTGTTGACTGGACTTGGTTTTGTAGTTTGGACATAATGTGCAATGGTTGATTGATTGCCTCACCATGGCTGCAGATAACCGCTAACCACTGCCACATGTATGTATGTTTGTATGTATGTATGTATCACCCAGCAACTCGGCCACACAAGCAAAAGTTTCTCAAGCAAACCAACCCACTGTCTTGCTTCACTTCCTGACTCCCACAAGACAACTGCCCGCCCCCACTCCCAAACCTCCCTAACCCACCACCCACACAACACACACAGTGAGAGGAATCAGCCAGGCCAGGCCCTGACGGATCATTTGTATCCCAGCTCTCGTGGACCAGAAGCAATCAATCGGCGACTGCCTTTGTCATCAGGGGCTGCCCCCATGGAGGTCAATGAGAGAAGCCCCAGAAAACTGTATTGATGGAAGGGAGGCCGGACAAGCGCCGCGGCAAATTAAGCGCCGAGGAGAGTTTATTAATATTCTGTATTTGATTTGAACGGAAAGGGGGCAAGGTGGTCGGAATCCCGCACCAGAAGGCCAAGTGGGGAAGGAGCTGGAGGAGGGGGACAAGGGAAGTTTGCGAAGCAGGGGGATGTGAGAGGGGAGAAAAGGGGGAAGAAGTCATCTCCTTCGACCTCTTGCAGTCGATAGAAGTTTGCTGAAGTGATGGCTGGGCGGTGAGGGAAAATGGAAAGGGAGGGTCTGCGATTCGGGCACAGACGTTGTATTATTTCAGTTTCGGAGTTTTCAGATACTGCAGTTTGGCGCAGAGTAAATTCCATGCATAGTCTTGGGTAAGCTTTCCCCACTTCAAGACTGCAGGCTGGTGTCAAGCACTTCTGCACAGGCACTCGAGTGATGGAGTATTTTGGATCTTGCACAGTATCTTCAACAATCTAGACTGATTAAGGGTGTTTCAAGACAGGGTCTGCTCGGAGACGTGGAGGAGAGAGGATGCGAGGATGGAAGAGGAGGGAGAGGGGCATTTCTTGGTTTCCAGAACATACAACCCATTCCCCTGTGTGTCCAGGGGGAAAATCAAATTTTCCTCCCAGTTTTCCTTCCAGCATATTAATGGGAGTTCTGCATACAAAGCGAGAACGGTGAATATAATCAACCGTTTGCATTCTATTATTTCGACCACTGGCTTCAGAAATCGGTTCAAAAATCTAAATCTGGCCTTGGAAGAGTTAGTTCAGTACAGGTTATTACAACTACCTCAACTCGGTGCAGAGAATTTAAGAAATTATAGTTCAATGCATGGCAGTATTTATGCTGTCATTGTGGTGATGTTGAGTCTCCTGCTGCTGGTGCTGCTGCTGATGCCGTTGTTATGTCACCTAGTATGGCATCAAGACGTACAGTGTCTGCGACTGTGTAATCAACTGCTGGAATTTCCAATTTAACAACTCGCACGGGGATTCGCACGATATAAATGGGGTTTTGGGTAAATTATCTTAGAACAGCTACACAGTGTTTTGTTTCAGATTATTAGTCTTACTGTTAATATTTCATATCTGTGAAGTCTGGAAAGAAGAACATCATTCATACGTTTCAGTTTGGAGCATGATTTTTGTTTCAAATAAGCTGCTATTATTTTTGTTGTGATTTACCACCTTTCCAATTCAAATTTAAAACATCAATCTTCATATCATCACCGTCACCAGAACAACGACAGTGTTCCTTTACATATCTCCCATTGTACTCGACAGCACCATCCGCTTTAATACACATCCGCGCGCATGCACGCTGGCTCTCTCTCTCTCTCTCTCACACACACACACACACACACATACACACACACATACGCACACACACAAACGCACGCACGCACACGCACAGACACACACACACACACACACACAAACGCACGCACACGCACAGACACACATAGACACACAGACACACACACATACACAACCTCGTTCAAGCTGTGCATCAAGAACCTCCACATCATGACGGCAAAGAAAGACGGGAATAAGGAGTGGGAAGAGGAAGCGAGAGAAAGACCAGTTGACGAAGAAGAAAAGTGTGTGTGTGTGTGTGTGTGTGAGGGGGGAGGGGGTGGAGAGGAAGGAGATTGAGGGTGAGGGGGGGGGGATGAATGGAAGGTCATAGGCGGGGGAACTCACGAAGTGATCAATTCTTAATTCGTCGCTCATGATATTGAACCCGTGCTCGGGCCCCCCCGAAGCCTTATGGGGGCCGAGCAATTTGGCCCCAAGTATAATTGAATTTGCATATAGGAAGGAGGACCCTCAAGTGTCGCACATACACTTGGGGTGCCACACAGCCAGGCAGCCCCGCTGGAGAACAAGCCGTGTTTTTGCAGATGAGTCCCCGCGTGTGGCACCGGTACTCTCCCACCATCCCCCAGCTACCCCCCTCCTCCCCCCACCACACACACACATCCACCACCACCACCCTCTCCCGTCCTCCTCGCAACAGATCGCGACTTGGCCTTTTAGTGCTGCTGCTTGCTGCCTGCCTGTGTAGTGCCATGCCATGTCTGTTGGTGGGGCTCTATGATTCCATAGGGGAGAGACCCCCCCGCCCGGCGGGCGAAGGCCGGAGGTTTGGAAAGAGACAGAGACAGGAGAGAAGAGAGACAGACAGAAGAGAAGAGAGACTGACGGGCATGACTGTCAGAGATACGCAAAGACAAGATACACTCAGACATACACTCTGACAGAGAGATACATTTATACATAGAGACAGACGACAGAGAAACATATTGACACGCAGACTGAATGAGGCAGAGCGCGCGCGAGAGACGGGAACAGAGAGAGAGAGAGAGAGAGAGAGAGAGAGGAGGGGGGTAGAGAAAGTCACATCTGCCAAAATACTCCCCAAATGGATGTGATGTCAAGGCAGAGGGATCGATTTTTCTTCTTCTGCTCCACAGAGGGACCTTCCCTTTCCCCACACTCACTTCAACGCATACTTCTCTCACAAGTCTAGATGTTATTGCTTGGAAATCGCCATGCACGCTTTGGCTGTGCTGTTACGTATACTTCTGGAGCAGGGAACTATTCAATGGCTTTAAAAGTTGAATATCTTGTTGGAAGTATAGTGGAGGAAGAGGTGATGAAGGTCGCAGCGGGTTCAAGCTGGTGTGTGTGGAGGGGGAGGGACGCGAGCGCGGGGGAGGGGGGGGACAGGAGGCAGCGAGCGTTCGTATGTGTGCTTGTGCATTTTCCCCCCATAACTTTGTTTTGTTCATAATTCAACTGAACAAAAGGAACCACTTCATAATTGACCCCCCCCCTCCCTTCCCAACCTCACCTCCTAAAAAAACACATACACACACACAAAAAAAACCCAACTAAACCTGTCCTTCCTCGGTGCCACATTACTATAGTTTCTATAACAACCGTGCTTGAACTAACGTTATCTATCTTCCAACGAAGCCAGAACTAATGTTAACTCTCTCTCTCTCTCTCTCTCCACTACTTTACAAGTAAAGTGAACATTTCATACGTCAAATTCAAAGGCATCCGCTCATGAAAAGTTCCCAAAATCCGAGGGTGGTGTGTGTGTGTGGGGGGGGGGGGGGGATATTGTCAGAGCGTTAGAAAGTTAGAAAAGCTGTAACGTTAACATGGAAAAAAAATGTCACCCCTCCCAGCACACAACCAAAACACCAAATCCTTAATCAATACCACACCAAAGCGAAGAAGCCCCGCGGCTTTCCCCATGAAGTTATTGGAACAGAAAATTGATAGCCATAAGGACGAACAAATCACCACAACCACTGCAGCTGATAGCGCCACAAATCCATCATGTCACATATTCCTTTCGACCCGACCCGCAATCTCCAGAAGGAATCCATAAAAAAGGAGAAGAGGGCAAAGGAATGAAAGCAAATCCAGCTGAATCTGAACCAATATGAAGCGAAACGGGAGAGTGAGAGGGGAGGGAAGAGAGAGAGAGAGAGGGTGGGGCCGATTCCAAGCAATATGAAGCCGGGAGGTTGGGGGTGGGGGGGGGGGAGGGATAGAGACAAGACCAGGAGGATGGGGATTTGGAGTCTGAAGCAATATGAGCAACAACAAAAAAAAAGAAGAAGAAAAAAAAAACGGCGGGTTGAGGAGGGGATGGGGGTCGCGCGAGTTTCGATTAATGTGGCGATAAGTCATTGCAAATGATTTTCTCGTTCTCCCGCTGGGGGGGCTCAAATATTTTTCCCCCAGACCGCTTGCCCTCCAACGATGGCGGCGGGCTGAAATGAAACTGTGGCCCCCCCCCCTTGCCTGCCAGCCCCAGGCAGCAGCATATTAGTTTTTGATGGCGTCAATTGCTGAGGGTGGCAGCCTGGCCTGCGACACCGCCTTGATTTACATTCCATCATTCACCGTCCCCCCCGAGCGCCACAATGGGTCCGGATGGACTGGAAGGATTCGGGAAGCTCGTGTGTGTGGGTGTGTGCGTGTGTGAGAAGGGGTGGGGGGCGGAGTAAGATGTAGGGGCGGGGGGAGTCTTAGGGTGGAAACTTGTTTAGAAACAAAAGTTTTGTCATAAACTAGCAAACAGTAAGAACAGAAGACGAAGAAGAAAAGAAAACGTAAGGTGCAAGTTTCTTGTTTTGAAAACCCAATGACCAATCCTTTTGTGTTGCTCATGCACTCTGCTGACCTGGCAATAAACATGTTTGTTTACCCCCCCCCCCCCCCCCCCCCCCCCCCCCCCCCCCCCCCCCCCCCCCCAAAAAAAAAAAAGCTTCCAGTCATGTTTTCCGATGCATATGATGTTAATCAAGCACAAAACTACAGGAAAGGTCACACGACTATGGTTACAGGCATTTGGTGGATGTTATGGATTTCTACAGTATCGTTAAGTTACACTCTGATCGTGAATCATGCCCACAGAGGAACAGGTTTCAATAAATCGTGGAATAAATCTTTTCAGTCCAAGGCTTCTCCAGAAAACAGAATGGCTGCCTTAATGGCAGGGCAGCGAGAAGTCCAACACAATTCACGTGTTCCATTTTTATTATCAAAAGTGCACTTTGTTAATAAGGAGGTTAAACACGGCAAACAGTATACAGTAAATACACTGAAGATAAAAAAAAAAAAAAAAAGACATTCTTTTTAATTAAGGAATAGCGCTCATTGTGCTTCGAAGAATAATATAACAGACAAACAAACAAATCAATACCCAAAGCAGACCCCGTTAGTTGAAGACGTCGATTCGTCTCCTGAGCATACAAATGTACCCTTTCCGCGACAAACTTTCCCCAAACTTGTCAATGCCGAGCAGAGAGACGGGGTCAGAATGAGAGTGTATATGCTGTGGACAGAATACAAACAGGATCGGTCCTGGGTAAGACAGTGCGAATTTGCTCTTCCCATTTTCTTTTTCTTTCTCCCCCCCCCCCCCCCCCCCCCCCCCCGGCTTTCTTTTTCCGTCTTTCCGTCTTTCCTTCTTGTGCTCTCTTTCTTTCCCTTTCTTTCTCCCTTTGCGCCAGGGCCGCAAAAATGAGCAATTCATTTCGCTGTTTAATAACAGCGTCGGGTCTTCCCTGATTTGTTAGCTCGTCTCGACCTGCCCGTCTTGAATAAGCATGACGCGCCGAATACCAACGAACCCGGTTCGCTGGCCCGCTCTTTTTTCCAAATGCATCATTCGCATTCGGCGGGCCGCCCTTTGTTTCGCTGGGATCCGAACTTCATCTGCACTGGATGGGTACTCAAGGGAGCGACCTTGATGAAAGGGAAAACAACAAATTGGAAATTAGACAGGCCGCTGGAAGGGAAAGGAGAGGGAGGGGAGAGAGAAAAGAAGAAGTAGAAGAAGAAAAAAAAATCCTAGGAGGACGAGCCACCGGAAAAAGGCCGGGAAGTGACCTAATCTCAGAGTGGGGAACGGAAAGAGGGACGGAGGAAGGAGGCGGAGGGTAGGGCTGGCGAAGACCACCTTCCCTCACCAACACACCCATTCTCTACCTCTCTCTTTCTTTCTCTCTCTCTGTCTCTGGTAACAACTTACAAAAAAAAAAAAAAAAAAAAAAAAAAAAACCCACAAAAAACAACCCCACTCCATCCCCTGTCTCTTCACCCTCAGTGTGTGTGTGTGTGTGTGTGTGTGTGCGTGCGTGCGTGCGTGCGTGCGTGCGTGTGTGTGTGCGCGCGCGCGCATGCTTGCGTGACCCAACAACGTAAAATATTCCCATCAAAGGAATAAACTGTCATGTGATCCACACATTCATAACACTACGATAATCATTAATGGGGCAGTCACCGGGGGGAAAAATCGACAACCACCATTATTTTCCCCTTCCTTAAAGCCCCCAGAACGTCGTCCATAACTGACTCTCATCCACATCCATTGCGGAGGATTTCGGTTACCGCTGTCCGAGCTGCCAAACATGATCAAAACGAATGGTTCCGATGAGTGATATGAGAACGGGCAATTCTCAGATAAAATCGCCACCAATTAGAGTTGTTTTTGACGTCCCTCTTCTCTCCTGGTGAGGGAAAAAAAACTGTGTGTGTGTGTGTGCGGGGGAAGGGTTTTTTTCCCTGAGGTGGGAAGGAGGAGAGGGGTGAGAAAACAAAATAATCATCGTATTCCATGAAAACCAACCTCCCTTTAATCTTCGGCCAAAAGCGGGTTGACGTACAACCGAGCTGTTGACAACCTCCACTCCCTAACCCCTCTCACCGTCGCATTTCCCCCCTCGTTAACTGGCCGAACGCGCTTTCTCGCCGCCGCCCGGGCTACTAAGTAAAACCCCTTTCCCCGCCGACTCGTCGCACACAATTTTCCAATAAATCCTTATGATAATTCTCCCCCATCTCTGCGGCGTCGCCGTCGCGCTGGGAGCAATAGATCATATTAGCCGCTGACGTCTCGCCCAACGATACTGCTCAGGAATCACGCACTTTCTCGCGATTGGCGAGACTCGGGTGTCCACGCAAGCTCTCGTTTGTCAAAGGCGGGGATTTCGGTACGGGACTTACTGGCACATCAGGGCCATATCCGATTGGCCCAGCCACCGGTCGCTATATGGAACACTGACATGCCATGTTTTGAGCTCTCTCTCTCTCTCTCTCTCTCTCTCTCAAGGGAGTAGTAATACAGGATGAAGAAGCTGTAGTGATCTTTTGTACTGGAAACAAAACAACAATGTAATATGTACACATAATCTATAAAACATCATCTCATCTTTTGTACTGAAAACAAAACAATAATGTAATATGTACACATAATTCATAAAAACAGAGTGTAAGAGGAGTCAATAAGACAAACCATATTGTTTAGAGTCAGCTGATCCAAAAGGCCATGAGATGTGATCCGGTACGAGAGAATTGAAACCTGGCTGTAAAATAAGCTGAAATTATTTTCTAAAATAAAACAATTATCTTTTTAAAAGCAAATATCAATATGATTTTTTTTAAATTAACAAGACTAACAGAACTAACTTGGATGCATGCTGGAATATATTCTGAAAAGCAAACAATATAAAAATTCCAGTCCGACTTTTAACCAATAAACTATCATATCTAAAATTATCAACTAAGTTAAAACTTGCAAAAAAAAAGCTGTGATCCGATTTACATAAAACAAATGATAAAGTCCTTTATGAATTTAAAACGAAACAGACTGTCACATCAACTGCGAAAAAATCGTAATCAACAAATTTCACAAAGTTACGAGGGTAGATCAATAAGTTCTCGGCCTCACCATGAAAGCTTGGCTTGAAAAACATGACTTTCCTACATTTTCTGTATAGTATCACCTGACCGCATTGCAGCGGTGCTCAAGCATTGCTTTTGCCTGCGTGAAAGAAGTGTGCATCTTGCGCCTCCAAAAATGTCTCGATGGTATGAACGACGTCATCATCACTCCCTTAACGGCACCCAAGGAGATGGGATTTCAGTTTGGGGAACAGGCTTCAGCACTGCCACTTGCGAAGTGTGAACTGGTGCACTGTCCCGCGGCAAAAGGACCCCTGCTCGGCATTTTTCTTCCATGGCTTCTTTAAGTTGGTGCAGTTCTGAGGCATAGTTACGATTCCCCCGCAGTCCCAGAAAACAGAGGCCATGAACAGAAGCAACCCGTTCGAATTTTTTTGGAGGTGAAAAACCAAGGTGTTTCCATCGCTTGCTTTGCTTTTTTGATTCGGGCCCAAAGTGGTGAACCCACGTTTCATCTTGGGTAATAATTCTACACAAGAAATTAGTTGGGTCAGCCTGGAAAGGAGCCAGAAGATTCCTTAAGTTTCAAATCTGGCCAGCTTCTGATCTGGCGTCAGCAGTCTGCAGACAGCCTACTCATCTTGCAGCATCCAGGAGGAAGTACTGGCCAACACCTACAGCAGTGGAAGCCAAACTGTACTGCACCCTGGAGGAGCTGCGACGGACGGCAGCCTTCATCGAGGACACAGGGCTGCTCATCTAATGGGAGGCGAACGAGGAAGAAAAAGAATCTTGCAGGCAGTTTACTCATCTCTTGGATGTCAGTCAAAACCGTCTGCACTGAACCATAGCTGATGCCCATAGCGTTGGTTATTTGAGCAACAGACAAACGCCTGTCAACCAAGACCATGCGGTGAATAGTATCCACTTGGTCATCAGTGGTTGAAGATTTAGGATTTAACCGTGAATCATATTCTATGCTCTCCCTGTCCCGCTTGAAGTCGTCAGGTATCTGCACTCAGCTCTTTCAATGCTGGCCTTAAAACCAATCTCTTCCCTGGATAGCCTCCATCCTCTGCCTCTCATTTGTCTATGCATGTCATGGTGTGTGTGAATGACTTGTGTGAAAGCGTTTTGAACTGTTCCTGCACAAGATTCAGCGCTATATAAATATTCATCATTATTATCATTACGATAGGGAATCGTCACCAAGTGTCTTTACCATGTCTTCATGG
>NC_134901.1:27934856-27957356 GCF_041734735.1 Babylonia areolata
GAGCTTCTTTACATCATGCCCTCGCAAAAATAAATACTGATAAAAAGATAAATCAAATAAATAACCAAATAAATAGATGAATAAACAAACAAAAGAATCCACATATGCGTAGACAGTATTAAACAAAAACTTCCTGAAAAGACGGATACAGAGAGCGAGAGAGAGAGAGAGACAGAAACACACAGAGATGGTCTGGAAAACAGGACTGTGGGAAACAACAATAAAATTAATAGATAAACAAATAAATAAATAATTTTATGCGATGATATCTATATAAATGAATGCATGCGCGATCGCACATTGAGTGCTAACGTTATTTTCTCAGTTCCAGAATAAAGTGGCTCCAAACCATGCACCTTAACAATACGACTGAAAAGGCTCTTTTACGAAACCGACATGTAAATTACACTGTGCAACAAAACAGTGTATATGTACATGAAGACAACAAACTTGATGTTGTTGGGTTCTTGTTTGTTGTTGGTGTTGGCTTTTACTGATGACAAGAAACGTTCTTGGTCCAATTTTGCACAAAACCAACCTACAAACCCAAACGTAATGTTCTCATTTACAGACTGTTGATTCACGAAGGAAACAACATCATATGAACATGCAAACAAATGCTACTGTTGTTATTGGCATTTTTGTTATTGTCCACATTATCATACCATACCAAATGCTAGAGAAAGAGGGGGAAGCAGGACAGCACGTCAGCGAATAATGCATCACAGCACTCAACAAATGAGCCAAGTGGTTTTATATTCGGTTCGCTAATGAAACACGTCAATAAACACGACAAAAAGCAACACAAACACGCACACGCGCGTCAGAGACGGCAGGGGTGAGCAAGAGAGAAGTGAGAGAGGGGGAGAAAAGGACGGACAGAGAGGCAGGCTGACTGGGAAACGCGCACACACAGATAGGCACAGCGCGCGCGCGTGCGCCCGAACACACATCCACGGTAAGAGAGTACGGGGATGGGTGAGAGAGAAAGAGAATCTTAATCCTGCTCCAAACAATGTTTCATTCCCCCTGTCCTGAAAAAAAAACCCTACCGCAAATTTTTTCAACGAACAACGAAACCCATTCCCAACAGAGTTCTTCAAAACAACGTTATCTGTTGTGCTTCCTCTTATCTCTCTTATCCCCCCCCCCCCCCCCCCCCCCCCAACCACCCGTCCCCGTTTTTTATGTTTTGTTTTTTGTTGTTGTTTCTTTATGTTTGTTTGTTTGTTTGTGTTGGGTTTTTCCCCTCCCTGACTATTCTAACCACGGGCGAAAACAATCGCGTCAAAAAACCGCCAAGATTGTTGCGCACGCTCTGATTGGACGGCTTATCTCCGGAGACTGCCTGGCCCAATCAAGGATGCAACAGATCGCCTGATTGGAGGGCTGCGTGTTGAAATTCATATCAAGTCCCCGTTTTCGGGCCGATAATCATAACGATCGGATTTAATCCCGGGATAGAGGTGGGGCTGCAGGGAGTGAGTGGGGAGGGTGAACAGGGGTTGTGGGAGATAAAGGGTGGGCGTGGCTCGTTTGGGTGATGTGAACTGGACTGCCTTGATGATAACGTGTTAGAATCCAGGCTCTGATACATGACTAATGCATACCAAACGTGCTTTTAGCTTACCAGCTAACCAAGATGGAACATTATATCTTAACCTGTGTTGCCCTAACTTTAACGAACTAACAGCCTCGTAGTATCAAGATGCTCGGAATTGTTCCGACTTTCCGGTAATTCATATTTTAGCAAGTCAAAATATTCCTCTGTCTGACATACACCCTACTAAAAGATAGTTATGTGTGTGTGTGTGTGTGTGTGTGTGTGTGTGTGTGTGTGTGTGTGTGTTGTTGTTGTTGTTTTTTGGGGGTTTTGTTTGTTTGGGGGGGGGGGGGGGGGGTTGTTCATTTTTTTGTTTTGTTTTTTGTTTGTTTTTTTGTAATAAAGACACATTGACTACCTTAAGATGTTTTACATTTCGGCTATCTATTTAACGTAATTCCTACAAACACTTTAATTTTCAGACCAACCAAATTAGGTTTCCCTGTATGTGGCATTTTACGGAGGGTGGGGGGTTGTTTGTTTTCTGTTGTTGTTGTTTTGTTGTTGTTGTTTTTATACCCTTGTTCTAAAATAGAATAACAAATAAATGTTACACAAACCCTAAATGAGTTTTGATAACGTGCAATTTCAGTCCAGACTAACAATAACATCAGCGGATCTAGTTTGATATGAACAGTGGAAAGGCTTGACAATTAAGAACAGACTATGGCCAACTCCTCTTTCTAACCCGGAGGGTTTAAAGTCTCAGAACCACAGGAAGAGCGCTGAAAAACAGACTGCAAACACAGTTTGCTCACTGATAAACTTACACTGTTTGCGTGTGCAACCACCAAAGGACAGCGTTTTTCGCAATTGCAAGAGTAATCCTTTTTTTTTTTCTAAACTGTTCTACCTACACCAAGAGAACATCAAGGAGGTTGACAAGTTTGTCTACTTAGGCAGTGTTGTCAGCAAAGACGGGGGGACGGACGAAGACATCAAGAGCCGTATCAACAAAGCAAGACACGCCTTCAACACCCTTCGACCAATCTGGAGATCGACAGCCCTCTCAATCCGCAACAAGATCCGGATTTTTAACACCAACGTGAAGTCGGTTCTACTCTATGGCTCAGAGACGTGGAGAGTGACATTCACCAACAGATGCCTAAGAAACATCCTGAACATCAGATGGCCAGAGGTTGTCTCCAATGAAGAACTTTGGAACATGACAAAACAGGCCCCACTGGAGAAGGAAATCAAGAAACGGAAATGGGGATGGATAGGCCATACACTACGCAAGCCTGCAACAAACATCACAAGACAGGCTCTTGATTGGAACCCACAGGGGAAAAGGAAAGTTGGCCGTCCGAAGCAGACCTGGCGGAGAAGCATTGAGGCAGAGACAAGGGCGGCCGGAATGACGTGGGCCGAACTGAAGAGGACCAGCCAGAGCCGGGTGCGTTGGAGGAGTGTTGTTGCGGCCCTATGTTCCCCACGGAATCAAGATGAATAAGTCAAGTAAGTCAAACTGTTCTACAGGGAAATGGTTTGGCCCGTGGGGAGTTAAACGAGCCGAGTCCATTTTGAACTCCGAAGAACGATGGCTTGGCCACTTTCGCATCAGAGAATGAAAAGGCTCGGGGATTTGTTCTGGCAAGTCACAACGGGATATCTTGTCTTCCAGATAGGTAACGTTGAAAGGCCAAACACAGGTGGCTGGCGCACAGACAGTGACTCTAAACCGGCAAACTCTCTACTCGTTTTAAGAGGTACTACATACCTCTTTGCTATTCACTGTTTCCTGTGGTGAGACTCCTTACGACTCGATTGATTTGAACAGACAATGATTCGTTTCCACTAGATCAGAAGCAAATAGGCCTTCATCCTTCAGCAATATAGCATACAATTTTAAAGCTGTTGGGTCTCTTTGTTCACGCTGGTTCCTTTACACCCTTGTCCTTCCTTAATGCTTTAAAACACCATCACACACACACACACACACACACACACACACACACAGAGAGAGAGAGAGAGAGAGAGAGAGAGAGAGAGAGAGATCTCAGGGCAAAAAGGAAAATATGATATGAAAACTAACCACACAAAAAATAAGAGAGAGGTCAAAAACTATATTTTTGTGAACTGATATTCGTATTGAACTGATTGCACACACGACGATATCATCCACAATGTTTCACAAAGTCGGTGTTTTTGTGACATATGGTTTCGATTTCAAGATTTTATTACCTTCCTCCCTTGTAAAAAAAAAAAAAAAAAAAGAAAGAAAAAGGAATAAACAAACATGCATATCATAACCAATAGAAAAATTAATACATAATCCGTTCATAGGAATGTCTCGCTTTGTTGTTGGGATTTATGAACGCATCAAATTTCAAGCGAAAATGTCAAAATACAAACAGTCCATAAACTCATCCAGATTCCTAACACAATAGTCCACAAACTTCTACTGAATGCTGTTAAGTCCATTTACCTCTCTAGACCAACACTCCACACACCTCTTCCGATTGCCAAAGAAAATTGTAAATCTCCAATTACAAACTGTCCAAAAATCTCATCAGAATATCATTGCAAACAGTCCCTAAAGCCTCTTCAAAAAGCCAATTACAAAAAAAGTTCAAAAGCTAAACCACGCTGCAATACATGCAGTCGATGAATTTCTCAAGACAGCTAGTAGTTTGTCTCAAAAATGCCAATCAACAAACCGTCTATGTGCATCCCCCCCCCACCCCCCCACCCCCCCCAAAAAAAAAGTCAGTCCAAAAACTTCTACAAAATGCCAAGATAGTCCATAAACATCTTCATGCAGGGTGCCACAAGACAGTCCATAAACCTCTCCAGAATGCCAGTGCAGTCTGCAAGCCTCCCGAGAACGCCACCACGCATGCCGTGCACATCGCTGGCCACGGCACGCGCGTCTAGGCATTCACCCACCTACTTACTCACTTACCACAGGGGTGGGCCCTTGGAACTAACCAAGCAATCTTCAGTGTCAATCTGCAAGCTTAATTCCTGGGCCGTCTGCCGGGGAGGGACAGGGTGCCAGTCACGGTTACACCCCTGGCTAGGGAGGGGGCCCCTGTCGACCCTGCGTCTCCCCCTCTCACGGCGGACATCATCTTGTTGTCTTTACCAGTTGAAAGGACGGGGGAGGGTGGGTAGTTGTCTGGGTAATGGTGGAGAAGGGAGGGAGTGGGGAGGAGGGGAGGAGAGAAGCTGGTCAACGGCCTCTGCCCCCTTCTCCCTGTTTTGCCTTCTTTAGTTACCATGATGCGCAGTTCTGTGGAAAAGGCACAGCGGGTGAGCCAGGTCAGACGAGTACCAGTAGTGTGTAAAGTTCTCCAAGTTCCAGTAGTGTATAAAGTTCTCTAACAGTTTTCAAGTACATACTTTACCCCTCGTAGTTTTTGTGAACCAGGGACGAGGGATGGGAACAGGTCATCTTTTTTAGATCTTTGGTCGATGATACTTGCATTCTTAATAGTTTTTATTGGCTTTTGATTCTTCTTTTTAATCCATGCCTTCGTTAAAAGCGTACATAACTGTGCTTGTTCAAATAAGTACAAGTCGTGTCGTGTGTGTCGTGTGCTGTATGAGCTTTTTGTTTACACCAATCAGAAAAAGCTACATAACGCAATTAAACAACACCATGTTCTTTTATTCTCTTCTTGTTCTGTCAAAACAAGATCAACATTGCTTTCGAAGTTCCCGACAGATACAGGCTTTTCTGCCTATTTTTGTTGGCAAAGTTGCTTACCTGCACTTGTTTCTCCTCCAATCTCATCATATTGAGCTGGGCTTCTTGTTGTTGTTGTTTTGTTTGTTTGCTTCTTTGCATTTAATGTAACCCAGCCGAATGCGAATGCTAAATCATGGCTGGGAACACGTTCAAAACACCTTCAAAACAAAACAAACAAGACTGAGACAGTACTGAGACAGAGCCCCTTTCACCCAAACACACAGAACGAAAGAGCATATGTAACTACTCCGTTAACCCTCAGTCAAAGATGAATAAGCCGCGCTGAAGAAATCAGCAATTCCGGTAGATATATTACGTCTGTGTTTCAAAAAAAAAAAATAAATAAATAAAGTATTAGGAACAGATCACACAGCATCCAAAGAGCAAAAACCAAAGAACAACACACACATAAGAAGACCGTATTGGCAGAACAGCACTGCAGGACGGGAAGCAAGTGCCCAACCAAGTGTTTCCAATCACACTACCTCATCGTCACATTACAGCAGCCGAGCATGCACGTCACAGATTGCAAACCAAAAACACACACGTACAAAAATAATACAAATTAAACAAGAAAACAAAAAAAGGTGGGAAGGGGAGCCATTCCCCGAAACATCTGCTTGCGAATGGACCGGGAAGGCAAAATGGGGAGTCAAAAAACCAACAAAAAACAAAAAAAACGCAAGCAATGGAAAAGATAAAATTTCCAGTACAGAATTTTCAGATGGTCCTTTCACAGATACGGCACCACTTGTGATGTGATTTCTCTCTCTCTTTTATCCAGTAAACAAGATCGTTACCGCCAGCTTTAGAGTTACCTCTCCTAAACATTTCTCCCCCCCCCCCCCCCCATCTTTTTTTTCTTTTCTTTTTTCTTTTTTTTCTCTCTCTCTTTCTTTTCTCTCCTTTCCCATCTTCTTCGTTCCCCAGATCAGATGAAAGCGGCCCATACACAGCACCGGGGGGGTCCTTTTGAAGTCCAGCAGGGTTGCCAGGGCGAGCAGGTTGATTGGTGCGGAAGGGCGACCATCACTGATGTTTACGTTGGCTATCTATGCTTCGTTTTTCCTCACGTAATCGACCGGCATCGCGTTCATCTACACCCCCAGCCTCCGCCACCCATCCTCCTCTTCCTCCTCCCCAAGCACTGCCCACATGTTGCTGGGCTGTGTCACCCCACCCACAAAAGGAAGCGAGCAAATGAGGATGCTTGTGCGCGCGCGATCACACAATAAACCTAGCCGCACAGTCTCCATGTGTTCGGATATGTCATCCCACCTTTAACTGTGTGAGAGAGAGAGAGAGAGAGAGGCAGAGTTTAAAAAACAAAAACAAAAAAAATACTGTCCAATCGTCATTATCATAAAGCATTAGACACACAATTATTGAAAAGAGGACACGCAGATAAATGGATTTCACACAGACAATGAAAGTGGCTTTTTTTTTTTCTTTCTTTTTTTCTTTTTTTGATAAACATAAACTTTATAGGTCCCCTTCCGGTTTCTTGTGACAGATTATTCATAATCAGTTCAAAATGAGACCATGCCTTAAGTACTGTAACTTCCGCACCTGTACATGACACGCAACTTCATGCTAATGCTGCTTTCCGTCAACTTGCCCACAGATTGTACTCTTTTAGTCAGAAATTCAAATAAATTCATCAATATCATAAACGTCCGTGTGTGTTGAGCTTTCTTCCTCCGAACCTTTGATTCATTCGTGCGCAAACTGATGTGAAACACTTAAAACACTAATCAACATTGATCTAAGCTAAGTGTTCCAGTAGGAATAAACAGACATGTATAACAATAAAAAGTTAAAGAAAACAAAACCAACCCCAAAAAACCAACAAAAAATGGAAATGCTAATACTTTAGAAGGCGGTGATTACAAAATGAACATAAATATCAATCTGAAGCCAGAACACCACTTGTGTGATATGATGAAATAAAATAAACGTCTAAAAAAAACCTATAAAAAATACATCTCAAATGAACAAACACATAAATAAAAAAACAACAAAAACAAATGCATAAAAATACTCCAGTTGGTCAAAATTACAAAATGAACATGGCGAAATCTGAAACCCGAACGCCACTTATAAACCACGCTGAAAATAATGAATACATAAATAATTCCTCTAAAGGTTCCTTTTTGCGTAAGCACATGATCTGACAGATCAGCGACGCGAGCTGTACAATACCAGAATGAAAAGGGGCAGGAAATTAAGTGCGTGCATGCGTACGCGCGCACCTATGTGAGTGTATGTGTCTGTGCGTGCGTTTCTCTGTGTGTGTATGTGTGTTTGTGTCTGTGTGCGCGTGCATTTGTTTGTGGGCAGGGGGTGGGTGTTGTATGGGTAAGGGAGGATGGGGCACATATCGGAGGGGATGAGGGGGGGGGGAGGATGAAGGCGAGTGTGTGTGTGTGTGTGAGTGTGTTTGTGTGTAAAATGTCAACAAATATCAAATGTATGCAGAATGATGGAGACGAGTTACGTTATAGACACAAAAATGGAGAAACATCAATATCCGTTAGATATGCAACATTTTGAATTTCGGAAGTTTGTTTTTTTTTTCTTCTTTTTTTTTTTTTTTTTTAAATTAGCTTGGCTGGAGAAAGAGAACAGGACGAATTCGAAATTCAAAGTTTGAGAGCAAACACTGCACTGCATAAAAAGCGTTCCTGTGAAATTATGCCAATAATCTAAAACAAAATTTTCACAAATAATAATACTTTTTGGCTGCGTCGATACAGAAACGAGAAGGATCGAGATGTATTATGCTGAAATGTCTGATTAATGTCAATTTTATTATTTCTATCTGTCTTTAGAGGGTCTGTGATGTCTTTGGAAAACTGCGTTTGCATAATGTGGGCATGAATTAAACGAAAACAAAAATCAGTGAAGGGTGAGTGAAGTGAGTGTGAGTATCAGAACGGTTGTCTTAACAAAAATCACACCAAGCATGTTCCCTTTTCAAAATATCCTGTTTCATTATGGTATTAAGCTACAATTGATGCACTGATGCTTTTGCATGTGTGGGAGTCTTTCGCATTATGGCGATGTTTTTTAACACTTCATTTAAAATTGAACGACAACCCATGCATATTATCGACCGTTATGTTTTAAAATGTTTCCATTTTAATGCACAATGCTTGAAAGGAAAGGTTGTTCGTTTACAATGAGAGTCTTCAAAACAAATACGCAGATCTATATGAAGTCAGAATTATTTTCACGTGCATCATAACAACATAGGACATGAATGCAAGTCGTATATCTACAACAAACATAATTATGTGGTGACCTTTTTCAGGAAAATCATTTTTGCAACAGGTGTGGTAGGTACTTGGGTCTTTTTTTTCCCCCAAGGTTGATAGCGTTCTTGAGACAATTGTTCATCAAACATTTTTTGATTAACTCACTCATTTTATCTGCCAGATAATTTTATCGGCCTGATTCTGCCTAAATGATTGGCTGATTGAGTCACATTGCGCTATCCTCGCTCTCAGCGCTTTTCAAAACTGCGTATTATGCACAAAAGTTGTAGACGAAAAAGTCGTCACATTTTTTTGTTGTTGTTATTGGGGGGTTTTAAATAGTGGAGTGTGTAACATGCCTTGTAAAACGCTTTTCCAAAACAAATTTCGTATAAAGAGAAAAAGAATAGAAAATTAAAAAAATTAACTAAAGTGAAATAAAATAAAATAAGAAAACACACACACACACACACACACACACACACACACACACACATATATATATATATATATATATATATATATATATATATATATATATATATATATATATACATACATATATATATATATATATATATATATATATATATATCCGCCTGTCCTGTTTTTACCCAGAAGAAGCTTTTATCGGACGAACAGAATATTACATAGATAAACAGATAGAAAGATAGGTAGATATCGTACGAATTATTTTCAACTCTCTCTCACCCCGGCCCCAGCTCCGATTGTGTGTGTGTGTGTGTGTGTGTGTGTGTGTGTGTGTGTGTGGAGGGGGTGGGGGTGACCTTCACTTCCTCACCCCATCCACAGATCCTCTCCTTTGTTCATTTGCTTGGTGAGTGGATGTGGTGGCGGAGAGGCGATCCAGACGACACCAGTTAAAAGGTGTCAAAGTCTGGTGAGGGGTGGTGGTGGGTGGTGGAGGGTGGTGAGATCAGCACCAGAGTCGTGGTGGAAATAGTCATCCCACCATCCGACTTGGTCTCGCCGGCCCAAAACTATGGTATATGCTAATGCGCCCGTGTCAGCATTTCACAGGCCTTTTTTAAAATTTTTTATTGTGTGTGTGTGTGTGTGTGTGTGTGTGTGTCTCATCATTCTCTTCCTCCGTGTATAAAGTTCTGGTGTTGTTTTATCTTATTGTTTTGTTTTTTGTTTGTATTCGTTTTTTTTATTGTTTTGGTTTTTCTTGTGGCATATTCTCTCTCCCCCTTCCTCTCATTCTTCATTTCTCTTCTTCTGTCCCCCCCCCCCCTTTTTTTTTCTTTCTTTTTGTGTGTCTATTACTCCTCCAGCTGCTCCTCACCCTACTTCCATCCTCCTTCCTCTTCCTCCTCCAACTTTTCATCGTCCTTCTTGCCGCTGCTGCTGGAGTAGCTGCTTATTGCTGTTGTTGCAACTGGGTTGCTGTTGCCTGTTGCTTCTGTTTTTGTGTTTTTTTGTTTGTTTTTGTTTGTTTTGTTTTTTTTGTTTGCTTTTTTTTGTTGTTGGTTTTGTTTTTGTTTTGTTTTTTTTTTGTTTGTTTTTTTTTTTTCGCTTAGCCTTGAAGTTAAGTTCGTGGTCTGCAGATCTATCCAAAAAAAAAAAAAAAAAATGACAACATGAACTGAACAAAATATGTTTTCTATTTATCTCCCCCTCCCCTGCTTCTTCATCTTAGTGTTATTCTTTTATTCCCTCTCCTCCTCTTTCTTCGTCTTTTCCTTCTTCCTTTTCTTCATCATCACCCCCTACACCCACCCCCTCTTCATAACGGCCTGAAGCAACGGAGTTAAAAAAAAAAAAATAATAAATAAATAAATAAATAAAACTAGTGTTGTGTGAACAGTTTTGGCTCTGATAACAGATGTAATACAAACAACCGAACATATAAAGACGAAAGAGAAGAACGGAAAAAACGCATTCCCCGCCCCATTTCGTTCCACACGAAGACACATGGCGATAGAGTTTATCGACAACAACCGGTGAGACATGATGGAGGAAAAGATATGACTAACAATGAAGTGGAAGTCAGACATCTACCAAAACGGTAATCCAGATCATACCTACCTCACCTCTTTTTTTTTTCTTTTTTTCAAAACATGAATAAAGAAAAGAAAAAAAAGAAAAATCTGTCAAGGAAAGAGTACTGTCCACAGCATAGAAAAATCGTCGTTCTTACCCTGCCAAGCATGACCAAAACAACACCGTTAATGTCCAATTGGCCGAAAAGTCCCATACAAACACCAGTGTTCAGTCAACTGTTCGTACTCGCTTCCATAACTTTCTGCATACGTCATACATACCAAGCAAGGTAAAACGTTATTTCATGTACCCTCTAGGGGCATGGAAACATTACACACGCACACCTTTAACACACATCACACAAACAAAAAAGAGAGAACAAACTGAACAAACAAAACAGGACACTCGAGCAAACAAGCTATACTGTAAAGAGCAGACAGTGAACAAAATACTGAACCGTGGTGACAAACAACGCTCCACAGCAGCCCAACAAAATAATAAACATAATTCTGGATAGAATTGATTGACGCTATATTTGTTCCTAATAATTATCAAGTGTGAATAACAGGGCTATGACGATCATTCACACACACACACACACACACGCACGCACGCACACACGCACGCACGCACACACCACACACACACACACACACACACACACTTATATTTACACACATATATATATATATATATATATACATATAATATACATATATGCATACATGCATGCAACCATCCATTCATTCATCCATCCATCCATCAATACACACAAACATACATACATACATAAATAACCAACTTTCCAGTTACACGGTGGGAATCAAAATACGCATGGATTTCTATCTTGAACTTTAACGGCTCAGACACTGCCTGGATCACTTTTCCTGGTCTGGATGACAAGCATAACAATCCTCCGGGTAAAAGTCCTCGTCTGACCCTCCTCCCTCCCAATATCCCCTCGCCAAACTCCTAATAATTATATCCACATATATCCATATATCACAAAGTAAGAGATTCAAGGCACAAACATTAGAGAACACACAAACAACTCCAATGAACCCTAAAAAAAAAAAAAATCGGACTGATCTTTTGCCGATGCTGGAACAAGAACATCTCTGCTATGCGCCATCACGAATACTGATAAATACGCAGTCGAACAAGTCATAAATTGATTCATTAATCCAAGCAGAAGACAGTCTTGGGCTGCAAATAGGCAAAAACCACAAAGGGGAGACGGGAAAGACAGAACAGACAAGCAGAACAGAGAGTGGGGCGGACGGGGGTGGGGGGGTGCGGGGAGAGAAAGACAGGCTGACAACAAGAGAGGCAGACATACAACGGAGGAAGCAATACATCCACACTTATAATAACAACGTAGCAACAGAACCCATGGCAGCAGATAACACATTTCTCAGCCAAGACAAAGCCGACGAGGCAAAAGGTGAGATGGCGAACTTCATTAAAACGACCAAAAAAAAAGAAAAGAAAAAAGAGAGAGAAACTGGTTCACAGGAAGAAAAACAACACAAAAACCCCAACGTGATAACATACTGCATGAGGGCAAAAAATTATCACCTCCTAAGACTTTTTCCCCTTTCCTTTTCCTTTTTAACCTTCCTTCGAACGCCAAAAAGAGAGAAAATCCAAGAAAACGCCGCCTCTCCTTTTTGTCAACATTTGAAGAAATTAAAGCGAAAGAGCCATGACATGAATTGCGGAAAGTTTAGTGGTTTATGAGGTAGAGGGGGATTTGCCATGATTATCAGGATTTCAGGGTCCTGGCAAAAACTGCCCACCATGTTGCAATAAAGCGATAAAAACTGTTTCCATTTCAACAATACCGGGGGAATAAGATTGGGGGCCAAAGTCAAGTCAAAAGAAAAGAAATGGAAAGGAGGACAGGAAGGAGAAGGGGAAGAAAAAAAAACAAAGAAGAAGAAAGAAACAAAAAGCATTGCTCAAAACAAATGAGCGTGTGTAATTGCGAGAGAGGAGAGGGAGCGGGGAAAGAAAGAAGAAGTAAAACAAAACCAGAAAGCCAAACAGAAGATGAAAAACGATGAAAGGGTGCCAAAGAAATTTTTCTTCCGACACAGGGTTAAAAAAAGAAAAAAGAAAAGAAAAACACTCTGTGTGTGTGTGTGTGTGTGTGTGTGTGTGTGTGTGTGTGTGTGTGTGTGTGTGTGTGTGTTAGTGTCTTCCATCTCCACCCCTTCCTCGCTTTCTTGAGCGCGCACGCACACATGCGTGCGAGGGCTAAACGTGACAAAGTAACAAAATCCACTGGAGAAAAACATATATTAATGGGGAAAATCGAGGGAGAGAATATCAATTCTCGTTACAACGTTCTTCTGTAGGAGGGCCGTTCTGCACGTCAAGATTTTAACGAATTTCGTGTGTTTGGAGTGTGGGAAAGGGATGGTAGCGTGCGTGTGTGTGTGAGCTCGCGCGCGCGCGTGCGTGCGTACGTGCGTGTGTGTGTGTGTGTGAGTGCGTGCGTGCGTGCGTATCTGTGCGCGCGAGTACACAATTGTGGGTGTGTACGCGCGCGTGGGTGGGGGATGGGAGGGTCGATAGGAGAGGAGGGCAGGGAAAGGTGTTCGCGGATGTGCGTGGCGTGCGCGTGTGCACACAGACACACACACACACACACACACACACACACACACACACACACACTTGTGCAGTGGTGCCATAGTGGTAACGCGTCCGCGTAGGAAGCGAGACAATCTGAGGACAAGGAAGCGTATCCCACGCTCGCCAGTTTTCTTCCCCTCCACAAGACCCTGAGTGCTGGTCTGGACGCTAGTCATTCGGACGAGGCGATAAACCGCTGGCCTGAGTTTACCGCACGTAAAAGAACGCACGGAAACAAAAGGATTGTCCCTGGCAAGATCACGTAGAAAAATCCATTTTGGTAGGAAAATAAATATAAAAAGAAATATACATACATATATATATATATATATATATATATAGTGTGTGTGTGTGTGTGTGTGTGGGTGGGTGGGTGGGTGGGTGGCACTACACTGTGACGACGCGCTATGCCCAGGGAGAGCAGCCCGAATTTCAGACACAGAATTATACTGTGACAAAAAAGTAACACACGCACACACACACCCACACACACACACACACACACACGTGTGATTCCTTGTAAATTATCTGTAGAATTGAAAAAAAAAATTTTTTAAGAGCAAAAGATCCCCGCCCCTTTCACACAAAAAAAGAAGAAAGAGAAAGAAAGTAAGTGAATGAGGAGGGGGGGGGGGGGGGAGGATGAAGAGCGCAGCGTGGCAATCAATAGCTATACAAACATAGTATGCAGGAGATCAGTCAGAATACGAAATAAATATATTTCAATACCTTGTTTTATTCATTTCTCTGTTTTCAAAGTCATCCGTTCATATGTTTTCTTGAAATGGCAACTCCGGTGAAAGCCCAGAAAGCCAAAGTCCACATCACAAGCGCAGGCGTAAACTGATACGAGTAGAATGTTGTGTAAACTGAATTATCTAATTTTTTTTAAAGAAATTATCTAAAATGACAATAAATCAATGAGCAACTGTATATTTTTTTTTCAAAAAGAAATTAACTATTTGTTCTTCTTTTTTTCTTTTTTTTTTAATAGATAAGCAAGTAAAATTGTTGTTGAAACGTTTATTGCTTCCTGTGACATTCTTGCTACAGCTTTGTCATGTGTGGAAAGAACTCTATATTTTTCTATTTCAATAAAAATTTGGTGTCAACAAACAAAGAATTTCAAGAGAAAATGGCACCTTCTCCTAAAAGTGACACAGCAACAACGACCTATCCACCCCTTTTTTCTTCTTGGAAAAAAAAAATCAAACCACAACGCGAAAAGGAAAAAAAAAAAGAAGAAATGTTCAAGTCATCCACGCCCCATCCCTTAAGATTAATTAAAGCTACAGTGCCACATCCACCACCACCACCACCAGTACGACTGCATCCAGTGACCAAAGGTCTTCCCCACTGCCAAGACTCCATCTCAACAAGGAGGACCCACTCGTCACCTTGGGGACTTTTCCCCCCAGACTTCAACCTCCCACCCCACCCCCACACCGGGTGGGGGACAGGTTGGGAAAGGGAGTCGGAGGGGAGGGGGCCAAGGGTGGGAGGGAAGACTGGTGTGGCGGTCCTTCCCCCTCCTTCCCCCTCCCTCCCGGCAGGGAGGAAGACAATCTTTATTCTCATCAATCTTTCATTGGCTCCCCCCCCCACCCCCCCCCCACGCCCCCAGAAGTGTTCAAAAACGTGGCGCCCCGCTGACCGCCGAGGGAACAGGGGTGGTGAGCGCTGTCGCCAGTCTAGTCCCTGTCCAAAGCCCCTACCCGGCCCGGGTTTGCAATATGACAAATTAAACTCATCAGGCTGAAGACAAGGGAGGTCCTCGAGAGCCAGACACGTCGGTGAGCAACACTGGCTGACGAGAGGAGGAGGTGAGGGGGGGGAGAGATAGGAGGGGGGAAGGGGGGAAGGATAAGGAAGGACGTGGGGGGATGGCGGAGAGGATTAGACGGGTATGCAGAAACGGAAGGCTGTGGGGGGTTTGGGGGGTGGGGGGTGAGGTATTGGGGGGGGGGATGGGGTGGAGGGGGATTCAGGGACAAGTCCTCAAAAAGTTTTCTGTGTGTTCCGAATAAATAGAATTCTAGTAAGTCAATGTCATTCACGTTGTTTTAAAGTCCACCACCGTATAAGAACTGAAGGTAAATGAGGACAGCGAAGTCTGAATCAAAACTGGAAACAACTTCATAACACAAGTTTAGATTTCAGTAAGACCAGATCTCACCACTTGTCATTAAAGCCAAGCAAGTAAGAGATCCTCTGCGAATTTAAATTTCTCGCACTGATCATTTCCAACGGTTTGAAATGGGAGAAAAATCAGGAAAAAATTGTCAAGAAAGCACAACAAAGCCTGTACTTTCTTCGGCGCCTCAAAAAGTTCGGAATTAGACAAAAAAATCATGGTTGATTTCTACCGGGCAGTCATTGAAAGCGTGTTAACCTTCGTTATTACTGTTTGGTACGGAAACACTTCCAAGGCAGAAGTCGCAGCCCTGAACAGAATCGTAAAAACTACCACCAAGATTACCGGGGCTGATCTACCTTCTCCAGACAACATATATTATAAGCAGCTACTCAAAAAAGCAAAATCAATCAGCCAGGATGAATCACATCCACCTTTTGGGATTTTCGAGATGCTCCCCTCTGGTCGTCGGTACAGAAGTATAAGGACGAAAACCAATCGCTTCGCCAATAGCTTTTCCCCCAAAGCAGTCAATTCCCTGTCTCTCGAACAAATTCAGTGTTATTAAAGAGAGTTGTGCAATCAACAACCACTTACCTGAAGATCTAGTTATCAGCCCCATCCACATGTGATGTGTGTGTGTGTGTGTGTGTGTGTGTGTGTGTGTGTGTGTGCACGCACAAGTTCTCATATTGATATGAACATGTATGTATCCTAAATTCTACTGTATCTGTGTTTGTGTATGATTTTCGATTTATGTTTGTACCTTTTATGTACTATCCCCCCCAATATTCCTTATGACCCCGGTACACTTGGTAATAAAGGCATATTCTATTCTATTCTAACACATACATAAAACACGAAACCAAAACAATGTGAAATGGCAATTTTCCAGAACCACCAAGACCAAACCGAACTGAAAAAAGATGAATTAAAAAAAAGGAAATAAATAGAAGAAAAGAAGGATAACAAAAAGAAGAAGAACAACAACAATAAAGGACATGAACGAAAACACAGCCACTAACCACACATTTCAGGCTGAAATAGTGATGGAATGTGTTGCAAGCGGAGAGAGTGGTGCTGTATATATTTTCCTTCTCAACCAAAAGTGTGCTTATACGCATCTATGTAAGCGCGCAAATTGCGTGAGGGAGTGAGCAAACATTGTGATGTGAGTGGTATAGAGAGAGACACAGACAAGAAATACAGACAGAGAGAATCAAAATCACATCTGTCGGGAAAAAAACAAAAAACAGTAATGGTTTCTATGGACAAATCCACTGCTTCTACCACCACCAAGCCCTAAACAACTAAACTGACTATATAGTATATTATAACGTGGAGTGTATTTTTTTGTCCCAAAAAAGGCTGAGTGTGGTCGGATTTTATACCCCAGAAAACAACACCAACGCGTGTACTTTGTCAAATTCCGATCTAAATTGTAGATTAAGTTGTACAGGGTCGGGTTTGCACATATGACTATCAGCATGACCAAAGGTTGCGAATTCTGACTTCATATCGTAAACAACGCCTCACTTAACTGATCCTATCTGACACCTTTGTCAATAAAATGAAACTCTTCTTCTAACTTACCTTAGATTTTCCTTGATCTTGTTCATTTATCTGTACTTAATATCTGCTTCTTTGTGGATAACGATGTGTTTTCGAACGGCTATTCTTCCTTCTGTTTTCTGTGCGTAGAGATAATAAGATTCAAGCCTACACTCTTTCTCAAGATGTTTATGTATTGACATTCAAGTTTCTTTAAAACTGCAAACATTAACCTGTGTGTAAGTGTGCGTGCGCTGTCTGTGTGCGTGAATATGGCTGTGTGTTTGAAGGAAAAACATCTCAATAAAAGCTCTTTTTCAAGCTCTTTTAAAAGAAGCCAAAAAATCAAGAAAGTGTCAATGTCCAACTTGTGAATCCGTTCCCGCCAAAGTTTTAAAATATTGGAGTGATTCAAGCTGAACACACACACACACACACACACACACACACACACAAACGTATACACGAATCCACGCGCACGCTTCGAACTTGCACCTTCTTCCTCTGCATCATGAAGTTATGTTGCTGGTGAGCTTGCCAACACATCTTTTCTGCTGTTCGATTCCGATGAAACCCCATTTACCCCAGGTCCTCTTTCTCTCAAAACATAATTACCCAATAGACTCTCCCTTTCTGTTTAAAAAAAAAAGAAAAAAAAAAAAAAAAAAAAAGATTTTTGGATACTCCAATCACTCCTGTTCTCAAACTACACCAAAAAGAAATACCAACAAAGCCTCCCATTCGCAACATTTGCTGATCTCATCTGCTCTTGAACGACGCGTGAACTCATAACTGATCATCTGACTCGACACATTAGAGTACTGGACCAGCCAGTAACTGCTGCCATTGTTCCACAGCAACCGCGTAGACAGTCATATAAACAGCCAGCAACCGATGGTTTGCTACCTGCAGACCAAAAACAAAAAACAACATCAACAACAACAAAAAACCCTTACTGATCCACGTGATAATTTCCACGCGCTCACGGCGACAAATCAAGTAGACGAGACAAGTAGCAATCCACTGGATGACATAAATGAACCCTACCAGGACACTGGAACTCGCATAAACAAACAAAAAAACCTATAACCCCATCGTGCTAACACACACACACACACACACACACACACCGAAGTTCGGAAAGCAGGAAAGTTTTCCAGTTAATACGCTGTTCGGGGAATTGAGCAGAAGTTGGACAGAGAAAACGAACACACACAACATAAACACCAGCAAACAAAAAACCGACACACACACACACACCACAAAAAGAACAACCAACCAAAAACAAACACAACAACAAAAAAACAGAAGAAAAAGAAAAGAAAAAAAAAAAGACAAAGCGAAACAAAAGTGGCCGCATCTTGGCTAAGGACGACGACGACAGCGCGGCGGGTAAGAAGAATATTCAGATCACTACATTAACCGGGCAGCAAATAACCGGGATTACATCTGTCCACGAGGGAATGAGCGCCGGGGGCTTAAGCCGTATTAATGATCAAACATATGGACAAGTATGAGAGCGAGCCTGCAGCGCTGCGGAGGGAGGGAGGGGGAAATGGCGGCGAAGACGAGGCGGGATGATCCGGCCAACGGTCATAAAAGGCTGACGACGGATCAGCCAGCGAAGATATGAATCACCCACAACGGCTCCCGGGATTGCCTCCTGCCGACAGCTTGCCTCTCACTCTCTCTCTTACACACACGCGCGCACACACACACACACACACACACACACACACACACACACGTGTACACGCTGGCTGACACTCTTTACTTACTGTCACTTCAACCTTGTGACTTACATTGTGTACCTGACTCGCTATTTCTGGCCCGTCACCTTCATCGTGTGATTCAACCTCTTTCTGTACTGAATTACTAGACTAACAGGTCATCTTACTGCAAGTCGTATTTTCCTTCCCCGTCGCAGAAACCATGCCATCTTGGAAGTCTTGTTGCTCGTCCCCACTCAACCTTGTGACTTACCATCTGCACCTGACAGCGACACAAACCACCATCTTGGCTGAAGACTGGCCTCTCCGGACTGTCACCTGAACCGCCTGACCGACTGACTGACTGACCGACAGCAGAGCGAATCAGCCAAGTGACTGTAAGACCCTGTGACTTAAAGCTTTTGACCAACACTCTGCCCCTATCAGCAACACGAACCAACTGTCCTGTCCAATGCCCTGTCATTTCAGCCTTGCTGCACACGGAACACAGAAGAACATGACTCCAACCACGAGAATGACTTTCCGCACCTGACAACTACAACCACCAGATACCTCCTTGGAAGATTGTCTTTTCTTCCCCGCCATATAAGCCATCCCGAGCGGCTGCTTAAAAGACTGGGTAAGAAAGGTCAAGAACGTAAAAGCCCAGTCGTCAATACCGCAGACCGTGGAAAGTTGCAGTACACCAGTAGAAGAAGGAATCAACCTTCTGGTTTAACTATGTGTCCTTAACAACTGCATCAAACAGCTATCATCTGGGAAGAGTCGCTTTTCATGCCTATGCTCCACCCTTCTGACTTTTCTGTACACATTATTTGTCACAGTAAAAGTCCCACCAACTGTGCCCGAACTGTGCTCCTAATAGTTGCGTATGCACTTGAAAGTGAAGCTGAAGAAAAGTAGAAAGTATGATGTTAAATATGCTAACACAGAAACACCGTAGCCTATTTTCAGAGTCTTTTAGTCCATCAACATCTTCGTACCGGGACTGATGGTAACCGTTACATTTGACACGAGAAAGCATCAGCCTCCATAGATTTCTCCGCACACAACTTCGCGTCAAGCAAAAACAAAAAGTACAGAGAAACCCCGGAATGCAACAAAGAGGCCTACGATGCGTAAAAGCTCGTGCAGCCAAAGCCAGTCCTGAGTGCTCTTCCCCGATGTGTCTCCAAAGAACAAAGCGAAGATATGGTTCCATCAGAAAACGCCATAAGTCACACTGCCTGACGTCTATTGTCTGCTTGGTCCCCGACTTACGACTCCTGCCCGTTCCCCTGGGAGGACTGCAGATCTGCTTTTATAATGATTTGATTTGGCAAAGCCGCAGTCCGCTGCGCCCGTAAAGCAGGGCCTGAGCGGGGTTATGGGTCTAAGCCGAGGCGTGGACGAGGGGCTTGGCTGCATCGTTATCAAATGCTGTATGAGCAGCGCCTGCAAAAAGCCTTCCCCTTGTCGTGCCGAATAAACACAGATCTTTGTCAGATAAGGGTTATGGCTAAAATAATCCCATAGAAAACCGTCTTGAGGGAGGTGTGCTGTTGCTGCTGCTGCTGCTGCTGCTGCTGCATCGGCAGCAGCAGCCAGAATCTATTGCAGAGCTCGCCGACGAAAGGACAATCCTTCCCTACTGTGCTCACATAAAGCAAGATTCTTGTCCAGCGGTGGTTATGGGAATAAGCCTTCCATCGCTGAGGGAGGTTTTGATGGCACCACGTAAGCATCGCAGCCAGTCACTCTGCAAGTCAGAAAGGAGGGGGAGAAGCTGGCTGCTCTTACACTGCAGTTATGGCCATAATCCCTGGAGATAGATAATGTCTGCCGCGTCATTTTCTGCCCGGGGAAAGGCTGGAAGAAAGACAGCGATGGTGACAATCCGCCTCACTCTTGAGACTTGATACAAAGATGGTCCTCTAATGGTGGCTTGGGGGACACCGTCTGAGACCCGCTCTATACAACGCCAAATTCTGGTATGATCAAACAACAAAGCTGCTTTCCTCACTTTTGAGAAACTTACTTTCACACATCAGCACTAAGATCTTTTTTTTCTTTCTTTGGGGGTTTACTCTGCAACCGGGCTATCTGCAAGACCTGCTTCCTTTGTGTAACGTTGCCTTAGCTTTCAACTCGTCCATATAAAATATGGTCTCTGCCTTTGCTTTCAACTCCTCCATGTACGGTCTCAGAGGGACGCTGTTCCATTCTGTGCGCCCAGTAAGCGTCTTTTTATTTTAAGAAATAACGTCTGTCTAAATGAAAGCACACTTTTTGGCCAGGCAACAAAATGCGCATAAAAAAAGTTATTCTTGCGAAATCAGTGCGTTCTCCTAATTGATCATTTGAGAACCAACGCACAAACAATTACACACACACACGCACAGGATTCAGATACTATTCAGAAGAAGGCGCCACCACCCCTTAACCCCCCACCCCTCCTTACCCCCCATCAACATGGGTGAAAAGAGAACATGCAATGAAATGGCACATCATTTGACTATTATGAATTGTGGTGATCATGATATCATGACTTTGTGATAAACATGGACGAAAACATTCCAGCTGACAACCGATCGTTTGCCTTCGACAAAGTTTCAACAACTTATGAAATGATAAATAAAATGATACACATACAGTGAGAGAAAGAGATGATGGGGTGATAAGAGAATAAATTATCATACACTCAACCCCTATCATTAGGGAGGAATTTCTCAGCTCCCTCAACTCCCCAATCCCCACCCCCCCACCCCCCATCCCTACCCTCAACCCTTACTCCTCCATCCCCCTTCCCTCTCCGATATCCCCCTTCCCCATCACCACACTCAATTTATCGATTCGTCAAACTGTCCCTTATACCCCAAGCAATAAACAAGGAAACAACTCTAAACCGGGCTGGATCTTGTGTTTCGAGTGAAACGGTTTTCTCTCCGCGAAATTTAAACACAACACAGCTTTAAACAAATACCCCAAGCCCCATGGACCTGTCAGCGGCAACATCTTCATCAGCATCATAAATAGGGATACAGGTCAACACAGGCGGAAGCTCTCTCTCTCTCGGTCGGCCTGCCTGAGTCCACCCAACAAACGAGAGGGGGGAAGGGGGGAAGGGGGAGGGGGGGGGAAGAGATGAGGGAGAGAGTGAGGGAGAGAAAGACAGAGGCAGAGGCAGAGGAATGAATGGAGGCAGAGTGGACAAGCGACGGAAAGAGAGATAGTGAGAGGGCAACAGACGGGAAACAGAAACAGAAACGAAGGAGGAATAAAGGAGGGAAGAATGAATGAAAGAATACAGACTTGCCAGGCACAGAAGGAAAGAACAGTTAATCAAATGAAAAAGGAAGCAGAAGAAAAAAAAACTAAACCAATGAAGCAACAATGAAGCAACCCCGAAACAAACAAAAAAACCAACAACAAACAAACAAACAACAAAAACAAAAAAAGAAATAAGCAAAAACCATTCAAAACCAAAAATGGAAGAATGAATGAACGTAAAAACTAAAATGAACATAAAGAGAGAAAAAAAAAATTATCTATTTCAAAGGGCAGACAGAAAGAGACAGAGATACAGAAAACCGCAGAAAGTGTGGGATGGGGGGAATACGGGGGTGTAGCCATGGAAGCAAGCATGAAAGATGTTTTTCATTAACATAGAGGGGTGGAGCGTGTTGAAAAGAAAAAGTGCATATGACACAAAACACCCAGATATGATTATGTCCTACCTCCCCCCCAGACCCCCTCCTTATCATCCCCATCCTCACGTCCTCCCATGCGCAATACCAGATAGCGCCGACCAATCGTCCGTCACCTTCCCTCCGAGGCTGCATGCAGGTCCTCTTCTCTAGAGGTCCAGTCCTAACACCCTCGGTTCAACCGCCGCCCGCATCTGC
>NC_134901.1:27964856-27974856 GCF_041734735.1 Babylonia areolata
AATGCTACAACACGTTTGCCAAACCACGGGAATCATCAAAGAGAGAAACAAGTGTACAGAAAGTATAATTGTTGTAATTAGAGCTCGTAAAAGCGCTTGTGCTGCGCCATGAGCCCGAACGCAGACTCGACGGATTGGGAAGAACTTGATTTGGTCGATTCCTAAAACACGTTTGATTTTTGTTGTTACCTTGAATGTTCCTCGTGTGATTTAACGTACGTGTGGAACGGTGCAACAGGAACATGTTTTATGCAGTTTTTGTTGTTGCTTTGTGATTTTTTTCACGTGTTTGCTCTTGTTTGTTGTTGCTGCTGCTGTTGTCTGTATTGTGTGTGTGTGTGTGTGTGTGTGTGTGTGTGTGTGTGTGTGTGTGTGCGCGCGTTAGCAAACGGCAATGAACCGACTACGTCGAGAAGAAGAAGAAAAAAGAAGAAGAAAAACGCGTAACAAACGGAAAGTATAAAACGCAACCGTTTAAATGAAAGGCAGAGTGAACAGAAAGCTTACACATACAGACGATCAGAAACAATGACAAAAGAGCGGCATAAACAGAGTGCAACTAATACACAGATACACGAAGAAGAAACGAGATAACATACAAGGCACTGGAAGGTGAGATAAACTGAAAGCTTACTTCACCAAACATTGGGTCTAGGAAGTAAACTGTCGCCTCCTAGCCAAGAACTAGCCACCACACACTGTACTAAATTGTATTGCATTGCACAACTCTTTTCGTCACGATAGATTTTTTTTTCTGTGTGAAGTTCGAACTGTTCGCCCTAGGGCGAGCGTGTCGCTACAATGAAAGCGCCACTTTTGTCTGCCTGCAAGTGCATCTGTTTGTGGATTTTCGACAGAATATTGCCATGGACAACCCCTTCATTGTCGTGGGTACTTTTACGTGCACAAAGCGCATTCTGTACAAACGGACCTCGGTTTATCATCTCATCCCTGTGACTAGCGTCCAGATCGCCACTCAAGGTCTTGCGGAGGGAGAGAAAATACTGGCGCGTGTGGGAAATGAACCAATGCGCTCAAATTCCATGTGACTACAATCACAATCATCATCTCTAGCGCCTGTCAGAAAATAAAAGTACAAACTCACGACCAAAATAATGATATTTTTACCAAGACATTTGAGGAACCTGCACACGCACAGTTAAGTTTTGAGCTTTGCCCACGTTCAGAAATAAGTCTGCGAGTTCGATTCTTCGGGAGACTCAAAATAGAAAGTGAGCATTCTGATTCTTTCAGCTCCACCTTCATCTGTTGTCTACGGGGTGCCTGTTGCGTTTACCAGACCAACCCCCCTCCCCCTCCCTCTCCACTGTCCTGGGATGCTTATCCAGGTTGCTCACTGACGTTTTAGAGGACGGGAATGTGGACAGCCTCAAGATGGACATCGCGACTCTGACCACAGAGTGCATTCAGCACTGTAAACATGGACTCCACTTCATCGACAGCACTCTCACGATAATTTTTTTTTTCCAAGACAAGGTGTACTTAGGCAGGAAGTGGCACAGACAAAATGGTCTGGGTACGGCCTGCGGAGTTCTGAAACAGACTGTTATTTTGTGATACAGTTATAGTTTCCTCCTACTGCTTCAAGCTGCAAGTTAGAGGGTGTGACTGCATTAAAAAAAAAAAAAAAAAAAAAAAAAAGAGAGAGAGAGAAAAGCAAAGTTTTGGTCTATAAATCTATCAACCATTAAAGCCAAACCCACTAACTGCATCCGTGGTGGACTGACGTTCTGTCTGGATCCTGAAGGTGGGATAAGAAACAGAAGCGATACAGAATCCTTAGATATTATATAAATTATATGAAAAGGAAAAACACAATGAAAAACTCTCCTCTACTTCCATCGCCTTACCCCTCGCCAACACGCAGACACACACACACACACACACAACAGTACACCCATCACCACCACCACCACCCATCCACCCACCCACACAGTCACTCACATGCCTGCCACAAACAGCAGAAGGTGGGAAGAGGCTGAGGAAGAGAGTGAGATGGGTGGGGGGTCGTGGGGTCGTAACAGGCTGTCGTTTTGTAATGCGGTGCTCGGGACGGTTGGGCTCCTTCAATGCTTTAAACGCACACGTGACATATTCTGCCTGGGACCTCAACGGTGGGTGAAAATTTTTTTTTTAAATGAAAATATGAGGATTTTTTTTTTTTAACGCTATTAACACGTGTCATCCACAACCATACAGACTTAACGTTTCGAGAGGGTTTTTTTGTTGTTGTTGTTGTTTATTTGTTGTTGTTTTTAAATCGGGCAATTAAACGAAAAGACGAATGGCCCTAAGGATATAATTCAGCTTACAGTTTTCGACCTCCTTAACGAAAATTCTTGCAATTCTTAATCTGGTATCTTGACTATATCCACCTTCACATAAAAATAAAGCGAAAAAACCAAAGCCAAGAAAATAAACTGGAGAAGAAAGGGTGGCAGAAATAAATCTTTAAAAATAAATAAATAAATAAATAAATAAAAAGGGTCATGAATGGTGGGGTTTGAGGGGCGGCGGGGGGAGTGGGAGGGGGGGGGGGGGGCGGGGTGGTAGGCGGAGAAACAAAACGAAAGAATAAATGACAGAAAGCAAGCCTTCTGTTAGCGACAGAAAGAAGAAAGAAACAAAGATACAAAGATATGAGAGGATGAAAGAAAAAGTAAACAAAAATAAAATGACCAAGACAGAATGAATGACAGAAAGCAAGCCTTTCTATCAGCGACAGAAAGAAATAAACACACCAGACAAGAAACGAAGGAGAAAAAAGAATGAAAGACAGACCATAACGCTTTTCCTCTAGCAACCCAAAGAAAACTGGAGAAAGAGACAGAAAGACAGGAAGAACGACAAGAAGACAGACAGACAGACAGACAGACAGAAAGAAAGAAAGAAAGAACATCAACGAACTCACCAAAACGGAATTTTAAACCCTTTTTATTTTTTTTTTTTTTAAATTTTCATTGCCACAAACAAGGACGACGTTGAACAAAAAAAAAAACCCCAAATTAAAAAAATGAAAAAGAAAAAAAAAAAAAGGACATTTTATTTCATCCATAAAACATAGCGAGAACGGAAGTCGGCCGAACAGTTACTGCCACACACAACCGTCTCGGAGAATTCATCCACAGCCTTTAGCTCACACAGGCGTCCCAACTTCCCTCCATGCTCGACAGTTACATGAAGGCATAAAACATGCAAGCTACGCGCACATGTGCCTGGCTTGCATAAGCGTGCGCGCGAGCGCAAACAGCACAACGGCGCGCACACGCACACGCACGCAAAATGCGAGCGATACGCACACGAGAACACATGCACGCACGCAGACGCACAAAACAGTGTGCACAAAGTACGAGTGCAACACAAATGGGTAATACCAACACTGTTTCATATTCTATTCATGTTTTCTAAATACACTCAGAGAGGAAGATCAAGGACACACATAATCTTTCCAAGTTTGTGGACACAAAAATAGGTGCACATATATATTACCGATCACCAACCTATGTGCCAAAATACTCGATATACATTTTAAAAAGCAAATAAATAATAAAACAAAGATTACACTCTCCCCGGTACCCATCCCCTCCTCCCTCCTAAGCCCCCACCTATTTTCCACCTCCACCTCCACCTTCTCTACTGCGCGAGCGCGCGCACACACAGACACACACACACACACACACACACACACATCAACGCACACATCAACACACCAACCACTCCGTTTCCTTCGAACTCAGGCAAGCAAGCATCCAAACAAGACAGCCAGCCAGCCAAGCCTCTTCTCCCCACCCCCTCCCCACAGCTGACAGGCATAACGTGCGCGGGCATCTGGCTCTAATTATATTTATGTTGTAATATCATTCAGCAGGGGCCCCGGAATCGCCGCGGACAGGTTTTATTTGTTGTGCCGTGCTGTGGGTGGTGTCACGGTGCAGCCGGTAGGGGGCGTGGGGTGTGTGGTGGTGGTGGTGGTGGTGGAAGAGTCAGAAAGAGACAGAGGCAGCACAAATCTTTTGCTGGGGCGAAACGTGAGAGCGTGAAGAAAAATCGTTCTCATCCCCCCCCCCCTCCCCCACTCCCCCAAAGACCTAACCCACAATGACTGTGTGTGTGTCTGTGTTTGTGTGTGTCTGTTGTGTGTGTTTGGGGGGGGGAGGGGGGGAGACGGAGGGAGAGACAGGCGGACACGGATACACAGAATAAGAGAGAAAGAAATCAAGAAAATCAGTTCAGCTGAAGAAACACACACACACACACACACACACACACAAATCAAACCTAACGTTATAGAGGCTTCGGATGAAGGGAACAGTTCGACCACTCCCTCTACTCGTGCTTTTAGCTTCATCATACACCTTTGTCCTTTGATGACATCTTTCACCGCGTCCTGACTGACCCGACATGGGAAACAATTGTGGAAGAGAGACAAGAGACAGACCAGGTGGAAAGAATCGTGGGATGTGTGCGTGTGTGTGTGTAGGGGGAGGGGGGGGGGCAGGGGGAGGAGGGAGAGGCCAGGGGAGGGGGAGACCGGGGGCGGGGGAGGGGGGACGGGAGGGGGGGGGAGGAAGCTGGCAACAAACCTGTCCGCCAAAATCCTTCAAAATAAGCACCACCCCCACACCCCTCTACCCCCCTAACCCTTCGCCTCTCTGCATCTTTAAAAGAATAAAATAAATAAACATAACAAACTACCTCAGCCAATGATAAAACACCAAGCTCTGCGATAAAAAAAAAAGAAAAAAGAAAAAAAAGAATAGATAAAATTATAAAAATATATATTAAAAAAAAAAACCCAGACAAAAACCGCTTTGTCAATACGCAGCATTCACACTTTCACGAGCTAACTACATGTATAGAATTGCCGTAAAGTGAGTTCTGTTGAAGAGCACAACACCTCTCTTGTTGGTGTTTGGCTCTAATTGCTTTCATTAAACTGACACACTCAAAACAACGCTTAAACCATTCCCCGTGTCTCAAGTAAATCCGTCTGCCGTATCCGAGACCCAACTGGCAAGAGAAACGTGAACGTTTACCGCTTTCTTATGACTGGTGACAGACAGGCAGGAAAGATGAAACCTGCACACACACCCTGCCATGTGGCAGAGAAGCGAGAAGGCCAGTTTTGTGTTATTATTAGCATACCTTGGACTTGTACTGGTAACCTTTGAAATGCAGAACGCACGATGCTCAAGAAACGGGGGCGCTAGCAAAGCGTTGTGTAGCCTTGTGAACAGTGTAAAGAGAGTGAGTTTCATTCCATTATAACCGCCCCCCCACCACCCACCCTTTCTGTTCAGATGTGACATAAAAATGAGTTTAAAAAAGATGAGACAATTACTATATTCAAACGTAAATTGACAAACTGGCGAAAGAAAGAGTGACAGAAGCCTTCCGATGGAAACTAATACCTTGGTTCATCTTCTGAACCAAGAATATTCCCTAAAAAAATAAAATAAAATAATAATAATAATAATAAAATAATTTAAAAGAAATTACACACCAAATTCACTCTAAACATGCCGAAACCCAATCAACAAAAAAATCCACCGAAGTAATTAAGTTTTAATTATCAACTCATAAACCCTAGCTTTCAAAGGTGTGAAAGCTTCTGACCTGGCACGAAAACATTATCAAAAGAAAAAAAAAAAAAAAAAAAAAAATCACGTGAAATGACAAACATGGTCAAATCCAGAACCCGGATGCCTGCAAACCCTGATCCAAGGCAGCTAGCCAGCAGACACAGGCAGTGGAAAGCTGTATGGCAAGGGGGTGGGGTTGGGGGGATGAGGATGTTGGTGGGGGCGGGAGGCCGGGGGGGGGGGGGGGAGGTGCCCAGTGGCGGAGGCCGGCAGTGCGGCACTGAACAAGCAGTGCAGGCAACGATTAGTGAAAGAGATAGGCATCCAGTGAAGCCTACAGCTGTGACAGGCTGTAACTGCTTCCTCCCATACACATCATTTACCCTTCATTAGGGGCGCACACACACACACACACACACACACACACACACACACACACACACAGCCCACACACATACACGAACACATTCACATACAGTGTCCCCACATGCACACCCAGAGCAACAGCATGAAATTCGTGAATACATGACAGATGTAATACTTTTTTTTTCAAAGAGACAAAAACAAATTTGTGCATACACAAGTTACAAACACATGCATGAACAAAATCATATTCAGATATTGGTATGTGCGCACACAAGCAAATGCATCATTGCATGTACACATTTCCATGCAAACTCATGTTTTGACGTAAGCAAACTTGCATGGGAGTGCACACATGTGCCCACATTGATATATATATATATATATATATATAAGCACGCCTGCATTCATAGAGTAAAATACACACACATAATCAAAGAGAGCAAGCATATCACATTTACTTACAGAGACCTCACACACACACACACACACACACACACACACACACACACACACACTGACGGGGAATGAGAGAGACCAATAGCAGAACACTGGAAGACAGAAAAGACAAGCGAGGAAGACAAAGAAAGTGAAAATGTTTAAAACGCTTAGCTGTTTTTTGTTTGTTTTTCTTCTTGGGGTTTTTTTTTTGGTATTTTTTTAAGTTTAGTTGTTTTTTTTCCTCACTGTCAGTTGGCGAGGAGTGGGGCGGTCAGGAAGGGAAGGGAGTGAAGAAATATTGTCACAAAACGGATCCAATTAGAAGAAGCTAAACAATAGCAACTCTCTCTCTCTCTCTCACACACACACACACAAACACACACACACAAACACACACACACACACACACACTGGAAGCTCTTTTTTGTTTATTGCTGGTTTTTGTTGTTGTTGTTGTTTTGTTTTGTTTTGTTATTCTTCCTCCCTTCAGAATCTTTTTCCACCTTCAACACTCCCTGTCCCTCATCCACATCCATCCCCCCACTCCCAAATTCTCCCTATCCCCCTCTTCCTCCTGCTCCCCCCCCCCCCCCCCCCCCCCACGCCTACCTCCCCACCTCCCCCTGCCCCCGCCTCTCTCTCTCCATCCTTCAGTTCGTTTTTCAGCAGACTCTGCAAAAGATCATTATCTGAAGACTTATCAAACTAAAGTCTCTGGTCTGACAGAATGGTGTAGTGTTGATAGTGTTTGTATCCATACTTATGATTTACTGTTGGAGGCTGCACTTTGAAGATCATATACAGGGGTGCAAG
Organism: Babylonia areolata; assembly: GCF_041734735.1. NCBI lineage: Eukaryota > Metazoa > Mollusca > Gastropoda > Neogastropoda > Buccinidae > Babylonia > Babylonia areolata. The sequence continues at coordinate 27,972,077 of NC_134901.1, forward strand.
CAGAGAGACCTACTCAAGCCTGAAAAAAATTTCAGTTCTGCCCAGATCGAAGCCGGAATTTTTTTTTCTGCCCAGACCGAAGCCTGACTGATGCCTGAAAACACTACGCGAGCCCAACAAAACAGAGCATCAAGCCTGAACAGGATTACTGTACTATTATATTTTGTCAAGACTGTTATCTGGGGGAGAATAATGGTGAAATCTGGAAAAATCAAGAAGCAGACAAAATAGGAGGGATTTTTACCCATAAACACTAAAACATAATTCTAAAGAACAAAATATGTCACCCATGCTGATAATTCTCACAGAATGGACCTTTAATTTGATGACTGCAGTATCCAGCATAGCAAAAGATCTAATAATGGGTAGAAAATAAAATCATAATGCATCAGAGTAAAACGAGTCAATTACAGTTCTATTAAAAAAAAAATACAAAAAAAAAAAAAAAAAAACGTTATTTTTGTTATGAAAACAAACTATAATAAAATTCTGTTTTTATTGTAATGGAAAAAAAAAAGCAAATGTTACTCTCAACTGTCCATAAGCAACACTTCTTGCAAAGCTGGAGCTATTGAGAAAAGACAGTACCTAAGGAATGTGTGTTGCGCGCGCGCACGTGTGTTTGGGTGTGTGTGTGTGTGTATGAGTGCGCGCATGTGTGTGTGTACACCCTTATAAGTGTGTGGATTGTGTGTGTGTGTGTGTGTGTGTGTGTGTGCATGCGCGCATGTACGTGTATGTGTGTGTGTACGCGTCTGTATATGTATGTGAGCAATGGTAAAATATGTGTTTGTGTGTCCATCTGTGTACCATGATGTGTGCATGCGTGTGTGTGTGTATGCGCTTGCGCGTGTGTCTGTGTGTGTGTACGCCCGTGAGAGCAGGCGCGCGTGTGCATGTGTTTGCATGCGTGCCTGTGTATGTATGTAAGCAATGGTAAAATGTGTGTGCACATCAATGCGTCTCTCTGTATGTCTATCTGTGTATGTGTGGTGTCTGTCAAGGCGCGCGCAAAACATAACACTTCATTCAGGTAAAGCGGACGAATCTACGGAAATTCAGCTATAGATCCCTGATCTAAATAACGTATAGTGATGCAGCCATGAAGTGTAGCCGCATCATCGATTGACATAATCACAGCAATACGAAAAAAAAAAGAAAAAGAAAAAAAAAGTATTGAAGTCAAATGCTACGAAAGTTTATCTTCAGTGACCAATATATGCGGCGCTTCTTGGCATTTGCTCTGTGTATGTGTGTGTGGGGGTAGGTGTGTTAGGTTTCGTGGTCAGCAAAATTGTAGTTTTTCTTTACTCGGCCAAAGTGCCGTAGTCTGGGGGCTTGAATCGTAGAAACTACGGAAGAATCTTAGTATCAGGCAGGCCTGTGAATCGATGTCAAAATGAGAGACAAGCGGCACTTTGAACATAAGTAATTATTTCATGCAAGTGATGAAAATGAATCTTTGGTACTTCGGCTATAATTCTCAGGTCTAAATAACGTACACTGAAACTGCAGCCATGGAGGGTATTGCAGCATCCTTGCTGACGTAATTTCAGAAACAGACTCAAAGTCAACTGGTTCAAATTTTTTGTCAGAATTGGTACAAAGTGATTGTTCCGAAAAGTGACAATGTTTGCAGCCCGAGGGTTGAGGCAGAAATTGCGATGGTGATCGCGCGCGCGCGTGTGTGCATATGTGTGTGGTGTGTGTGTGTGTGTGTGTGTGTGCGTGCGTGCGTGCGCGTGCCCATGCCTGCGAGCGTGTAACTGTGTGATTTTGTGTGTGTGCGTGTGCACCCCCCCCCTCCACCCCCACTCCATTTCGTCTTGAGATACAACGGTAGACGCATCGCAACAGCCGTTGTCGGCGTCATCACATTTAAATTTCATACTCCCCACCACTTTTTTCTCTCTCAGTATTTGTACAAATCTCAGGATTGAAAGGCATCCAGGGCTTTTCAAAAGGTGTTGCCAATAAACGATTGCAAAACGACCTTTTTTTTTTCTTTTTTTTTTTAACTCCACGCGCGCGTGTGTGTTTGTATGTGTGTGCGTGCGCGCACGCGCGCAACTTTGGGAGTTTTTGTTGTTGATTTTTGGGTTTTTTTCTCCAGGCGCGCGGTACCAAGTGCAATCGTGAGTGATAAATTTCCCCGAGAAAGGAAGGTTGTCAGGTCTGGAACTCAGTATTCTTGTAATGTTTCGTCAAAAAGACTTTATTAATATTCCGCTGTCACAAAATATTATGTTTGGTGAACGCAATTTTCATCGCTTAATCGCCAGAGAGCGAGGCAAATCGTTTATCTCCCGTAGTTTTCAAGACATCGATGCCCGGGCAAGTAAACGACACACTGGTTTTGACAAACTATATCAGTACACTTCATTTATTCATATATCATTCATTTATTTATCTATTTACTAATTTACCATTACATTCACATTTATTTACTAATCTATTTGTTTATTAATTAATTCATTCATTTACTGATTTATCTATTCATTTATTTGTTTGTTTGCTTGTTTGTTTGCTCCCTCATTCATTTATTCATTTATCTGTTTGCTCGTTTGTTTGCTTATTGTTTATATATATATTTGTTTAATTATTTGTGTGATTAACCTATCTTCTAAAAAAAAAAAAAAATCTCAACAAAAAGAACAGAGTATCCAAATTTATAATAAAAACTAGTATCCAAATTTATAATAAAAACTAACTCATTTATCATATTCATTTGTTCATTTATTTACTCATGTGTTTATTCATTCATTCATCTTGTTCTTGGC
>NC_134901.1:27979856-27992356 GCF_041734735.1 Babylonia areolata
GTTTGGGTTTATTTTGGTATATGTTCTTTGTTTTTAAGCAAATCAAGTCAGATATTCTCCTGTATCTTTGTTTCAATGATTCACTTGCTACAGAAATTTAGCTTTTCTGCTGTTGTTAAAAATCATTAACTGTCACAATGATCCTTATGAAGATAATGAGAAGCTATAGATTTGAGTTTGTACAACTTTATTACAAATGCACTCCAGATACTACAACTGAATTTCCTGATTGTTTCCTCTGGGGAAACCAGCTGCCACTGATGAAGCATGGTAATGGGACAGGTTTTGCTTGACCCTAATCAGTAGGCCCCTTAAATCCTAGTTCAGTTTCGTATGTCTAATGCGGTGGTTTTGTGCATTTAAACCCCAATGATTGCTGAAACTTGGTGAAATGAAATCAGTAAGGCACAATTTTAATGAGCAAGAACTACTTCTCCTGAAGTTTTACGTGGTGCAGTTTTCAGTTTCAGTTTCTTGAGAAGGCATCACTGCGTTCCGACAAATCCATACACGCTACACCACATCTGCTAGGCAGTTGCCTGACAGCAGCATAACCCAACACGCTTAACCAGGCCTAGAGAGTGCATGTTGCCATGTGTTCTTTTTCAGTGTGTGGAGTGTGTGCTGCATACGGGACCTCTGTTTAACGTCTCACCTGAATGACTAGATGCTTAGCTTGATTTTCCAGTCAAACCTGGGAGAAAAGGGCAAGAGAGGGAATCAAACCCAGACCCTCACGGACACTGTACTGGCAGATAACCATCTCAACCATTCTGCCCCCTTCCTCTCTTGCAGTGCAATTCATTTTACTGAACAAAGTAATGCAACGCCAAGAGGAAGGAGTCCAAACAGAGAAGGGATGGCTGATGTCCTGACCTGCCACATCAATGGCATCTCAGCACCTTCACTGATGAGCAGCAGTCAACAGGTTCCTACATCTTTCTGGTCATGCTGTAAAGCGCCTCCACTTTGCACAAATATCAGACTAATGTTTGGGGGTGGGCGTTTCCTGGGTACTTTACCTGCTCAACCGCTAACTGATCAAAACATGACACTGCATCTCATGCAGGGCATTTCTATTCTTAATCTCGAGATTTAAATCTGCGCTACTGTGTAACGCAACACATGACAAATAGCAATGTGAATTACCATTTAAATAGCAGTCTGCATTATCATGAACTCATCATGATTTTCTTTTTCTTTTTCTTTTTTTCTTTTTTATCAGTCTTTCTTTTTTAATTTCTTTTTCAATTCAGGGCAGATATTTTACAAAGTATTTTACCCTGTGCACAGTTCTTAACCAAAAATGGAGGGGTTGGTGTTTACAAGGTACTGGATATTTACAAGGTAGTTTACAGTATCTTGTTAACCAGGATCATCCTTCGTGGTATGAGGAGAGAGTGGGCAGATCAGATGGGAATCTGTCATCAAAGTTCTTGTCACAAGTGACCTTTTTTTCTTGTCACAATTGTCACATATCAATCATAAACAAAATGAACACAGAATGAAGGTAAAGCTATGCAGAATTACTACCGTCATCTTCTCTCTAGTACCAACTCCCATCAGTCACTTTTCTTTCTTTTTTTTTCTTTTTTTTCTTCTTTTTTGTTTGTTTGTCATCAGTGCAAGAAGTAAACACAAAAGAAGGTAAAAGAATCATACCAAACTGATCCATGTAAAAAAAAATTCATTCATTTATGATTACTAGTGTAGTAAGTAAGTGAGACATAAACAACTTTCTGCTGGTTCTGAGAAAAATCAATCTCAAAATAATAAAATTCACTGATGAATAGTTTAAGTTACACACACACACACACATGCACACACACATGAACACGCCCACAAACACACACACACACACACAGAACTTGTCAGACGGCGTGAGGGGTGGATGAGGGTAGCTCAGGAGAGAGTGCGAGACAGAAAGCATGCCATATACGGTGTAAGGGGAAAAACTCTTGTCGTCAAGTTTAAACTGCCCGCATGCACTTTTCTACTGGATTCTCTCCCTTATATTATGACCCCCCCCCCCCCCCCCAAACCCCCCCCCCCCCCCCCAAGAAAACAACAAACAAAACAAAACAAAAAAACCCTGCATACAATTCAGCGTGTCCACTTAATAACAATGGAGGTATCAGTAAACACTGATCCAAGAAAACCTGCAGATGCCCAAACCTTTAAAAACAAAAAATACAAGAAATAGATTAAATAAAAGTAATTGGTTCAGAATAGACGAGAACAGAACATCATTTTAAGTTTTAACTGTAGAAATTATACATTCCATGACAATTCCATAAAACATTATCATGAGATTAAAAAAAAGAAGAAGAATTTCTTGGAAAGAATGAAAGACACACACACACACAAAACCAACAACAACAACAAAACACACACACACACACACACACACACACACACAAGCGAGTGACATATTCAGGAAAACAGGTTTCACTGAACAATTTCTCATTCCAAACAATAAAATAAAGCCAGTTCAGCTAAGTTTTTTTTTCTTCTTCTTCTTTCTTATTGATCTGTCTTTGAAAAGGAATCAGATCTGTTGTCAAATTAACACACAAAGAACAAAACTTTAGTCAAGTTTAAAGCAAATTTGTGTGAACAGTACAACACAAAATATACACCAGTGAAATAATAAAACGAAGGACAGGAGATGCAGCAGGAGGAAGAAATGAAAGAGGTGAAGAAAAAGGTAAAAAACCTGAACAAACCTGCGCATGCTTTGCTTGTATAGTTTGCATACATGTGCATGTGTGTGAATGTGTTCTAAGGAAGGGGTCAGAATGATGTGCACACTTCTGCATGTGTATCACATATGAGAGAAACAGAAAGACAAGAGAGAAACAGAGGGGTACACACACACACACACACACACACAATCAAAAAAAAAAAAAAAAATGGCCAACCAGCCAGCTTTCTGTGTGATAAAATGACAGAACCCACCACCCTGACAACACCAACCAAGAGAAGTAGTGCTGAGGCACTAACCTTCAGTTTTGAAGAGGAGAGTCTGGTTGAGCTGCTGGGGGTCCATGTGGATCACCACCTCCTGGATGTGCACCGGGGAGTCACCAACCTGGCCCTCACCATCACCACTCGCCAGGCTCACCCCACCTGTGAGGAAGAACACTCACTTTCACTTTCAAGGAGGTGTCACAGCAAACCACAAACTATCACTTTCAAGGAAGTGTCACAGCAAACCACAAACTATCACTTTCAAGGTGTCACAGCAAACCACAAACTATCACTTTCAAGATGGTGTCACAGCAAACCACAATCACTTTCAAGGAGGTGTCACAGCAAAGCACAAACTATCAATTTCAAGGTGTCACAGCAAACCACAAACTATCACTTTCAAGGAGGTGTCACAGCAAACCACAAACTATCACTTTCAAGGTGTCACAACAAACCACAAACTATCACTTTCAAGGTGTCACAGCAAGCCACAAACTATCACTTTCAAGGTGTCACAACAAACCACAAACTATCACTTTCAAGGTGTCACAGCAAGCCACAAACTATCACTTTCAAAGAGGTGTCACAGCAAACCACAAACTATCACTTTCAAGGAGGTGTCACAGCAAACCACAAACTATCACTTTCAAGGTGTCACAACAAACCACAAACTATCACTTTCAAAGAGGTCACAACAAACCATTCAGTTTCGGCTTCAAGGAGGTGTTTAACCCTTTCACTTACAGAACTATTTGTAATTTTTGCAAAATAATCACCAACCTCTGAAAAAAAATCACAAAAATTATAATTATGCTGAAAAGTAGGAAAAAATATATGTTTCCTTCAAGGAAAATGAATGGAAAATATAATTATCATAACTTTCATGTTAACAGGATGAAATAACTCCCAATCTAGGAAAGATAACTCGGATTTTTGTATTAAAAAAAAAAAAAAAAAAAAAAAAAAGCAACAGAATATTTTGAGAGAAAATAAAAGAAAATTCAAGTTTGTTTACTTTATGGGCGGAAATAGTGCTAAAATATAACCACATGTATTAAAGACAATAACCTAATGCAGTTATGTTGTTTCCTACACTATCATGTTGTTTCAAACATAAACACTATCCACAACCAATCACAATACACCCACACACACATCCTCCCACCCAAATACTATCACACAATATTACAACAAAAAAACTCAATGCAGACAATATTTCAGCTTGAAGCTTTCGTCTGGAGGGTTTCACAGTAGATGAAAACACCAAAATGAAGGTTTCAAGCTAAAATATTGGAGGTTTTTTCGATACCCATTTCTGACACAGCCCCACGCCTTTCCTGTTGATTGTACCTTGCAGCATATAACCATCATCAGGATAACCAGGATCACGTCAGTTGATCAACAACAACATTACTTTCGTTTCCTATCATGTTTTCTGTAGTTGCTATTGTCGATGTTGTGTGGAAAATCAAACAAAATTCTAGCCACTTCTTCTGTACTGTACCTTCTGGCAGCCATGCTGACACACTCAACAGCTTTTTGCTTTCCAAAACGCAAAAATAATCAAACCAAAACTTGCAGAGAAATTTGCGACAAACACTCATCAAGGCAGTTGCAATTTGCAAGGGAAGTAAGCGCAATCAAATGCGTGGCTGGACACCGGATTATTCAGTTACCCCCAATCCGTGGATATATCTAAGGTTGGAAGTGAAAGGCTTAAAAAAAAAAAAGGCAGGGGGGGTGGGGGGGGGGGGGGGGGGGGAGACAAACAAATGCCTGACCTTTGCATCTATGTTTGTGTAAAATATTAACATGAAATGAAATAACTAAACAAAATAAACAATTATTAACATGAAATGAAATAACTAAACAAAATAAATAATTAAATGAATCTATTTTTTAAAATATGTAATAAAATGAAAGATACACAGAACGTAAATAGTTGCAATAAAATATGAACAAACTGTCCCTGTTCAGCAAACCCCTGTGCACCCAAGTATGTGCGCACACTCCTACAAGTGTACAAATGCTCACTGACTCACACACACACACACACACACACACACTCCCCCCACACCAAACCCACACATATCACACACAAATACACACCAGACTACACCCACCACACACACACACACACACACCACCACAACCCCCACCCCACATACAAACACCCCCCACACACATACCACACACACACAAATACACACCATACCCCCCACCCCCCACCCCCCTCCCACACACACCTACACCCACACCCACAACCACAGAACCACCCCACACACCCACACACATCCCCCCAAACGCACACCACTACCACTGACCGCCTCCCTGAAGCTGGGCCAGAATGGACTGCAGGATGCCGGGCGGCAGTGACACCACCTGACCCCCCTGGATCACCGCTTGCACTGGGTTCTCCTGCACCGCCATCACCGGCTGCGGAGGGGGTGGAGGAGGAGGCGGTGGAGGAGGAGGAGGAGGGGTGGGGTCCTGCACCTGCAGTATGATCTGCCGCTGTGGAGGAGTCACGCTGGACCCGACCCCCGCACTGAGGCCCAGGGGCTGAGTCGGGAAGGGGGCCTGCGGCAGGATGATCTGGATCTGTGTGGGCTGGGCCGCCTGGCTCAGCGGGGCAGGGGGATGCTGTGCTGCTGGGGGTGGGGGCTGGGGTGGTGGTGGGTGTGGCGGTGGCGGCTGCTGCTGCTGCTGAAGGTTGATGGGGGCGATGATGTTGATAGGGATGGTGTGGGGCTGGGAGGGTGCTGGTGGTGGTGGTGGTGGAGGTGGGGGTTGCTGAGGCTGATGCTGGTGGACTGCGTCTTGGTGAATGACCTGCAGAACAACCACAAAGACAAGGACATGTGTTAGCTTCAAATGTCTTCATCTTTCGGTTGATTTTTTGTTTTGTTTTCTTCACTAAGTAACAGAAGCCAGTGGATGCTGAAACAAAATTTTAAAATCACATTCAACTTTGAGAAAATATGATTTACTACCCATTCATTTAATATATTACAGAGTTATTCTTTCTTTATTTGCTTATATGTCAGAGAGTGCATGATCATGTCTCCTCTCAGAACAAGTGATTGAGGTGAAGAGACAGAAAGATGCATGCAACGCATAACATACATGCCTGTATATAGACAGGTAAGTGTATGTACACACACACAGTCTACATCAGTACATGTATACATTGTGCAAATTCTAATCTGCATTTGTATGAATACAATATGTATATGTGTTAATACTTAGAATGGCAAACAGACATCATGCTCAAAACATTGCTTCAACAAAAACACCACACCAGCTAATCAGACAGTTAGACTTTCTGTGATGTTAATTGTCACACATGAAGCTGTACAGCAAAAAGTGTCATCAATTCAATGCTGATGTTTACTATTCTGCATAGAGTCAGTTGCTCTAACATTGCACTGGCACTGCTTTTCTTTGTGTTTTCAGCTTAAACTTTAAAAAGTTGTTTGTTTTTTTATCGCTTTTTATGTACAAGTTTATTTATACTTTTTTCAACCCTTTGCTCTCTCTCTCTCTCTCTCTCTCTGTATATATATATATATATATATATATATATATATATATATATCATATATATCTTTCACATTACTTATTCTTATGTATTCACTTATCCCTTTCGCCTTCTTTCTTTATTCCATTTTAAGTTCCTTTAATGTTTAACACACAACTTGGGTAGGCTCTCAAGCCCTGATCAGGGCGTTGGGTTAATGCACAGGTCAGCCCAGGCATCTGCTTCCCCTCACCCCCAACCCCCTTTTTTTCCAGCTGATGTGGTATATTGATAATTTTTTACACCATGACACTTCCTTGAAACGGAAACAAAACAAAACACACACACACACAAAATATATATATATATATATATATATATATATATAGTTTTTTTCATAAAATAAAGTAATAATAATAATAACATTAACAGTAATGATGATAAAGAACGAACTGCCAATAGCAGACCCTGACCTGTACGTTGATGGGCAGATCTGTCTGCTGCAGCTGAATGGTGGGCTGCTGTTCCTGCACTACGTACTGCTGCTGAGAAGGCTGCTGCACTGTCTGCTGCTGCGGCTGCTGCTGCTGTGCCTGCTGCTGCTGCACGATCACCTGCTGCACCTGCTGCTGCCCTGCAGGCTGAGACAGCAGAGGCTGAATCTGGTACTGCAGCGTGGGCTGCTGCTGGTTGCTGAGGGCCAGGGTGTGAGCTTTGCTGGTGGCACTGGTCACCCCACCCAGATGGACGGTCGTCAAGCCACCTGTTCCATGGGGAAGGTGACAATGGTTGAGGAATGTGCTTGTATATATCACTATATTATATGGGGGGACTCAAAATGAGTGGTACTGCAGTAATCAGTGCCACTGATATGGTACAGAACATGCGGCAGCAAAACAAAAAGAAGAGAAGAAAGATTTAGGGAGTGTGGTTGTATGTGGGAGGACTCAGAATGAGTGGTATGGTAGAAATCAATGCCACTGAAATGGTACAGAAGATGGGACAGCAAAAAAATAAATAAATAAAAAAGAAAGAAAGAAAAGATACAGGGAGTGTGTTTGTATGTTACACATGTATATATGGGGGACTCGGAATGAGTGGAAATGGCAGTAATCAATGCCATTGAAACAATACAGAAGATGGGGCAGCAAAAGAAAAATATGATTTAGAGAGTGTGCTTGTATATATCACTATGTGGAGAGACTTGGACTATGTGGTATGGCAGTACTTAATGCCACTGAAACAAAACAGGAAATGGGACAGCAAAACAAATAAATAAATAAAAGTTAGAGGAGGTTGTATGCAGGGGGGGGCTAATGAGTGTCATGACAGTAACATCACTGAGGCATCACAGATGACGGGACAGAAAGAAAAAAACAAACAATGGTTATGACACTTAACAACTCCCAACACACTCAGTTAATAAAGTGAGGTGGACACCAAAGTATGTAAGTTCCTTGTAATTCCCACCTGATTTGACACGGATGCATTGCTCTATCTTAGGTGGAGACTTTTCCAACCATCCCACAATCATGTCAATACTGAAGACATGTTGCTTTTTGAGGATTTGCATGCAGAAAACCATATTAATCATTTAATGATCTTGAAACAATCTCAGCATTTGGTGACTTCATTAAACAAATCTTCACAGAACACTTTGCTTCTAAAACACTGGCTAAAGTGGTTATAAAATGCATAAAAACACTTGAAAAATGAATAAGGAAGTAGCCAATCATACATTTTGTGCAGAAGATGATTACCTGACTGAAAAATGAACATACACTACAGCAATTCAAAGACACATTCAAAGGTGGAAAGGCTTGAGATGTACAAAAACAGGCAACAGAGAAATAGATAGTAGTAAACAGAGGTGAAAACTATCAAAGATAAAGAAAAATTATCCCACTTTTCCATGAACTCTCTCTCACTTCAAATAGAAAGCTCTTAACGGTTTCATCTTCTTAACACACAAAACTCACAACCAATATTTTACAGTGTTGACAAAATACACATTACCTCATTTTCATATGAGAAAAAAATCTATGTGCAACCGTAAACACGTGCATGCATACTTGGTTGACAGTTATAAAGCTCTCATCCTCAATGAAAGACAGCATGTTATATACCCACCTAAACCCTGGACAGAGTGAGACGCAGTGGTGACGACACTGGAGGCTGCCACAGTGACAACCCCTGACACAAGACTGCCACTCTGCAAGCCCTGCGACAGTGACGTCACCACAGGCACCAACTTGACCGGCTGCAGATCCACCAGGGGACGGATAGCTCTGGGGCGGGGGCGTGATGAGCGCCGCAACGAGGTCAAGGACGATGTGGTGCAGGTTAAAGAGGAGCCTCCAGCCATGGACACAATACTGGCCGGCAGGGAGGATGGGGAGGCATGCAGCACAGGGGGAGAGCTCAGCGAGTAGGAAGCGGGGACGAACTTGACCTCGTCTGTGTCGGGTTGCTGATGGACCATGGTGATCTGCTGTCCCCCAAGACTGGTCAGAACCTGCTGGGGCTGGAGGCTGTGTGAGGACTGGTCCTGGGGTGCCGACATTGATGTGGACGGACTCAGGTAAGTAATGAAGGAGCCTTGTGATGACTGGTGCTGTATGTACTGCCCAGAAGGAGGACTTCCCATTGCAGACATTTGAGAGGACACACTTGGTTTTGTTGGACTGATGTAGATCACTTTGCTGGGCGTGGACACAGACATCTGTGGTGACTGATTGCTGCTGATGAACGGCCCTGAGGGAACAGAGTGAGGTGTGGCACTGTTCACCACCACAATGTTGGAAAAGCTGCGGTCCACTGACTGGGTCTTGGAAACATCAGACAGAATGATGTTCTCCATGAACACTGGAGGCTTCAGTTCCACTGTAGGGTTATCCTTGCCGCTGTCCTGATTCACATGAAGGGAGGAGTCTGAAGCCTGGAGACTGTCAGCAGAGACAAAGTTCCCTATCACTGTTCCTTCCCCATATGGAGTGGCCCCAAACTCCACAGGCAGCTCCACAATCTGGACAGACTGGGGGTGCTCTGTACATGTTCCGTCCTCTTCTGACATCTCTGATGTCTGGGTCTGAACGTCATACTGCTCTTCATACAGTCTGGCTGCAGCGTCAACAATCTGATCCAGACTGCGGGAGGCCACCGGCTGGCGGGGCTGCAGACCCCTGGGGGAGGAGGAGATAGCGTCATGAGATGCCACAATGGTGTAGCCTGTCTTGGGAATGTCGCTGCCACTGGCCGTGTCAGGTTCAGTCTCCAGCTGGATGTAGAGCCCTGCTGGGGGTTGCACGGTGCTCAACTTGTACACTGTTTCTGCCCCACTCTGGGTGGGCTGCATGGGGGTCAGCACAGCCACTTTCTCCACAGGTGTACCGGACGTGTGGTGCCGCAAGTGACAGCGCAGAGAGTGCTCCTTCACAAAGGACTCTCCACACAAGTTACACTGGTAAGCTTTCTTGCAGCTCGCCCGAACCGAACGGCTGCTGCTGCCACCACTGGCCTCATAGTGATGCTCCTCCTCCTTGATCGTTGTCTTCCCAATCGGTAGTGGTGCCGAGCTTCGCTTGGAACTGCTGCTGCCCTTGGGGCGACCGTGGCGCCTGGACGATCGAAGCTTGTCGGCGTGCCGCTTCTTCATGTGGGATTTGACGTTGCCTCGCTGTTTTGCTGAGAAAGGACAGAAGTCACAGCGGAAAGGCTTCTCATCGCTGTGGGTCCGCAGGTGGTTCTTCAGGGAAGAGGCAGTGGAACAGATGTACTGACACTTGGGACAGGCATGGCCTGCACAGCATACACACACACAATACTGAAGTCAATTCATGGATTGATTCACTGGACCCCATAACAATATCTAACACACATTGTATATGCAAGCATGCATGCACACACACACACACACACACAAGGTAAACACACACACACACCGAACAACCCCCCCCACACACACACACACACACACACCAGTTCAACAAGGAATCAGTTTAAGCATGACAAGCATCAACAACAACACACACAAAAGGCTTTTATATCTTTTCAAAGTTCTGGTTAACCAGAAATGACAGCGTGATATATCTCTACTATATATTGTTTAAATATAATGAGTAAGAAAGAGTGGGGGTGGGAGACAGAGAGAGAGGGAGTGAGAGAGGAGGATAGAGACAGAATGAAAGGGGCAGTGACACAATAGATATAAATATACTGGTAGAAAGAGACAGAAGGAGGAGGAGGAAATTTGTTAAATGTCTTGTCACACACACTGGTGATTGTAGACATTTTGTTCAAAAGTACTGATTTTCACATCTCAGTGTTATCATTCAAAATTAAATAGAAATAGAAATAAATTATCAAAAACACTGTATAATTAACAGACAGAAGAAGGAAAGAAAAGGAGTCAAAATCACCATGTTTTGAAAAATATATAATCCTGTCGCTGTCCACACCAAAGAATCTTCCTCACTGCCACTTTCCCCAGCACAGTAAACCAATCACCACCTCACCTTCTCTCAGCACTGTAAACCAATCACCACCTCACCTTCTCTCAGCATTATAAACCAATCACCACCTCACCTTCTCTCAGCACTGTAAACCATTCAAAACCTCACCTTCTCTCAGCACTGTAAACCAAGCAACACCTCACCTCCTCTCAGCACTGTAAACCAATCAACACCTCACCTTCTCTCAGCACAGTAAACCAATCAACACCTCACCCTTCTCCCAGCACTGTAAACCAAACACCACCTCACCTTCTCTCAGTACTGAAAACCAATCACCACCACACCATTCTCTCAGTGCTGTAAACCAATCACCACCTTACCCTTTTCCCAGCACCCTAAACCAATCACCACCTCACCCTTCTCCAGCACTGTAAACCAATCACCACCTTACCCTTCTCCCAGCACCCTAAACCAATCACCACCTCACCCTTCTCCAGCACTGTAAACCAATCACCACCTTACCCTTCTCCCAGCACTGTAAACCAATCACCACCTCACCCTTCTCCCAGTACTGTAAACCATTCACCACCTCACCTCTCAGCACTGTAAACCAATCACCACCTCACCTTCTCTCAGCATTGTAAACCAATCACCACCTCACCCTTCTCTCAGCATTGTAAACCAATCACAACCTCACCTTCTCTCAGCACTGTAAACCATCACCACCTCACCCTTCTCTCAGCACTGTAAACCAATCACCACCTCACCCTTCTCTCAGCACTGTAAACCAATCACCACCTCACCTTTTTCACAGCACTGTAAACCATCACCACCTCACCCTTCTATCAGTACTATAAACCAATCATACCTTATCCTTCTCCCAGCACTGTAAACTAGTCACCACCTCACCCTTCTCCCAGCACTGTAAACCAATCACCACCTTCCCTTCTCTCAGCACTGTAAACCAATCACCACCTTCCCTTCTCTCAGCACTGTAAACCAATCACCACCTCACCTTCTCTCAGCACTGTAAACCAATCACCACCTCACCTTCTCTCAGCACTGTAAACCAATCAACACCTCACCTTCTCTCAGCACAGTAAACCAATTACCACCTCACCTTCTGTAGGCACTATAAACCAAACACCACCTCACCTTCTATCAGCACTGTAAACCAAACACCACCTCACCTTCTATCAGCACTGTAAACCAATCAACACCTCACCTCCTCTCAGCACTGTAAACCAGTCAACACCTCACCCTTCTATCAGTACTGTAAACCAATCACCACCTTACCCTTCTCCCAGCACTCTAAACCAGTCACCACCTCACCCTTCTCCCAGCACTCTAAACCAATCACCACCTCACCTTCTCTCAGCACTGTAAACCAATCACCACCTCACCTTCTCTCAGCACTGTAAACCAATCACCATCTCACCTTCTCTCAGCACTGTAAACCAATCACCACCTCACCTTCTCTCAGCATTGTAAACCAATCACCACCTCACCTTCTCTCAGCACTGTAAACCAATCACCACCTCACCTTCTCTCAGCACTGT
>NC_134901.1:27997356-28014856 GCF_041734735.1 Babylonia areolata
CTGGTGGCCAGGTTGTCAGGCAGGCTCTCCGCCAGTTCTGACGCCTCTGCTGCCAGGTCCTGGAGAGTGGCTGTGGCTTCGACCATATCTCTGGAGAGGACAGGGTCTGGAGGGTGATCGGCCGACAGCTCGGCCGCCATTTCTGACAGCTTGTGCCCCCACTTGTCCTGCAGCTGCTGCAGCTGCTGTTGGTGGTGGGCAGCGTCATGCTCAGGGGGCGGCGGTGGTGGCACCCTCTGGGGGCGTTTTTGGGGGGAGGGGCTGGACAGCAGCGAGGCTGACATGCCGGTGTCGGCGAGAGTGTGTCTCCGGCGGCGCTCAGCACTTCCAGTCCCAGCCATCCCACTGCTGGTGAAACTGTGGTGGAGAGTGCGCTCTGTCAGCACTCTGAGATCCTGCTCAAAGACAGAGTCCTCGGGAAGTTCCAGCATGCCTCTCTCCAGGTGAGGTTCGTCCAGGTGACCGACTGGCTCTGTGTTCAACATCACCCCATCCTCAACACTGACGGTCTCCTGAGACGCTGATCTGAAGATGGCATTGTCAGAAACAGGCAGTGTAAGGGTGGAGACGAGGTCTTGATTACCAATTGTAACACCAGCAGTGGTGGGGATTTCCAAGCTCTCCTCAATGTGCTGCATGCATGTCTGACTGTCAGCAGCTGGCACCGGTTGCTGAGACTGGGACTGACCCAGCACAAATTTGTCCAGATGCTGATCAAACTGGTAGTCAATGACTTCCCCTTCACCTGCTTCCTGATCCTCTTTGAGCCGTGATTTGGCTGCAGCCAGATTCAGCATTATCTGTTGAGACTGCACTTTGAGGTCGGTGCGGGCGATAGTTTCATTGACCGCCTGCAGAAGGGAGGTTTGGTCTGCCTGTCGGTCAGGCCCGTGCTGCACCAAAATGGTGTGGTGGGGCTGCAGCATTTTCCGGTGCTGAGCAGGGATCCAGAGCACCTTTTGAAGATTTATCCACTTGGTTCAGCAATGCATTCAGCTGGGCCTTGGGGATGTCCACGTCGGTCAGAGTCAGTTCATCAATCCCCAGAGGCACTTCTGTCAGACTGGAGATATCACCAACTTGGTCCATGTCCAGTGAAGAAGAGGAGACGGTGTGAATCGACTGACTGTTCAGAATGATCCGTCTGCCCCGGCCACCTTGCATGAAACCACTTTGTTCCTGGATGGATATGCCCCCGGTTTCTTCCCTCTTTGTGATTTCAGTGAAGTCTGTGCTGACAGTGCTGGTCCCTGACTGTATCATGCGTGAGGCCGCAGTGGTACTTATCTGCTGCTGCATGCTGGTGACCTGTTTCCTGACACTCTCCTGGTGCTGCGACTCCAGAAGTGTCTGCTGTGTATCTGCTGTGGTCAGCTGTTGAGAAAGTGCTGCCTGTGATGGTGTGTGCTGCAGCTGTTCTGACATGGGGTCTAACCTCACCTGCACTGGCGAGGGCTGTGAAAGCAGACTCGTGGAGTTCTCTTCAGGGTGTAAATGTGCTTGCTTGTACATCTGAAAGCTCAGTGAGGGGGAGTCCTCCGTGTTTGGCTGCTGCACTGGCTGGTGGCGATGTGACTGCTCTTTTTTCTTGTCTTGCATGCTGGCAATCAGTTTGGCCAGAGCCGGGCACTGTTTCTTGTGCTGCACGAACTGGTCCACACTGTGGAACTCTGCTTTGCACAAGCCACAAATGTGTATGTCCAACATGCCCTCAGGTATCTCCATCATGCAGTCTGAAACACAACAGGATCGCACTGCCAACACACTGCTGTCACAGTCACTTACAGCTCATGATTCACAGTCAAAAACTGAAAAAATAATATAAGAAAATAAAAATAACACACACACATACATACACACACACAGACACACTCACACTATATATATATATATATATAGAGAGAGAGAGAGAGAGAGAGAGAGAGAGAGAGATGATTATGTTTCCTGATATTGCCAAACACAAGAAAAGAAATAACTGATCTCACACTATTCTCAGCTAAACAGCTGGATGAAAAGACTGTGAGGAAGAGTAATAGCCACTGAGAATTATTGAAATGAACTGCACAATATATGAGATTGGTTATTTCTTTCTCTGTTTTTAATAAATAATATACTTAATATACATATATATTATCTAAAAAAATTTTTTTAAAGTAATAAAAAAAATCAACAGTTACAAAGAAAGTAATACACTGACTCACCTGTTCTCAAAATCCTCTCTTCGATAAAGGTCTTAATTTCTTTCTTTCTTTTTTTTTTAATGAATGACTGCTTTTGAACCATAAAAGTAAATCTGCTGACTCAATAATAAATCTTCCTCATAATCCTCTAATCAACAATAACATTTTCTTCTCCAATACAAAACTATTCAACAAGTCATCAGTATGCAAAATACATTGAGTAAGTAAATCAAATGGGACAATTCAAACATGCTGCTATAATATTTAAAGCAGTATGCATGTGTGCATTCACGTACACATACCCTCTGATTCCATGGTGACTCCACAGTTCCTTCCCAGTTCAAATCTCACTTTCCTGAAAAGTGAACTGAACAGAAACAAACAAAAAAACTAAAGGAAATATCCCAAATACCATGTGCATGCATTTATGTACTCCCACATGCACATTACCCATGAACAAGCATAACATAATTATTGTTCTTTTATGGTATTATAATCATCTAATGATTTATCAGCAGACAGTGTATATATTACTCTAAAACTACTAATATGTCTCATATATGTATATGTGTGTGTGTGTGTGTGTGTGTGTGTGTGTGTGTGTGTGTGTGTGTGTGTGTGTGTGCATGTGTGTGTGTGTGTGTGTGTGTTTCCCACTACTTGCATACGTATACATGAATAAACATACACACATGTGTGAGTGTGCTGTATGAGCAAGTGTATTTACAGCATAGAAGGATAGAGAGGTAGAGGGAAAGAAGAAGTGGGGGGATGAGAAAATGTTGCGACTGCATTTACAAAAACAAAACAAAAAAAATCTTATAAAAAACAATCAAATGGAATCAAGAATTACAATTTGGGTAGATAAGCAGACATCACTGTCAATGTAAACTGGCAATGCAAAGGTTTATTACTACATCATAGTATTACATCAGTAACACAATTAAAACCTCTTCAATCTTGGTAAGATTTTTTTTTTTTTTTTTTTTTTTACTTTCAGCTCTGAATCATAGGTTTCCCCCAAGGCACTGTTCTTTTTCCTTTTCTCTTCCTGAGCTTCAACTTCCAACTTCAGTCTGAAAGGTCCACAGCATCCCTCTTTGCAGATCTATGTTCACCTCTTTTGAAATCTGCTCCTTCCAGGACAACATCACCTCACTGGAGAATGTGTGAAAGACTGGGGAATGTGCTATGAACAATGAAGGATTTTTATATCTTTTTTAATGCACCCAATGTCCAGCATGAGTAAGCTGTCCAGTATCTACCATCTGAACAGAGTACGGGTAGTTTTCAAACATGTTCAGCAAAACCTCTATCTGGATGTGCAGCTTGTGACTGATCTGAAAATGTGGGCTGGCCTCATTACTAAATATATCTGCCAGAACTGAAGAAGGTCAGCTGCAAACTCAGAGAACCAAAACAGTATTTCACCCAACTACCCTGTACCTGCTTTTGAATGGACAAATTCTAGCTTTACAACCAGAAAAGTTCCTGACACCTGCAAAAAACGCCAGCAGAAGATCTAAACCAACAAAATTATAGGGACTACCAGACTGATAAACAGAAGAAGAACAATCCAGAACTGTGGAGCATAAGTCTTTAAAAATTCATTTTTCTGTAAGAACGGCAAGTGAATAGGACCAGGCTGGAATGCAGGGACCACTGAGCTGCATCCAGAGAAGCAGTCAGCAGATGGCCAGTACTGGCCCTTGCATGTATAGATCCTGATCATGAATCATATCATAAAAGCTCATTTCCATGAAACTTCAAAGTGCACTTCAAATTCTGATAAACATTCAACAATGACAAAGCTGCATGGATGAAATTGTTATCCACAAGGGCATTCTGTGGACTTACTGCCTGTTCCTGGAATTTTCACATTCTCAAGAATCACTCCATTTCATGCTGTCAGGTGGTTGCTTCCTGTGCACATCCATATATCATGTCTCTTTCTGATATATATACAAATGCATGCATGTCTCTAAATCTCTATTTCCACATGTTTCAGTCATGCTCTTGAATGAAAATTGTCTATAATGACAAAAAGAAAAAAAAAGGTGCTGGATATTTAATCACTTAAAACAGTAAACAGCCTTCACTTTAATTTCATTAAAAAAAAATTTTCAATTTAAAATGTGGTTCTAAATGACACTGTTCATATGACAAAATGTTTCCATAATCATGGTGAAATGGAGAAACAACTGATGAAAAAGTATATTTTATCTTACAAATCCTAAAAAAAATGTTCAACTACAACCTTATATTTAAAAGATAAAATTCAAACTTGTGTGTGTGACTCTGTGTGTGTGTGTGTGTGTGTGTCTGGCGCGTGTGTGTGTCTGTGCCCGTGTGTAGTAGTAGGAGTCTTCAGTTTAACGTCTTCCACTTTAAGTGATATTAGACAGGAAAAAAAAAGCGGGGGTGGGGAGGTGTGGGGGGTAAGGGGGTGGAGGGCGGGGCGTGGTGGAGGGAGCGGTATTGGGCAGAGGGTGAAGAATGGTGTGTGTGTGTGTGTGTGTGCGCGTGTGTGCGCGCATGTGTGTGTGTGGTGGGGAAAGATACAGAGCACTGGAAAAAATAAAACATTAAAAGGGGACACACAGGCACAATATAGAAGGAAACGCTAACATCAAAGAACTGTAACAACTTTTACAAATGTCCAATTGGACAATGCAGCAAACCTTCTGCAATAGCAGATATCATCTTGAAATTGTCAAAAATACATTCAAAAGGATTTTCCGAGAAGTTTGGTAAAAACGATTTCAGACTCTGACATTCAAAGAGTATGTGTTTGCTAGAAATAGATTCTCCACATATGCATTTAACATCTCTGCTGAACTTTGTTATAAAAGCATACAGCTTTATCCTGTTTGATAATGCCTGAATTTGCCTTAATCTGAATAAATTACTGAATGTATTTGACTGATTGATAGATTCCGGTTGTTGAATATTATTTATACTTTTATTTAAAACTTTGCCATTTTGCTGGTATACTTCCCTGACTTTGCTCGATGATGCTTTTTCTAGTAAGCGGTACCCCTCTTGTACAGACAAAGATCTGTGCTTCCCTGTTGGTGTTTTGCACCTTTTCTTGCAGCCCTGTCAGCCCATTCATTATATAGGAGACCAAGGTGAGAAGGAACCCAACAAAAAGTTATATGTGTTCCTCTCAAATTCAAAAGATGTACAATGTGACTTATTTCTATTATCATTTTGGACTTGTTATTACAATTTGATGAGCTTAAAGCAAATAATACAGACTCTAAATCAACACAAAATAAGACTTGTAGAAGGCAAACTGGATGATCAAGAACATAATTTAAAGCCATAAGAACAGTGATAAGTTCAGCTGTGAATATTGACCGATCTTTACCAATATGGTATGATCGTTCAGTTTTCAGTTTTGGTTTTATGAAAGCTGAACCTGCTTGGCCATTGTCTAGGAGTGAGCCATCTGTATAAATATGTAAGTGGTCACGGTGTCTATTCTGAAGGTGTAATCGGACTTTGGATTTTCTTTGTTTGCAATGTCAGTATGATTGATATCAAACTGTGCTTTACTCATGGCTAAATGCGACATAAAATTTAAACTTACGGACAGATCACTCAAACCCAATACTGGTTGGCACAGTATACTATAGTATCTTCCTTCAATTGTCACACAAAGACCCACAGCCATATTCAGAATGTCGCTCTGACAGATTAAATATCCCTACACCAAATCGACTTTATAGCACTTAACGTATGAAATTGATTCTTGACCTGATGATGATGGCTGATGAAGCTGGAATCAAAACGAAAACTGCGAATACCACAACATTTTCTCACTTTCTGTGGGTGCACAATTGAAACTATGTTATGCATCTAAATCAATAAGAATACAGGCTCTCGAAAACACATGCAAAGTTCGGGGCCTGCATACTTTTCTTTGATTAAAAAAAAAAGGCCTCTGAGACAGCTCAAGCAGCAAAACCAAATGCAGAATCAGTTGCCATTTATCAAAGGGAAATCAGTACAGACGACTTTAAAAGGGAGTTATCAGAGTTTTTCACACTACAATCAGTTTTACAATATCGCAAAAAATTCGAAAAGTAAGCCTACCATTCCAATCATTTTGTGATTTAAAAATCATCCAGTGAAAAATATTGAAACCCTAATGGCGAAACTACTAAAACTTAAGCATAAAATAGTTTCCCTGGATGAACACACTAAGGCCTCCCTTGCACCTGTTAAAGGGAAGTAACTAGCACACTGCCAAAAAGTGTCCACAATCGGAAAGTTGCTTCCCTTCACAAAGAATAAACAGAGTCTCGTCGCCCTTCGTGTTAACAATCGTATCAAATATACCGATTGTACTAAGTATCCCGAAGTTACAGTGTGTCTTTTCGTCTCGTCTGTGTGTCCTGTGAGTGGCATTCTAGTATACTAAAGGCACTCGTCAACACTTGCGGAAGGAGAGGAAATTTGTTAAATGTCCCGCCACACACACAGTGGTGACAGAGGACAATAATTATTTTTGTCGTCGAATATTTCATATTTTCATCCGTTCTTGTAGTGCAGTGAATTGTAATATACTTGTGCTGTGTCAGCCACTAAACATTTGTGCAAATATCATTTTAAGAGAAAGACCACGCACACACAAAGAACTTCTTCTTCTTCTTCTGCGTTCACTCGTATGTGCACGAGTGGGCTGTTACGTGTATGACCGTTTTTACCCCGCCATGTAGGCAGCCATACTCCGTTTTCGGGGGTGTGCATGCTGGGTATGTTCTTGTTTCCATAACCCACCGAACGCTGACATGGATTACAGGATCTTTAACGTGCGTATTTGATCTTCTGCTTGCATATACACACGAAGGGGGTTCAGGCACTAGCAGGTCTGCACATATGTTGACCTGGGAGATCGTAAAAAATCTCCACCCTTTACCTACCAGGCGCCGGCACCGTGATTCGAACCCGGGACCCTCAGATTGACAGTCCAACGCTTTAACCACTCGGCTATTGCACCCGTCACACACAAAGAACAAGTGTGGACAGCACTGTGACTTGATCATCGGAACGGTCGGCACTGAAAAGTGAGAAGTGAATCAATTAAGAGACGATAAGATTTTTTTTTTTTTTTTAAATTAAAATAGGTTAACAAAGAAATTTTCTTCGTGGCTGAAGAACTTGTAATTTGGGATGGGGTACAGTTTTGTTTTTTTTGGTTGGTGTCTTTTTTTTTTTTCTTTTTTTTTTTCTTTTTGTTGTTTTTGTTCAGTTGTTTTTGCGTTCTTTGATTTGTTTTGTTGTTGTCGTGTTGTTTTTTTTTTGTTGTTGGGTTGTTGTTGTTGTTGGTTTTTTGTGGGTTTTTTTTGCGTTTTTTTGTTTTGTTTTTTTTTTGTTTGTTTTTTTGCTCTCTTTGTTGTTGTTGTTGCTGCTGCTACTTTGTTGTTTTGTTTTTTGCTTCTTTTTTCTTTCCTTTTTTTGTGTGTGTCGTGACGGGGAGGGAGGGGGGAGGCGGAGAAGAATCTTTCAGCAGCACATCAGCACACGCACGCCAGCTAGTATTTATCAGGTTCCACAAATGCTAATAGTTTTACACCGAATATTTGACTGAAGACTTGCCCAGCAAGATCAAGGCGTTAGGACAATGTCAAACAACAACAGCTTCACGCACCACCCATGCACACGCGTGCGCGCGCGCGTGCGTGCGTGTCACTGAGTGTGTGCGTGTGTCTGTGCCTATGTGTCTGTGATTCCGTTTGCATGTGCGTGTGAGGCTTGTGCGTGCGTGTTTGTGTGTATGTCTGCCGCGGCTCGCGCGACATTGCAGATTTTCGATTGTATTTCTGCATGCAGTTGAAGCGACATATATGATGAATTCATGCTTAAAACTGTTTTTTGATTTGAAGGGAACTCACCTCCACTGGAAAGTTTTGCCCCGGGCACAGAATGGAAAAAAAAAAACGCGTAGTTAAACGGGGCGCGCGCGCGTGTATGTGTGTGTGTGTGTGTGTGTGTGTGTGTG
Source organism: Babylonia areolata (assembly GCF_041734735.1). Classification (NCBI taxonomy): domain Eukaryota; kingdom Metazoa; phylum Mollusca; class Gastropoda; order Neogastropoda; family Buccinidae; genus Babylonia; species Babylonia areolata. The sequence continues at coordinate 28,005,547 of NC_134901.1, forward strand.
TGTGTGTGTGTGGGTGTGTGTGTACTATCGTGAGAATCATCCTAATGGACATTATGGTCCTATATGTCTCAGTGCGTGTGTGTGTGTTTGTGTGTCCGCGTGCGCGCGTACGTGCATGAGTACGGTGTGTGTGTGTGTGTGTGTGTGTGTGTTAGGGCGATGTTCATGCTTTGGAAAAGATCCACAATTTTTCCTCTCCAGATGGGAAGTGAGATGGGAACGTGAACGTTCACTCTGCCAGCCACACCGATGAGTAGAGGGGAAGGAATGTGGATACCGCCCATGCTTTTCTTCTTCTAATTTTCATAGTTAATTGTTAATGTGTGGTTGTTGTTTCAAACAAGCTCGAACGCACGAACGCCGAAAAATAGAAATTAAAAAGGAACGAAATAAGAAACAATATTTTAAAGTAAAGTTTTCAGCGCAAAGTTCCATTGGTCTGGGTGCTTTTTTGTTTGTTTGTTTTTTGTTTTGTTTTTCTGACAGAGCTGTTCTTCTCATACTGCCAACACACACAAGCAAGCAAGAAAGAAAGAAATAAGAAAAAAAAATTAAAAGCCGGTCGTGCCGAGTTTTGATTATGCACACAGCAGCAGATCACTCGAGCATTGAAAGATTTGTTTAGCGATTGGACCGACGCCGCTGGGTCGATTGCCTGCAGGAGGGAAATGGCTAAACAAACAAACCAACAAAGCCACGTGCAACGCGCTGGCTGTCAAAACATGGCCCTCAGTCGTGAGGTAAAGAGAGACACGATATATATATATATATATATATATATACACCTACGTGTCTGTCGCCTCCCGCTGTTCAAAAAAGAGGTATAGATGAAGATTCATGTACAAGTAGGTCATGGTCATCATGAACCTCATGTCTGATATATATATATATATATATATATATATATATATATATATATATGGTGGTGTGTCCATCGAGATCGATGATGACCATCGTTGTCATCCAGCTGGGGGATGGGGGGAGGGTGGTGGTGGGGTGGGGGGGGGAGGATGCTCATGAATCTATCTGTGAATGCGCAGATGGCTGAACAGTCCAATCTGCGCACGAAATGTTCGCTGACAGTTGGGGCAGACAAAGACAGGCATATCATTGTCAGGGAGCTTGTTTGCCCGTGACTTTCTGGCCTGCCTCTTCTGAACAGCTGCTGCAGTCCTGTTGGCCTCGCACAACTTGGCGCCTTTGTGCACAGCAGCGCGCCATTTGTCACGGTCCACTGCAGATTCCTCCCAGGAGTCAGGGTTGATATCAAACGCTTTAAGAGAGACTTTCAGAGTATCTCTGAAGCGCTTCTTCTGACCTCCATGTGATCTCTTCCCTTGTTGCAGCTCGCCATAGAAGAGCCTTTTGGGCAGCCGATGGTCTGGCATGCACGCCACGTGTTCAGCCCAGCGAAGCTGGGACTGCATCAGGATGGTGAAGATGCTGGGAAGGGTGGCTTTTGCGAGCACCTCTGTGTTTGGGGTCCTGTCTTGCCACTTGATGTTCAGTAGCTTCCTGAGGCATGTTGTGTGGAAGTGGTTCAGCTTCTTGGCATGTCGTTGGTACACTGTCCAAGTTTCGCAGGCGTACAGTAGTGTGGGGAGAACTACTGCTCTGTAGACCTTTAGCTTGGTCTCAAGACTAATGCCTCTTCTGTTCCAGACATTTGCACTGAGTCTGCCAAAAGTTGCGCTTGCTCTTGCAATCCTGACGTTCACTTCATCGTCGATAGGTCGCATTTCGTGACAGTGTGCTGCCAAGGTATGTGAACCGCTCCACCGCACTGAGTCTCTGACCGTTGACTGTGATGTTGGGCTCAACGTAGGGTTTCCCTGGGGCTGGCTGATGGAGAACTTCAGTTTTCCTCGTGCTGATGGTAAGGCCGAAGTTCCTGCTGGCAGTGGCAAACTTGTCGACACTGAGTTGCATGTCAGCTTCAGATCCAGCGTTGAGGGCACAATCATCAGCAAACAAAAAGTCTCTGATGATGTCTGTCATGACCTTCGTTTTTGCTTGAAGTCTTCTGAGGTTAAACAGCTTGCCATCTGTTCGGTACTTTAGGCCGATTCCAACATCGCCATCTCTGAAGGCATCAGTTAGCATTGCAGATATATATATATATATATATATATATATATATAGAGAGAGAGAGAGAGAGAGAGAGAGAGAGATTCCTTGACCTGCCCAGTCTTGCTTGGTTGTCATTTTTACTCATGTTGAATGCTATTTAACCACCCGTGAAGCCTTTGATTTCTGCACCCCCAGCTTAAGACACTGAACTCCTGCGAAAATTTGCTGAATCTTAATTACAAGTTTTGAAGACATGAACAGACTACTAACAGACTACTGTTGCTTATATATATATATATATATATATATATATATATATATGTGTGTGTGTGTGTGTGTGTGTGTGTGTGTGTGTGTGTGTGTCTATATCCATATGATCCCTCTCTCTCTCTCTCTCTCTCTCTCTCTCTCTCTCTCTCGCTGTGTATATATATATATACATATGTGTGTGTGTGTGTGTGTGTGTGTGTGTAATTACATAATACATATATATATATGTATATATATACATATCTATATATATGTATACATTAGTGTTATGTACATGTATATATATTTATATATTCATGCATTTATCGATTTATTTATTTATTAAAATGAAATAGAGAGAGAGACAGATACATAGATACACAGATAGATACATAGATAGTGCTGTGCATACCAATCTCCTGTTAATTTTGGAGGAACAATGCAACTTGTGACCAACTTGAACTTAAGTTAATGATATTCATAAAACCACTTCCCCACTCCAAACGCAAATCAGTTTTCAAGGTTAAATGTTAAACCAAAACTTCTTGACGCCTCTTCCACTCAAATTAATGGAAAACAAAGACATCTGGACTTGGACTTTATCATTCTTTATACAGATATACATGTATTTGTTTACCTGTCAAAGCAAATTGTTTTCAGAATGTTGCCGGGGACAACCCTTTTGTTGCCATGGGCTCTTTTACGTGCGCTCAGTGCATGCTCCACACGGGACCTCGGTTTGTCGTCTCATTCAAATGGCTGGCGTCCAGACCACCACTCAAGGTCTAGCAGGAGGGGGGAGAAAATACTGCCGATGGGTTCTTTTACGTGCGCTCAGTGCATGCTCCACACGAGACCTAAGGTTTTTCGTCTCATTCAAATGACTGGCGTCCAGACCACCACTCAAGGTCTAGCAGGAGGGGGGGGGGAGAAAATACTAGTGAGTGTGGGGATTGGATCCCGTGCGCTCAGATTCTCTCGCTTCCCAGGCGGTCACGTTTCCACTGGGCCACCGTACTATTTGTGTGCGCAGTACACTGTCATAATTAGTCACTTCTATCCAGGTCGGCAACCGCGGAATGCGCTGCCTACTAACACAAAATATGCACCAGATATCAACAGCTTTTAAAACAAACAAACAAACAAAAAAAAACCCCTCCTACATGAAGACCCTCAATTGAAAGACCTTTTCTTTAGTGTAGATTGAATATAATGTTATTTTATAAGATAGGCTTGCAATCAGACTTAAATAAGTTGAAAATAATGAGGGGACACAAACAGGCCGCGAGGCCTAAGGCCAAAAGCCAGTCCCTACTACTACTACTACTACTACTACTACTACAAGCAGAAGAAGAGGGAACAAACACTTATGAGAAGGAGGAGGGGAGACGCGGGAGAAGGAAAAGAAGGAGGAGAGAGGGGGAATAAAAACTTGTTGACATAACCTCATTTTGACGAATAGGACTGAATCTTCATCAGCAGATCGTCCATGCAGCAAATGATTTCCACCCCCACCCCCTTCCAGCCTAACACTTAAATAATCAAAACAAATCTTGAGACTGCGGGCCAATCTTCGAGGAGAACAAAATTATTGCTGGCAAAGCAAGGAGCTTGCTGACCTGACTGGGCTGCTTGGCAAGTTTGCCATATGAGTCATCTTTTAACCTTCGCATAAAACGCTTGTCGGGCCGTGATAGCCTACACAAGGTTTGTTTCAAATATTTACGTAAAATGAAATGAAATAATTTAAACAAAATAAACAAACGAGTAAATACTTCTTTGGGTTTTTTCAAAGCATATAATTATGGCGTAGCAAATATGGATCAGTCAGCTCATTTAGACAACTCCTCGAAACAGAAACTTACCACTACTACCACTACTACTACTACTACTACTGCTACTGCTGCTGCTGCTACTGTCATTATAATCACCATCATTATCATGTTACTACTACTATCACTGCTACTGCAGGATAGCAAAAACAAATAAAACTGCACGCAGGAAAAAAATACAAAAAAATGGGTGGTGCTGAAGTGGAGCGACACGCTCTCCCTGGGGAGAGCAGCCCGAATTTCACACAGAGAAATCTGTTGTGACAAAAAGAAATACAAATACAAATACTGCTACTGCTGGTAGTACTACTACTACTACTGCTGCTGCTGGTACTACTACTGCTGCTGCAAAAACTGCTACTATTACTTCTATCATTTACGTAATGGATCCCTGACATGGACACGCTGAGTCTGCATGTCCCTGAATTGGACGAAGGACCAATCAGTGTCACGGTATGCAAAATAGCATGGATGTGAATGCTGTGTAGGCCGATGTAGATATCTGTCTATCTCTCTCTATATGCATATCAAAAGACATAATACATATATATCATGTTCTACCCGCCACGCTTGGTTCCTGACGCCACACAGCCCTCTGTTACTGATCGTGAGCGGGTTGATCTGAGTGTTTCCCAGCTGTCCTGCCGCCTGCCTTCATTGTCACTGAGGAGACAGCTCTAGCTGCCAGGTATGGGGCGCGCACACACACACACACACACACACACACACACACACACACACACATATTGTTTATAAATAAGACAGACGTCGATTTAACATTAAAAACGTTTGTTTGTGCATCTTCTTTATAAATAAGACAGACCTCGAGACCTCGATTTAACATTAAAAACATTTGTTTGTGCATCTGGATTTTTTACTTGTTTGTTTGTATGTGTGTGTTTTTGTTTTTGGTTTTGGTTTGGTGTTTGTTTGTTTGTTTGTTGTTTTTTTTTTTGGGGGGGGGGTTGTTGTTGTTTGTTGTTGTTTTTGTTTTGTTTGTTTGTTTGGTTTTTTTGTTGTTTTGTTTTTGTTTTTTGTTGTTGTTTTTTTTGGGGGGGTTGTTTTTTTTTTGGTGGTGGTGGGGGGTGGGGTGTTGTTGTTGTTTGTTTGTTGTTGTTGTTGTTTTGGTGGTGGTGGTTTTTTTTGGGGGGGGCGAGGGGGTGTGGGGTGGGGGTGAGGGGAGGGGGGTCATCGAATGGGCTGCAAGGGTAAAAGCCAAAATAAGTAGATAGATGAAATGAATAGTTACATAAATAAATGAATAAATCTAACAAATAGATAAATCAATGAATAAATAAACAGGGCTACAAAAAATGCAAATCTTTAGGTGTCCACATTGATAAGATAAACGACAACACCAGTATATTTTGAAACAAAACACACAGCTAGTACACGCAACTCACAATTACACGACCCAACACAACGTTTCACAGCACAGCTCGACACTATTTTTCTTTCTTTTAATTTTTTATTTATTTTTTTAACATCCTTTATCACCTTCATTGCCTGGTCTTAAACCGGTAAGTTACCAACATCTTGGAAATGTTAGACTTTTGGTTGTGTAAATAGCCTTAACACCATTAACGGAAAATAAAACACATCATTAAGTACCTCACTGTGATTTTATTTGATCTTAAGATCTCTGTGGAACTGACATTGAAGTACTTTTCTTTCTTTCTTTTACGCCATTTTGCAGTAAAGATTTCACTAAATTCTTGTCCAGGCCTTTAGACTATCAGACTGACAGTCTTGTTAGCCAAAGACAACACCACAAAGCATCATTTCCAGAATAACGTAACCTGTTTCGGTCTTGAATATGAGTTATGTATGACCAACAGGTACGTTTATTCTTCAATGGTTTCCATACAAACAAAATCGTGTACAACTGCAGTTCTCTTTCGAACTGACTCGTTGTGTGTAATTTTCTGTTGGTGCATTATACTATCGGGGGAAATACTATAGGTGTCTGCGGCGAAATAACGTGACAGCCGGGATAAGAAACAACAAAAAAAATGGGGATAGGATGGCATTGTGGTTCAGGGGGGGAAAAAACTAATAAGCCCTTTTTACTTTTTATATTGTTTCAATGTTACCATGAAAGGAAAAAATGGCAAGAACCAGATATGGTGAATGTTTCAAGCAGAAACGATGCGCGTGCGCGCAGACACACACACACACACACACACACACACACACACAGAGGAACCGAAAAAAAGAAAACATGACGTCACTCGGCTGGACCATGAGAACGTTTGGGTGCATCCGGTTTTACGTTGGTTGAAACAACCTGCGTGATGCCAAATGGGCTTTTTTCTTCTCCTTCTTCTTCTTCTTCTTTTCTTTCTTTTTTTTCTGTTTTCCCCACGTTCATCAACGGCTGAGACACGCACCAGCTGGAATTCTGAAAAAGTTGACCCACCACTTAACTGCAAAGTTGTAATTTATCTCCTTTTCCATGAAATACATTCCCTGGATACACCGTTTAAATGGAAGTCGACATGCCCAATGTAAAACAGGGGTCTTTGAAGAAGTGTGGAGGTAGGGGGTTGTCATGTTATGTGAAATGCTAAGTGTGGGGGGGTGATTGTGCGGGTAGGCGTGTAAGTCTCAATGTAATCATATTAAATTTAGCAGTTCCTAATATTCCAGGAATTCGAGTTTGAGCCTTTTCCGATCTGGGCGCCTATTGTATATTTTCTGACTCGCTGAATCTTTGGTAATGACGCGAATCAGTATCCGGTTTTTTAAACTCTTTTTTTTTTATGTGTGTGTGTGTGTGTGTGTGTGTGTGTCTGTGTCTGTGTGTGTGTTTCCAAATGGCTGGATTCCGTGAAGAATATATTCTTGGATTCGCAGCATTACAAATCTTGCGCGTAAAGCAGTTAGAGAAGGATGACAGTCCTGAACATTTCAGTCTTAATGTTCGTTCTGGCGTTCTCGGTGTATGGTCATGCTCATCTGACCCACTTCAAAAATGTCAGTTATTGTATGCATGCGTGATAACCACCAGAACAGCAGATGAGTCAACTGCTGTCCCGACAATCTGGGCTAGAATGGAGTAAAAATGGATTATAGTGGAGAGCGTCTTGCCCAAGTTACATTACCACACTCTCGGTCAGGAGGGTTTTTAGACATCGGCCTTGGGATGGTTCCCAAAGGCTAACCAGCCCCCAAGGCTTAAGTATTAAGAGCCAGTGCAATTTTGCCCCCTAGTTTGAGAGTAATAGTCCTTCACAACAGACTAAGCTCTAAATGACTTCCCAATGCAATGGATAAACCATTGATCATACATCTCTCGCTTTGCTGTTGGCCCAAGTGTATGCTCACGCCAATATGTGATATGCTGACCACTGATCACGAAATAACTGAAGCTGAAGCCTCTAAGACTTTGAGCACATGGTCATGATATTCGATTCGCGATATCCGTCATTGCTTTTGTCTTGTTTATATCATCTTCGGGATTTCTTTAATTTCTAGATTTATTACAAGGTGACTGTTTTCTTTTAAGCAGCAGGATGGAGTGGTGCCCGTGTGTGTGTATGTGTGTGTGCGTGTGTGTGTGTGTGTAGCCATATATATTTGCGTACTTTTCTGAGTGGATTTCTTCTAAAGAATGTTGCCAGAGGACAACACTTATCAATCGTCATGGAATCTTTTTTCAGTGCGCCCGCCAAGTGCGTGCTGCACACGGGACCTCGGTTTATTGTCCCACCCGAATGATTAGACGCTCAATTTGATTTTCCAGTCAAACGTGGGAGAAAGGGCGAGACAGGGATTCGAACTCGGACCCTCGGGGACATTGTACTAGCAGATAAGCGTCTTAACCATTCTGTCACCTTCCTTCTTGATAATGTAATGCAATACCGTGTAACGTAATGTTATGTAATGTAATATTTTGAAACAAAGTGTAACTGGATATTCGTCGAGCGCTTTACCTATGATGTAATTCCGTGCAATGTAATGTTTTGTAATGTAACATTTTGCAACATCGTGTTACTGGATATTCATTGAGCGTTTTACCTATCTTTGCTCCACGCACAACGCCACAGTTATCTATCATGCCTGAGGTCTGCACAAACACACCTGCTTTTGTTGTTGTTTTTCTTGTTTAGTTTTGTCTTGCACTTCAAATTTCTTGTGTGTATTTTCGCCATTGCGTTTGTGTATCGCTTGTTACACATAAACAAGCCCGATATAAGCTCAGGTTTGTTGTTGCTCAAGTTTTCTCAGTTGAACGCTGTATTTCACCTTGTTTCTTGATATCTAAAAAATGTTTTAAACCAAACACACCTGGTCCTTCACACTGGTGTGGGAGACATGTTGATGCTGGAGGTGCACGCCGCGTTGCACACAAAAGGACCAACCACTGTGCGCATGATCCATGAATATCCTGTATGACAAACATCTTTAAAAAAATAAATAAATAAATTTAAAAAAATCCCTGTGAGCCCAAAACGTGAGATGGCCGGCTGTATGGTGGTTGCAGTGGATCGAACAAAGAACCCTTGCAAAAAATTGTGGGCGACACCCACTGTTTGAAAACATAACACACACATCTGAATTTGTTATGCTTGGGGGGAAAAAAAACGTTTGCGACCTACGTCTTTAACAACAACAACAAATAATAATTGCAGTAATAAAAATCCTATTTTCCGAGACATAGTGACCCAGACAAGTGTTCATAATTTAATTTTGCTTTTTTTTTTTTTTTCCCGGCCAGACAGCAGCGTGAGTTGAGGAAGTGGGGAGTGGGGGTGGGCTATAGGGATTTGGGGGGTGGGGGGTGGGGGTGGAGGAGAAGTAGGCGAAAGTTGGAGAGAGGTGGAGTAGGGGTGGGGGTTGAACATGTTTAAAGGTGAATGAGAGGTCGAGGACAAGAAGAGGGCGGAAGGGGGGTGTTGAGGGGTGGGGGTGTTGGAGGGGGCGTCGGCGCCATGACTGACACGCCGTATGCGCACTGAATTTTTATTTTTGGATGTCTGCGCATTTGTTTTTGGATCTGTGACATAATAATAGTAGTAGTAGTAATAATAATAATGATAATGATGATGTACATCTGTATAGCGCCCTTTGTCTCTGAGAGCTGAGGGCGCTTTACATGAAAGAAAAACTGTGACATGATAATAATGATAATAGTAATGATGATAATTTACATTTAT
>NC_134901.1:28019856-28039856 GCF_041734735.1 Babylonia areolata
CACACACACACACACACACACACACACACACACACACACACACACACACACACACACACGACCACTGCCTCATCTTTGAGATCGGTAAGTATATCTCTGCCAAAGCATCTCCGGTAAGTATATCTCTACCAAAGCGTCTGATATAATATGAATGCGACCTCCACCTCATCTTTGAGATCAGTATCTCCAAAGCATGTGAAATACAGAATTTCCGGCTTATCTCTGACATTGGTAAACATCATCACCAGAGTTTCTGATATATACTACATCCACATTACCTTTGAGATCTATAATTATCTCCAAACTGTCTGAGAGGTACGACCCCCGCCTTATCTTTGGGATCAGCAGCTCTCTACAAAGTGGCTGATATAATCACACGACCTCTACATCATTTCTGACATCAATAAGTATCTCCAAAGTGTCTGATATAATCACACGACCTCTACATCATTTTTGATATCAATAAGTATCTCCAAAGTGTCTGATATAATCACACGACCTCTACATCATCTTTGATATCAATAAGTATCTCCAAAGTGATATGATCACACGACCTCTACATCATCTTTGATATCAATAAGTATCTCCAAAGTGATATGATTACACGACCTCTACATTATCTTTGATATCAATAAGTATCTCCAAAGTGTCTGATATAATCACACGACCTCTACATCATTTTTGACATCAATAAGTATCTCCAAAGTGTCTGATATAATTACACGACCTCTACATCATCTTTGATATCAATAAGTATCTCCAAAGTGTCTGATATAATCACACGACTCTCTACATCATCTTTGATATCAATAAGTATCTCCAAAGTGTCTGATATAATCACACGACCTCCGTATCATCTTTGGGGTCCACAAGTTTCTCCAAACTGTTTGACATATATATATATATATATATATATATATATCATATACGACCTCCACTTTATCTTTGAGATCAGTAGATATCTCCAAACAGACTGATGTCTTTTATATACAACCTCCGCCTTATCTTTCAAATCCAAAGGGATCTCTTAACTGTCTGATGTATACGACCTCAACCTCATCTTTGAGATCCGCAGGTATCACAACCGGTGTCTTGGTCTATTCTGCTGTCGTTCAGAGTCGTGGCCAGATACGTGTTGGAAATCTCGGGAATACCCACACTTTTCCCCCTCAACACGGAATGAGTAGTGTTCACCACAACGCGTGGACGTTTCAGCCCCGCCAGTCACAAAGGAGTGAAGGGGAAGACGTGTGGATGCAGCCGGTATCTCCACAGCACCGGGTGGTTTAACCCCTTGACTGCTGCGCCTGGGTAAAAACGTGGCTTGAATTCCAGGTGCAGTCACTACTGTTTGTGCAGTCCTTATTGGTGCCGTGGATTTTGCTGCCAGGCAAAAGTAATGCAAATCCCAAGAAGAAAAAGTCAAATGAATCAATTGTGACTGACATCCTAACCTGTAAGCTCTATCAGTTGACAGCCTTTTATCGACGAGTATACTCGCCAGCAACAGTTAACGGGTTAAAGCGAAAACTTTTTACGTAAAAGGTTCTTTGTTGAAAGGTATAGATATTGTCGACAATCCTTTGTCAGTACAATGACCTCGCCTTCAAGCTCGTCATAATGAAGAATATGAAGACGCACAACAATATTCACCATAAAATCAATTCACACAAAATCAACACGAAAAATTACACACATTGATCATTAGGGGAAGAGGGAGCGATGGAGGAGCAGGAGGGTATAAAATATCCTTAAACTCTTTAAAGTCAATATCCAGAACCTTAAACCTAATGTTCAAACACTTAAACTAAACATTCAGATGATAAAATTATGTGTCTATGTCCTTAAATTCAAGGTCGGGACCCACGTAACTCAGTGTCCAGATACTTAAGCTCAGTGCCCAGATCCTAAAACTTGGTGTTCACATCCTAAAACTCAAATGCCCAGATCCTGTACAGTTGGTGTACATGTCCTTGATTTCAGTGCCCAGGCCCCTAAACTCATTACAGAGATTCTTAAACCCAGTATCTATATCGTAAACTTCAGTGCTAAGATTATTAAACTTGGTTACAAAATCATTAAACCCAGTGCCCAGCTCTATAAACACAGTCCCCAAACCCCTAAAACTTGGTGTCTGGATCCTGAAATTCAGTGCCCAGATCGTAAAACACAGTGCCCAAATCCTTAAACTCATTGTGCAGATCATATAACCCAGTGCATAGATCCTAAAACTCAGTGCCCAGGTCCTAAAACTCAGTGTCTAGATCCTAAAACTCAGTGTCCAAATACCTAAACTCAATGCCCAGATCCTAAAACTCAGTGCCTAGATCCTAAAACTCAATGTCCAGGACTTAAAACTCAGTGCCCAGGTCCTAAAACTCAGTACCCAGGTACTTAAACTCAGTGCCCAGGTCCTAAAACTCAGTGACCATATCATAAAACACAGTGCCCAAATCCTTAAACTTATTGTACAGATCATATAACCCAGTGCATAGATCCTAAAACTCAGTGCCCAAGTCCTAAAACTCAGTGCCCAGATACCTAAACTCAATGCCCAGATCCTAAAACTCAGTACCTAGATCCTAAAACTCAGTACCCAGGTCCTAAAACTCATTGCCCAGGTCCTACAACTCAGTGCCCAAATCGTAAAACACAATGCCCATATCCTTTAACTCAATGTGCAGATCATATAACAAAGTGCATAGATCCTAAAAATCAGTGCCCAGGTCCTAAAACTCAGTGTCTAGATCCTAAAACTCATTACCCGGATCCCTAAACTCAATGCCCAGGTCGCTTAACTCAGTACCCAGATCCTAAAGCTCAGTGCCCAGATACCTAAACTCAATGCCCAGATCGCTTAACTCAGTACCCAGATCCTAAAAATCAGTGCCTAGATCCTAAAACTCAATGTCCAGGACCTAAAACTTAGTGCCCAGGTCCTACAACTCAGTGCCCAAATCGTAAAACACAGTGCCCAAATCCTTTAACTCAATGTACAGTTCATATAACTCAGTGCCCAGGTCCTACAACTCAGTGCCCAAATCGTAAAACACAGTGCCCAAATCCTTTAACTCAATGTACAGTTCATATAACTCAGTGCCCAGGTCCTAAAACTCAATGCCCGCATCCTGAAACTCAGTGACCGGATCCCTAAACTCAATGCCCAGATCCTGAAGCTGTGTTCCTTCCCCCAGGAACGAGGCCCCTGGCCAGCAAGGGGACCCAAGTGGAGTTCATCCTGTCGGACAAGGACGAGGAGGGTCAGTGGGGGGCCAAGGTGGCCCAGCAGTCGGGCAAGTCCCTGACCCTCACCGTGTTCACTCCCCCGGACTGCATCGTGGGCAAGTGGCGATTCAAGGTGGGCGTGGTGAAAAGGTCCGACACCCAGACCGCCGTGTACCGCTACAACCACCGGGACCCCATCTACATGCTGTTCAACCCCTGGTGCAAAGGTAGGTACAGAACATCTACATGCTGTTCAACCCCTGGTGCAAAGGTAGGTACAGAACATCTATATACTGTTCAACCCCTGGTGCAAAGGTAGGTACAGAACATCTACATGCTGTTCAACCCCTGGTGCAAAGGTAGGGACAGAACATCTACATGCTGTTCAACCCCTGGTGCAAAGGTAAGGACAGAACATCTACATGCTGTTCAACCCCTGGTGCAAAGGTAGGTACAGAACATCTACATTCTGTTCAACCCCTGGTGCAAAGGTAGGGACAGAACATCTACATGCTGTTCAACCACTGGTGCAAAGGTAGGGACAGAACATCTACATGCTGTTCAACCCCTGGTGCAAAGGTAGGGACAGAACATCTACATGCTGTTCAACTACTGGTGCAAAGGTAGGGACAGAACATCTACATGCTGTTCAACTACTGGCGCAAATGTAGGGACAGAACATCTACATGCTGTTCAACCACTGGTGCAAAGGTAGGTACAGAACATCTACATGCTGTTCAACTACTGGTGCAAAGGTAGGGACAGAACATCTACATGCTGTTCAACCCCTGGTGCAAAGGTAGGGACAGAACATCTACATGCTGTTCAACCCCTGGTGCAAAGGTAGGGACAGAACATCTACATGCTGCTCAACCCCTGGTGCAAAGGCAGGGGCTGAATTTCAACCCCTGGTGCAAAGGTAGGGACTGAATTTCAACCCCTGCTGCAAAGGCAGGGACTGAATTTCAACCCCTGGTGCAAAGGTAGGGACTGAATTTCAACCCCTGGTGCAAAGGCAGGGACTGAATTTCAGCCCCTGGTGCAAAGGTATGGTGGAGGTAACTAGTTTTTCTCCGACATGTTGACATCTTTGCTATAAAAGAGAATGGTGTAATTTTGTTTCAGGTGTCATCATTGCTTTTCAACCCAAGGACAATAAAATGGGTATGCCCAGTCTCAGACATGTATTATCAAGGACAGAGCTATAAAGGAAAACCTATGGTACATTTTAGGGAAGAAACGCTCATTTCATCAGTGACACTCTCACAGACCATTATTGTGATATGGAATCGTGGGAAAGAAAACAATTATAATGGAGAATCTGGGGTTAATTTTATGTGCAATCAGTGTTTGGTGTTTCGCAACATTTTTTTTTTTTTCCATTTAACATTTTATCCCATGATGCAAAAATATACTGGACAGTCGGTCTCCGAAATGTCAGGAACAGGGTCACGAAATATTGTGATGGACGTATTCACATGCTCTCAATTCTCTGGTAGAAAGATGCTCCCCCCCCCCCTCCCCCCCAGCAACACACACGCATTCAAACACAAACATAAACAACACAAACACGCCTACGCACCCACGCACACACACTCACAAACATACACACACGCACACGTACGCACACACACACATACACACACGCACGCGCGCACGCACACACACACACACACACACACACACACACACACACACACACACACACACACACACTATCCCATACGCACGAAAAGGTATACATATGTAAAAAAAAAAATAATAATAATAATAATAATAATAAAATAAATTAATGAAAACATTAACAGCAATATGTCCTGGTTTGGGTGTTATTGTTTTTTTCTGTTTGTTTTTGTTTTGTTTTTTTGTTTTTTTGTTTTTTTTGTTTGTTTGCTTGTGTTTTTTTTATGTTTGTTTGTTGTTGTTTTTACGGGCAAATCAGCTTTGTGTAGCGTTGCACGTGCACTGTAGTGACGCTGGCCCGCGCTGCCTTGTGCAGGGGACACTGTGTACATGGAGAGGGACCAGGACCGCCAGGCCTTCGTGCTCAAGGAGAACGGCAAGCTGTTCTCTGGCACCTGGTACCGCTGCACCGCCAAGCCCTGGGTGTTCGGCCAGGTGGGGTTGCGCAACACCCCCCCCACCCCACCACCCGCGCGCCCCCCTCCTCCCCCTCCCCCTCCAATACCACTGCAAATGTTAGAACGTATGGTTCCCCCCCCCCCCACCTCCATTCCTCTGCACCGCCAAACCCTGAGTGTTCGGCCAGCTGGGGTTCCCCACCCCACCCCCGTCCCTCGCGCACCCCCCCTCCACCCCTCCCCCTCCAATACCACTGCAAATGTCAGAACGTATGGTCCCCCCCCGCAGGCCCCCCCCCCCCCCCCCCCCCACCCCCCCGCCAACCCTTCCTCTGCACGACCCAGCACTGGGTGCTCGGCCCCCACCCCCACCCATCCCTTCTTCTGCACCGCCAAGCCCTGGGTGTTGACCAGGTGGGGTTGCGCAACAACTCACCCCCACCCCCCGCCCCCCGCGCGCCCCCACCCCCACCCCCCTACCACTGCAAATGTCAGAATGTATGGTTCCCTCCCTCCCCCCCTCCCCCACCCCTTCCTCTGTACTACCCAGCACTGGGTGCTCGGCCAGGTGGGGGGGTGGGGGGGGGGGGTAACGGAACTCCCCACCCCCCACCCTGCACCCCTTTCCCCACTGGCATCTTCAGAACGTATGGTGATCCTCACCCTCCCTGGTCCCCCTCCAATACCACTGTCAATGTCAGAATGTATTGTGCCACACACACACACACACACACACACACACACACACACACACCGCACCCCCACCCCCACACTCTAATACCATTACAAATGTCAGAACGTATGGCGACCCCCTCCCGCCCACCCCCACCCCCCGCCCTGTTCCCCACTCTAATACCACTGCAAATGTCAGAACGTATTGTGCCATCCACCACCACCCCCTACACCCCCCCTCTCCCCTGCAACCCCTCTCCAATAGCATTGTAAATGTCAGAACATATGGTGCCCCCCCCTCCTGCGCTCGTATGGTGCCCCCTCGCCCCCGTTCCCCATCCGCCCACCAATACTCCAATGCCATTGCTATTGTCAGAAAGCATCTCTTTTTTTTTTTTTTTTTCTTCTATTGATGCTTCACTGCTTGATAAAAAAAATAAAAAAAAAAAGACGGGTATGCAAGGTAGTTTCTCTCATTTATTTCGAAACAACAGCAAGAGAAAGAGATAGAAAGAGACATACACGGGCAGACAGAGAGACAGATAGGAGAGAGTCAAATACAGGGCAGACAAAAAGCGAAAAGCAAACGCTGCCGTTCCCCTTACCATTTCTTGTTGTTCTGTTTAGTTTCGTTTTTCTTTTCTTTTCTTTTCTTTCTTTGTTTTTTTTGTTGGGTTTTTTTTGTTGTTGTTTTTTTGTGGTTTTTTTGTTGTTGTTTTTGTTTTGTTTTGTTTTGTTTTTTGTTTTTTTTGGGGGGTTGTTGTTTGTTTGTTTTTTAATTTTATTTTTGTTGTTGTTGCTGTTGTTTTCCATGTTTGTTTTTTGGTGTTCTTTGTTGTTGTTTTCTTTGTGCTCATTTGTTTTTTAGTTGCTTTTTATGTGTGTTTTCTTCTCTCTTTTTTTTTCTCTCTTTTTTTTTTTTTTTTTTTTTTTTGTTGTTTGTTTGTTTGTTTGTTGCTGTCTTTTTTTGTTTTGTTTTGTTTTTTGTTCCTATGAATTGCCTCTTCTAGTGTATGCATGTTCATCTCACCCCAGGTCCCCACCACCCTTTGTTTGGATTATGCTCTTAAATGTACGCGGTAATGATGATGATGATGATGATGACGGTGATGGAACAAAGATAATGTACACATGGTGGTGGTGGTGTGTGTGTGTGTGTGTGTGTCTGTGTGTGTGTGTCTGTGCCTGTGCGCGCGCGTGTATGTATATATATATATATATATGTGTGTGTGTGTGTGTGTGTGTGTGTGTGTGTGTGTGTGCAGTTCTCAGGCCAGGTTCTGGACTGCTGCATGTTCCTGCTGGACTGGTCAGGGATGAGCCACAGTGCGCGTGCTGACCCCGTGACCGTGGTCAGGAAGCTGACCGCCATGGTGAGTCACGGCTGCCGTCCCCATTCACCTGGTCCCGATTCGCCTATCACGGAATTAGTTACCCCGATTCGCCAATCCCATGTTCGCCTATGTACCCTGTTGCTCTCACTCTGTGTGTGCGCGCGCGCTCGCGGGCGTGTGAGTGTGTGTGTATGTGTGTGTGTGTGTGTGTGTGTGCGCGCGCGCGCGCGCGTTTATTAACCGGTCCAGTACATATCAAGAGAGGAACAAGTCACATGCACACCATAGAATCTGTGACACTTGTCAACCAGTCTTCCAACCCATCTGGAGCTGGAACCCCCTCTGTGTCCATGGCCCCACACAGCAAGGCCAGGATGGATGGGATGTGCCTCCCTGGGCCATCCCTCCCTCCTTTGTCACTGTCCTGTCCTGTCCTGTCCTGTACTGTACTGCACCTCCCTGGGCCATCCCTCCCTCCTTCTGCCATTCCCGGCCATGGTGAATGATCAGTTGGGTCCTCAGGACAAAGCGCAATGTCCTTCACAAGAACACTGCCCTTCTGCACCGCAATTTGACCCCAAACATGGTTTATTCAGTCAAAAGTGTATCCGAACAATTCCTATGAGCCAAGAGCAACAGTACAAGCCAAAGCCGCCTCCACACGGAGCGTCTGGTCAACAGTGAATTATATATATATATATATATGTGTGTGTGTGTGTGTGTGTGTGTATTGCCTACATTTCAACCAGTAGTAGGGAGATAGGGGAGGGTCTTGGAGGTCACTGATCATCGGTCAACCTGAAGGAAAGGACGAGGAGTCAGCACTGGCCTGGAAATGGTCAACGAGTGATCCACTGGACCTTCAGGTTGGGGACTGGGCATCGGGTCAGCCAGTACCCCTGCCTTGTCACCAAACGATCTGCTACAGAAAGCCCAACGGGAGAAAACCTGGACACCTCTACCCCTCCCCCTCCATGGGAAGGAGAGGGGGGCGGGAAAAGAAGTGACCAACGACAACTTTTCTGGGTTTTAAACTTGATCATTAAGACATATAAAGTGTCGTTATTGTTGTTGGTCTTGTTATTGCCTGTCTTCTAAGAGCTAAGAGGCAAAGGCACAGGGCAGGGAACTGCGGGGGTCTCCTGTTGTAGGCCTATATTCCCAGTGGGGAGGGGGGTAGTGAAAGGTCTAAGTATTGTGTTGTACTGTAATGCACTGTACTGCGGTGTACTGTACTGTCCTGTACTGTACTGTATTACTTTTTGTCACTGTACTGTACTGTACTGTACTGTACTTTATTACTTTTTGTCACTGTACTGTACTTGCTGTCCTGTACTGTACTGTCCTTTATTACTTATCATAACGGATTTCTCTGTGTAAAATTCGGGCTGCTTTCCCGGGCAGAGCGCGTCGCCAGTACCTTTTTTCTTTTCTATCTTCTCCATGCAGGTGTATTTGTTTTAATATCAAAGTGGATTTCTACGGATTTTTACCAGGGACAAGCCTCTAGCTGCCGTGGTTTCTTTTACGTTCGCTATGTACATGATACACACGGGACCTCAGTTTATTATCCCATCCGAATGACTAGCGTCCAGACCAGCACTCAAAGTCTAGTGGAGGGGGTTAAAATACTGGCTAGTGTGGGTATTGGATCCCGTGGCCTCAAATTATCTGATTTCCTAACCAGGCGGACGTGTTACCATCAGGCCAACACCATTCCACGTGGTGACGGTTTCAGCGTCACTTTCTCAAAGAGGCGTCACTGCGTTCGGAGAAATCCATATACGTTACACCACATCTGCTAGGCAGATGCCTGACCATCAGCTTAACTCTCTCCATACGAACGGCGAAAGAGACGACGTTAACAGCGTTTCACCCCAATTACCATCATCAAAATATTGCAAGCGGAAGGCTCTTATACTGAAGAGGTGAATGTTGACAAAGAATTCCACAATTCTGACGACGGAAGCTAAAGGTTGGGTCATTCAGACACCCACTGGACATCCGAGGGGTCTGTGTAGAGGAAAAGAGAGGACTGGCCGTACTGAGTGAGTTAAACCAACGCGCTCAGTCAGGCCTTGAGTGCATGCATAAAATAAGTATTTTGTGTATCTATCAGAGTGGATTTCTTCTATAGAATTTTTGCTAGAGAACAACACTCTCGTTGCCATCGGTTCTTTTTCAGTGCGCAAGTACGTGCAGCACACGGGACCTCGGGTTATCGTCTGACCCGAATGACTAGACGCTCAGTTTGATTTTCAAGTCAAACCAGGGAGAAAGGACGAGAGCGAGATTCGAACCCAGACTCTCACGGACTCTCTGAATTGGCAGATGAACGTCTTATCCACTCTGCCACCTTCCTCGCAAATAGGTCGTTAAATCCAACTCCAGCTTTCACAGGGGAAGTGCCTGGCTAGACGCTCAGTTTGATTCTCCAGTCAAAGTGGGGAGAAAAGGGGGCTGAACGGAAATCCAAGTCAGTTTCAGTTTCACTTTCACTTTCTCAAGGAGGCGTCACTGCGTTCGGACAAATCCATACACGCTACACCACATCTGTTGAGCAGATGCCTGACCAGCAGCATAACCCAACGCGCTTAGTCAGGCCTTGAGTGCATGCTTACATATTTGTGTACCTATGAAGGCGGATTTCATTTTACGTAATTTCGCCAGAGGACAACACTCTCGTTGCCATGGGTTCTTTTTCAGTGCGCCAAGTGCGTGCTGCACACGGGACATCGGTTTATCGTCTCATCCGAAAGACTAGACGCTCAGTTTGATTTTCCAGTCAAACTTAGGAGAAAGGGCGAGAGCGGGATTCGAACCCACACCCTCACGGACTCTCTGTATTGGCAGCTGAGCGTCTTAACCATTCTGCCACCTTCCTCCTTTCCAAGTCAGACCCTCAGGGACTCTCTGCATTGGCGGATGAGCATGTTAACCATTCTGCCACCTACCTGAAGGTGTGACGCCCCGGGTGGTGACGGCGGTCTCCTTGTGGCAGGTCAACGTGCAGGACGAGGGGGGCGTGCTGTACGGCAACTGGTCCGGGGACTACAAGGGAGGTAAGCCTCCCCTCTCCTGGACCGGAAGTGCCCCCATCCTGGAGCAGTTCTACCGGGACAAGACACCCGTGAAGTACGGGCAGTGCTGGGTCTTCTCCGGCGTCCTCACCACAGGTGACAGAAAGAGGAGGGGGAAGCTGATTTGTTCCTGTTCTCTGTCTTTGTTTCTGTGCGCGCGCGTGTGTGTGTATGTGTGTGGGAGGGGGGTAGAGAGAGAGTGTGTGTGTGTGTGTGTGTGTGTGTGTGTGTGTGTGTTGGGGGGAGAAAGGGTGGCTGGGTGGGTGAGAAAGTGTGTGAGTGTGTGGTGTGTGTGTGTGTGTGTGTGTGTCTGTGTGTATATGTGTCTATGTGTGTGTTTCTATGTGTGTGTCTCTGTGTCTCATTCTGCTCTCTTGAATCCTTGTTGTTCATGTCAGCTGTATCATATATTCATGTTTTTAAATGGTATTTGTATGCAAGGCTTGCGCATACATGGAAAATAAAATATTTATCTGTAGATTATTGTTGATTTATTCTTTTCTCAGACATACTGAAGACGCCTTGATTACTGAAATTCATGTTCAAATATTGACAGCACCCACATCACAGTGAAATATGAAAAGTCGGCAGTCAGAGTGCACCCGTATGTCTGCAGGCACTGAACGGGTTAATCACACGCATGAGCACAAAATAAGCTGTTTGTCCTATTGTTTATGAGAATATATATTAATCTGTTTTCTGGGTTTGTTCGAATGAAACCTACAACCATATAAGCTGTTTGCTCTGATGGTTACGAGTACATACATCAATCTTCTGGGTTTGTTCAAATAAAACTTACAACGTATAAGCTATTTGCTCTACTGTTTATGGATACATATATCGTTTTCTGGGGTTTGTTCAAATGAAACCTACAACAATATAAGATATTCGCTCTACTGTTTATGGGTACATATATTAATGTTTTCTGGGTATATTCGAATGAAACCTACAGCCATGTAAGCTGTTCGCTCTACCGTTTATGGGTAGTCATATCAACATGGTTTCTGGATTTGTCAAAATGAAACCTACAGCCATATAAGCTGTTCGCTCTACTGTTTATGGGTACTCATATCAACATGGTTTCTGGATTTGTCAAAATGAAACCTACAGCCATATAAGCTGTTTGCTCTACTGGTTACGAGTACATACATTAATCTGTTTCCTTCGTTCGTTTCAAAACGACACCCGAAACAGTGTGTCGGGCTCTGGGCATCCCTGCCCGCAGCATCACCAACTTTGAGTCAGCGCACGACGCGGATAACACGGTCACTGTTGACTACCATTTTGATGCTGATGGTACTGCCATGGACGATGACGATGACTCCGTCTGGTAGGTTCGGGGTGCGGGGGGTGGGGGGTGGGGGGGGGTACGGGGAAGGTGGGGGGGGGGGTAGGGAGGAGTGGAAGGATGATTGGGTGGAGGGGCTGTTGTATTGTAAATCAATTGCATTGCAATGATATGTGACACACACAAATATGTGTATACATGCATACATACGTATATATATATATATATGTGTGTGTGTGTGTGTGTGTGCAATTGTTTGTTAGTCGTCCGCGCGCGCGCGCACACACACACACACACACACACACACACACACACACACACACACACACACACAGATACGCGCGCGCGCACGCGCGTTCTTAATAATCCATCGTTTTTCTGTGTTATGTCAGATATCTGAACCACCTCACACCTCAAGAAACACAAGGGATGCGCACATCACGCTTATGTACACTGCCCCACCCCCACCCCCACCCCCACCCCACTCCAAACACACCAAGCAATGTCATCTTCTCTGCACAAACAAGAAAAAATCTGAATCTCCCGTTTTTGAAAACAATAACATTTTTTAACTTAAAGGGTTTAACAAAATTCTATAGAAAAATCCATTTCGGTAGGTAAACAAATATGATCGCAAGCAAAAATAAACAATACAAAAACTTTGTGGCGCTCTCAGTGTATATAGCGAAGCGTTCTCCCTGGGGAGAGCAGCCTGATATTTTTTTTTAATTTCACACAGAGAAATCTGTTGTGACGAAAGAGAAATACAATACAATACAATACAAAGCAATGCAATGCAATACAATATAATACAACGCAATACAGTACAATACAATGCAACGCAATACAATACAATACAACACAACACAACACAACACAACACAAACACTTCCTTCAGGTGCACAGGGAGGAAGGTGGCAGAATGGTTAAGACGCTCAGCTGCCAATACAGAGAGTCCGTGAGGGTGTGGGTTCGAATCCCGCTCTCGCCCTTTCTCCTAAGTTTGACTGGAAAATCAAACTGAGCGTCTAGTCTTTCGGATGAGACGATAAACCGAGGTCCCGTGTGCAGCACGCACTTGGCGCACTGAAAAAGAACCCATGGCAACGAGAGTGTTGTCCTCTGGCGAAATCACGTAAAATGAAATCCACTTTCATAGGTACACAAATATGTAAGCATGCACTCAAGGCCTGACTAAGCGCGTTGGGTTATGCTGCTGGTCAGGCATCTGCTCAACAGATGTTGTGTAGCGTGTATGGATTTGTCCGAACGCAGTGACGCCTCCTTGAGAAAGTGAAACTGAAACTGAAACTGCACTGAAAACACCAAACATGAACTCCGATCCGCTAAAACCCAAACCAGAAGAAGAAAAAAACCAAAAGGCTTGAATTTTTCGCTCTGTAGGTATACGTGTTTTTTGGGGGGTTGTTGTTTTATTTGTTTGTCACCCCCCCCACACACACACACACACACACACACCACCCCCCACCCCTCCCCCGGACCCAGCAGAAGTGACAGTGAGGGTGGTGCCTGTACTGTGCTGCAGGAACTTCCACGTGTGGAACGAGGTGTGGATGGCACGTCCCGACCTGCCGGCTGGCTACGGGGGATGGCAGGCCTGTGACGCCACCCCGCAAGAGACCAGTGATGGTGCGTGTGGCTCTCTGTTAATGCGTTCGTATCCCATATTTACAGCTTAGCCTTTTGTGAAGGACTATGACTCTCAAACTAGGAGGCAAAATTGCACTGGCTCTTAGTGCTGCAGCCTTGTGGGCTAGTTGGCCTTTGGGAACCATCCCAACGCCGATTGTTCTAAAAACCCTCTTGGCCGAGAGAGTGGGGATGTAACTTGGGCTCCACTATAATCAAATTCTAGCCCAAATAGTCGGGACAGCAGTTGCCTCTGCTGTTCTGATGGTCATAGTCGGACACGACTGACTATCATATATATATATATATATATATATGTGTGTGTGTGTGTGTGTGTGTGTGTGTGTGTGTGTGTGTGTGTGTGTGTGTGTGTGTTTGTATTTCTTTTTATCACAACAGATTTCTCTGTGTGAAATTCGGGCTACTCTCCCCAGGGAGAGCGCGTCGCTACACTACAGCGCCACCCATTTTTTTCTTTTTTTTTCCTGCGTGCAGTTTTTATTTGTTTTTCCTATCGAAGTGGATTTTTCTACAGAATTTTGCCAGGGACAACCGTTTTGTTGCCGTGGGTTCTTTTACGTGCGCTATGTGCATGCTGCACACGGGACCTCGGTTTATCGTCTCATCCGAATGACTAGCGTCCAGACCACCACTCAAGGTCTAGTGGAAGGGGGAGAAAATATCGGCGGCTGAGCTGTGATTCGAACCAGCGCGCTGAGATTCTCTCGCTTCCTATGTATAATGAACATTTATATATTGCGTTTCTCCAGAAATACTGTTCAGAGCGGTTTACATTTCGTTCCCCACTTCCCCCCCCCCAAACCCCCACCCCCCGCCCCCTCCCCCCTATCAATACCACCACCACCACCTCACACACACACACACACACACACACACACACACACACACACACACACACACACACACACACACACACACACACACACACACACATCGTCTAATATCACTTTCAGTGAAAAGACATTAAACTAAAGAACGAACGAAAACACACGAAAGCAAGTGTCAAAACTACACTTACGGACCTGAATATTGGAAACCACCCACCCACCCATGACGCCGTGTGTGTGTGTGTGTGTGTGTGTGTGTGTGTGTGTGTGTGTGTGTGATATCCCATCTTTTAGAATAAGAATGGACGGTATATATGCCTTTGTTGTTTTGCTCCATTGTGCTATGAAGCTGTGCTTTGCCACCGCTGTGGC
Organism: Babylonia areolata; assembly: GCF_041734735.1. Classification (NCBI taxonomy): domain Eukaryota; kingdom Metazoa; phylum Mollusca; class Gastropoda; order Neogastropoda; family Buccinidae; genus Babylonia; species Babylonia areolata. Next base: position 28,034,407 of record NC_134901.1, read on the forward strand.
GAAATGGGTTAGCGTAGCGGACTGACGGGCTGGGAGGTCGTGGGTTCGATTCCACCGGAGGCGGGTGGTGGTGGGGGACGAGGGGGGCGGGGGAGCGTGGGGGGGGGGGGGGCTCGGCCTGTGGCTTGCTCATAGCCAGAGCTGAGCGAGCTAAGGACTCAATATGAAGACTGTGACCACACAGTTGAGGGTCGACCACTTTACAAAAATTATTATCATTATTATTATCAGTAGTAGTTGTTGTGGTAGAAGTAGTAGTAGTAGTAGCAGCAGCAGCAACAGCAGCAGTAGTAGCAGCAGTAGCAGTAGTAGCAGCAGCACTGGTAGTAGCAGCAGTAGTAGTAGTGATAATAAAAGTAACGACAGCAGTAGTAGTGATAGCAACAGCAGCAGCAACAGTAGTAGTAGTAGTAGTAGTAGCAGCAGCAGCAGCAGCAGTAGTAGTAGCAGCAGCAGCAGAAGCATTAGTAGTAGTAGTAGCAGCAGCAGTAGTAGTACTGATAATAGAAGTAGCTACAGCAATTGTAGTGATAGCAGCAGCAGCAGCTGTAGTTGTACTGGTAGTAGTAGTAGCAGCGGCAGCAGTAGTAGTAGTAGTAGCAGCAGCAGCAGCAGCAGTAGTAGCAGCAGCAGCAGTAGCAGCAGCGGTAGTAGCAGCAGCAGCAGTAGTAGTAGTAGTAGCAGCAGCAGCAGCAGCAGTAGTAGTAGTAGTAGCAGCAGCAGCAGCGGTAGTAGTAGTAGCAGCAGCAGCAGTAGTAGTAGTGATAATAGAAGTAGCGACAGCAGTAGTAGTGATAGCAACAGCAGCAGCAGCAACAGTAGTAGTAGTAGTAGTAGTAGTAGCAGCAGCAGCAGCAGCAGCAGCAGCAGCAGCAGTAGTAGTAGTAGTAGCAGCAGCAGCAGTAGTAGTAGTAGTAGTAGTAGCAGCAGCAGTAGTAGTAGTAGTAGCAGCAGCAGCAGTAATAGTAGTAGTAGCAGCAGCAGTAGTAGTAGTGATAATAGAAGTAGCGACAGCAGTAGTAGTGATAGCAGCAGCAGCAGTAGTTGTACTAGTAGTAGTAGTAGCAGCAGTGATAGCAGCAGCAGCAGTAGTTGTACTAGTAGTAGTAGTAGCAGCAGCAGTAGTTGTACTAGTAGTAGTAGCAGCAGCAGGAGCATAAGTAGCAGTGGTCTTCTCAGGCCCAACGCTCGGATTATATCACAGACTGACAAAAACTTACAGTCTGGGCCAACAGTAAAATGAGAGCTGTATGATCAACGGTTTCACCACTGCGATGGGAGGTCATTTACAGCTTAGTCTTTTCTGAAGGACTGTGACTCTGAAATTAGGAAGAAAGCTTGCACTGGCTCTCAGTGCTGCAGCCTTGGGGAAGCTAGCTGGTCTTTGGGAACCATCCCCAACGCCGACCGTCCTAAAACCCTCTTGGCCGAGAGAGAGTGCGGGTGTAACTTACACTCTCCACGATAATCAGATTCTAGCCCAGATAGTTTTTTGATTGATTGAAATGGATACTTATATAGCGCCTATCCTCGGTCGGAGACCAAGCTCAAAGAGCTTTACAAACATGGAGTCATTTAACGAGCCGCCATGGCGAAGTGGTTAGTGTCGCGGACTGACGGCTGGAAGGACGCGGGTTCGAATCCCAGCGGAGGTGGGTTTTTCGGCCCGTGGCCGGCACCTACCCAGAGTTGAGTGTGCTGTGGGCTTAAATGGGGAGACTGGGACCACACAGTCGAGTGTCATCCACTTCAAGGATGCGTCTTTGGGTGTGTTGCTCTAATTACCTGACCAACACTGCAAGTGTCTGTATCTCTCGGGCCTGGTTAACGCCGGGATATCATTATGACAGGAAGCGTACAGCCTTGTCACGCAGTCCCAAACCAAAATGGACCTCCATAGCAACATCGTCATCGTCATCGTCATCCTCCTCCTTCATCATCATCAATATAAACAAAACAGTCTCAATAAGTCTGTGGCCTTTCATGCCCTGCTCTCATGGTGACCTCATTTTCGATACCCCTCCACTTCCGTGCTTGGGGTGAGTCCTGTCAATGTCGTCAGTGTCGGCAGATTCATGGGTGGCTGTTGTTTGAGGGACGTGGTGGCGGTCTCCACTCTGGGAGGGACTCTCACGCAGTCTGGCTCCGCGACTAAGCCATTATTGTCGTTAGTAGGGGGCTTAGTAGGTGGTGTCCTAAGTACGTTAAATCAGAACAGGCACCACTGAACACCCCCAAAGTGACTCAGCAGCAGTGCAGGGTCTCCTCTGGTGTGTGGCCTCCTGGCGACCTAACATCGATGGTTCCCTGAGGACTGCCGACGCTGGAACTGTGACGGACGAACCCGGGTGTGGCCGTGTATGGGGAAATCTAAATGAGCGGCGTGGGAGTAATGCCACTGAAACGATGCTGATGATGGGGCAGCAAAAAAAAACAAACAAAAAAACATGGAGTCATTTACGCAACAAGCTGCCTGCCTCGTTAGAGCAGACTGACGGCTGCTATTGGGCGCTCATCATTCGTTTCCTGTGTCATTCAATCAACTTTCAGGCACGCACACATACACACTCAGACAAACATGTAACATTCAACATTTTACGTATATGACCGTTTTGCTTATTTACCCCGCCATGAAGGCAGCCATACTGCGTTTTCGGGGGGGTGCATGCTGGGTACGTTTTTGTTTCCATAACCCACCGAACGCTGACATGGATTACAGGATTTTAAACATGCGTATTTGATCTTCTGTCTGTGTATAACCACGAAAGGGGGTTCAGGCACTAAGCAGGTCTGCACATAATTATTACATTGACCTGGGGGATCAGACAACTCTCCACACTTCACCCGCCAGGCGCCGCTACCGAGATTCGAACCCGGGACCCTCAGATTGAAGGTCCAACGCTTTGATTAACCACTCGGCTATTGCGCCCGTCTCGTGTCACTGTTGCAGGGGTGTACTGTTGCGGCCCGTGCCCTGTTGCGGCCATCAAGGAAGGGGAGGTAACCCTGCCCTATGACGGCCCCTTCATCTTCGCCGAGGTCAACGCCGACAAAGTTTATTGGAACCAGCAGGATGACGGTTCCTGGAAGAAAGGACGTGTGGGGAAAAGAGAGTAAGTGTGTGTATTGATGTGTGTGTGTTTGTATTGATGTGTGTGTGTGTGTGTGTGTGTGTGTATTGATGTGTGTGTGTGTGTGTGTGTGTATTGATGTGTGTGTGTGTGTGTGTGTGTGTGTATTGATGTGTGTGTGTGTGTGTGTGTTGAAGTGTGTGTGTGTGTGTGTGTGTGTGTGTATGTGTGTGTGTGTGTGTGTGTGTGTTGAAGTGTGTGTGTGTGTGTGTGCGCGTACGTGCGTGCGTGTGTCTTTTGAAATGTGTGTGTGTGTGTGTGTGTGTGTGTGTTGAAGTGTGTGTGTTGAAGTGTGTGTGTGTATGTGTGTGTGTGTGTGTGTGTGTGTGTGTGTGTGTGTTGAAGTGTGTGTGTGTGTTGAAGTGTGTGTGTGTGCGTGTGTGTGTGTGTGTGTGTGTGTGTGTGTGTGTGTGTTGAAGTGTGTGTGTGTGTGTGTGTGTGTGTGTGTGTGTGTGTTGAAGTGTGTGTGTGTGTGTGTGTGTTGAAGTGTGTGTGTGTGTGTGTGTGTGTGTGTGTGTGTTGAAGTGTGTGTGTGTGTGTGTGTGTGTGTGTGTGTGTGTGTGTGTGTGTGTTTTGAAGTGTGTGTGTGTGTGTGTGTGTGTGTTGAAGTGTGTGTGTGTGTGTGTGTTGAAGTGTGTGTGTATGTGTGTGCGTGCGTGCGTGCGTGTGTGTTTTGAAATGTGTGTGTGTGTGTGTGTGTGTGTGTGTGTGTGTGTGTGTGTGTGTGTGTGTGTGTGTGTGTGTGTGTGTGTGTGTGTGTATTTATCGTTTCATCCGAATGACTAGCACCCAAGACAACCAGTCACTCAAGGTCTAGTGAAGGGTGGGGTGGGGGGAAGGTTCAACGTATTGTATTGCATTGCGTTATACTGTACTGTATCGTATCGCATCGCGTTGTGTTTTATTGTATTGCGTTGTACTGTATTGTACTGAGTTGTATTGTATTACATTGTATTGTGTTGTGTTGTATTGTAGTGTTGTGTAGTGTGCTGTATTGCATTACATTGTATTGTGTTGTGTTGTAGTGTTGTGTAGTGTGTTGTATTGTATTGTGTTGTATATTATTGTATTCCATTGTATTGTATTCCATTGTATTGTATTGTATTGTATTGCGTTCTATTGTATTGTCCTTTGAAACAACATATTTTTCTGTGTGAAGTTCGGGCTGTTCTCTCTGGGGACAGTGCGTCGCCACAGTGAAGCGCCACCACCACCACCCACACTCCCCCCTACCCCCACCCACCCCACCCCCGTGACCCCCCACCCCCACCTCCGTTTCTTTCTTTGTTTCTCTTTTTTTTATTTTACCTGCAAGTGTTTCTTTTTTCCTACAGAATTTTGCCACGGACAAACCTCTATCCGTCTCATCTGGATGACTAGCGTCCAGACCACCACTCAGGGTCTAGTGACGAGGGAGGGGGGGGGGGAATACTGGTGAGTGTGTAGGTTTGGATCCCCTGCTATAGGATTCTCTCGCTTCCTCAGGCGGACTCCGTTCCCACTGGACCACCACTGCACAGCTCAGTCAGGAACCTCGGCGTTGTCCTTGACAACTCACTGTCCATGCAAAAATTTATCAGTCAGACCTGTCAGTCCTGCTATTGTCAATTACGGCGCATCAGATCCATTCGGAAATATATGTCCACCGACGCAACATCTAGACTTGTCGTTTCTCTCATTCTCTATCGCCTTGACTACTGTAACTCTCTATTGTCTGGTTTGCCTGCTTCATCCATTCGGTCCCGTCAGTGCATACGAAACTCTGCTGCCCGACTCGTCCTCAGAAAGAAAAGATCTGAGCACATCACTCCTCTTTTGCAACATCTCCACTGGCTCCCTGTCTCACACAGAATAAAGTACAAGACCAGCACTCCATGTTACAAATGTATTTCACAAATCTGCCCCTTCCTTTCTGAGTGGCTGCCTTCACCTCTACACTCCATCTCGCTCTCTGCGATCGGCTTCGGATCCACTCTTTGCACATAGCCAGATTCAAACACTCCACTGTTGGCTGCCGTTCTTTTTGTGTCTCTGGACCTTCTATTTGGAATGAACTTCCTCTTTCGCTTCGTCAGGTCTCCTCACTCAGCTCTTTCAAGTCTGGTCTTAAAACTCACCTCTTTCCAAGATGGCATCCTTCCCCTGCCTTTTCTGTGTCTTAAGTTTTTCAAGTTTAGAGTTATGCATGCGTGTGTCTGACTCGTGTGAAAGCGCTTTGATTTGTCTCTGCACAAGATTCAGCGACATATAGATACTGGTCATTATTATTGAGAGAAGCGTGCTTTGTTGGGGTTGCTGCAGGATCGGCCTGATGATCAG
>NC_134901.1:28044856-28047356 GCF_041734735.1 Babylonia areolata
TGTGGCGTGGTGTGTGGTATGTTGCATGGTGTGTGCTGTGCTGTGCTGTGCTGTGCTGTGTGGTGTGGTGTGTGGTGTGTGCTGTGCTGTGCTGTGTGGTGTGGTGTGGTGTGTGGTGTGTGCTGTGCTGTGCTGTTCTGTGTTGTGTGGTGTGTGGCGTGGTATGTGGGGTGGTGTGTGGTATGTTGCATGGTGTGTGCTGTGCTGTGCTGTGCTGTGCTGTGTGGTGTGGTGTGTGGTGTGTGCTGTGCTGTGCTGTGTGGTGTGGTGTGGTGTGTGGTGTGTGCTGTGCTGTGCTGTGCTGTGTGGTGTGGTGTGTGGTGTGCTGTGTGGTGTGGTGTGTGGTGTGTGGTGTGCTGTGTGGTGTGGTGTGTGGTGTGGTGTGGTGTGTGGTGTGTGGTGTGGTGTGTGGTGTGTGGTGTGGTGTGTGGTGTGCTGTGGTGTGCTGTGTGGTGTGGTGTGTGCTGTGCTGTGCTGTGCTGTGTGGTGTGTGGTGTGATGTGGTGTGGTTGCTGTGGTGTGTGGTGTGCTGTGTGGTTTGGTGTGTTGTGTGGTGTGCTGTGTGGTGTGGTGTGTGGTGTGGTGTGTGGTGTGGTGTGTTGTGTGGTGTGTGGTGTGCTGTATGATGTGTGGTGTGGTGTGTGGTGTGCTGTGTGGTGTGCTGTGTGGTGTGGTGTGCTGTGTGGTGTGTGCTGTGTGGTGTGGTGTGCTGTGTGGTGTGTGGTCTGTGCTGTGTGGTGTGTGCTGTGTGCTGTGTGGTGTGTGGTGTGTGCTGTGTGGTGTGCTGTGTGGTGTGGTGTGCTGTGCGGTGTGGTGTGCTGTGTCGTGTGCTGTGTTGTGCTGTGTGGCTGTGTGTGTGTGTGTGTGCTGTGTGGTGTGCTGTGTGGTGTGGTTGTGGTGTGTGTGTGTGCTGTGTGCTGTGCTGTGTGTGTGCTGTGTGCTGTGTGGTGTGCTGTGTGGTGTGCTGTGTTGCTGTGGTGTGGTGTGCTGTGTGGTGTGCTGTGTGGTGTGTGTGTGCTGCTGTGTGGTGTGCTGTGTGGTGTGCTGTGTGGTGTGTGGTGTGCTGTGTGTGTGGTGGTGTGCTGTGTGGTGTGCTGTGTGGTGTGGTGTGCTGTGTGGTGTGCTGTGTGGTGTGCTGTGTGGTGTGTGGTGTGCTGTGTGGTGTGCTGTGTGGTGTGCGTGTGGTGTGCTGTGTGGTGTGCTGTGTGGTGTGGCTGTGTGTGTGTGTGCTGTGTGGTGTGCTGTGTTCGTGTGGTGTGCTGTGTGGTGTGCTGTGTGGTGTGCTGTGTGGTGTGCTGTGTGGTGTGCTGTGTGCTGTGTGGTGTGCTGTGTGGTGTGCTGTGTGGTGTGCTGTGTGGTGTGTGGTGTGTGGTGTGGTGTGTGCTGTGCTGTGTGGTGTGGTGTGTGCTGTGTGGTGTGCTGTGTGGTGTGCTGTGTGATGCCAGGCTGTCAGGCTGGTCGGCTTGGCTCTGTATCAAGCTACATGATTTGATTTGATTTGATTTGATTTTATTTGATTTGATTTTTAGTGAACTAGACTGCCGGTAAGCTGGGCTTAAACATTATGATTTAAATTGATTTAATTTGATTTTATTCTTGTTAGTGATCCAAACTGCTGTTCGCTGGGTTATACACAACACGATTTGATTTGGGTACTTCTATTTGATATGATTTTTTTTATAGTAAACCAGACTGCTGGTCAGCTGGGCTCTATAAGCAACATGAATTGATTTGATTAGATTTCATTTTATGCCAGAAAAATGAGTATGGCTGCCTACATGGCGGGGTAAATAAATAAAACGGTCAAACACGTAAAATGCTACTTATCTGAGTGTGTATGTGTGCGTGCCTGAAACCTGATTGAATGACACGGGAAACGAATGATGAGCGCCCATTGTTAGCCGTCAGTCGAGCTCTACCCAAGTTTGTTGTGCAAATGACCCCGAGTTTATAAAGCGCTTAGAGCTTGGTCTCCGACCGAGGATAGGCGCTATATGAGTATCCATATCATCATAATATCATATAAGTGTCCATATCAATTCCCTCTCCTCCCCCCCACCCCCACCCCCAACCCCTCTCTCCACGCCCCCAATCCACCCAGTCCTCTTCTGGAGCCTGTTTTAACCTTCCCCAGCCAGGTCATGTACTCATACTTGTGTTTGTAAAGCGCTTAGAGCTTGGTCTCCGACCGAGGATAGGTGCTGTATAAGTATCGCATAGAGCTTGGTCTCCGACCGAGGATAGGTGCTGTATAAGTATCGCATAGAGCTTGGTCTCCGACCGAGGATAGGTGCTGTATAAGTATCGCATAGAGCTTGGTGACCGTGGATAGGTGCTGTATAAGTATCGCATAGAGCTTTGTCTCCGACCGAGGATAGGTGCTGTATAAGTATCGCTTAGAGCTTTGTCTCCGACCGAGGATAGGTGCTGTATAAGTATCGCATAGAGCTTGGTCTCCGACCGAGGATAGGTGCTGTATAAGTATCGCATAGAGCTTGGT
>NC_134901.1:28049856-28054856 GCF_041734735.1 Babylonia areolata
TGAGACATTCAATCTTCTCGACAAGTTGCGAAGTCTTTCTGTTAGTCTATATTGTTTCAAAGAGGCATAGGCTGTGTGTGTGGTGTGTGTGTGTCCGTGTCTGTGTGTCCGTGTCTGTGTCTGTGTCTGTGACTGTGTGTCTGTGTCTGTCAGCACGGGCACTGACCATGCTGACCATCTGCATGATTTCCAGAGAGGTTCCAGCCAAGGGCAAGTTCGTCACCACCCTCAAGCTGAAGCCCGGCAAGAAGGGGCAGAAGGAGATCGTGGCCGTCTTCAACTGCCAGGAACTGGAGGACATCAACGGGTCACACGCCATCAACATCGGCGCTTAGCCCCCGTCCTGATGACGTCACAAGCCCGTCAAACATCGGCGCTTAGCTCCCCGTGATGACGTCACAATCCGTCGAACATCAGCGCTTAGCTCCCCCTGATGACGTCACAAGCCCGTCAGACATCGGCGCTTAGCTCCCCCTGATGACGTCACACGCCCGTCAAACATCGGCGCTTCGCTCCCCTTGATGACGTCACACGCCGTCAAACATCGGCGCTTAACCCCCGCCCTGATGACGTCACAAGCCCGTCAGACATCAGCGCTTAGCTCCCCCATGATGACGTCACAAGCCGTCAAACATCGGCGCTTAGCTCCCCCTGATGACGTCATACGCCATCAACATCGGCGCTTAGCTCCCCCTAATGACGTCACAAAGACTGGTTTGGACTTCGGTATAGCTTCGGTATCTGATCCATGACGGAATCTGTTTCGAACTTTGATTTTATTTTAAGACTTAGAATATTCGCTTTGTTAGTAGTCGTCCGGATTTCAATCTCGAAATGTGGCTCATGGCGTATCAGAGCATTTGCTTCACTTGTAATTTTGGCAACTAGATGGGCTTGTCTCCAACTGTGGCTCAAGACTGGGAACATCTGCTTTTATTGCTGTGACATTCCGCTTAGTTAGGCCGTTTGTTCGACGGTCTTTTGTCTCAGGCAATCGCTTTAATTACTGATAATTTAGACGAGCTAAGTAGGTGTGCTGTCTCGACCTGTCGGATGATAATTCAAACATTTAGATTTCGTGTATTTGGTTTACCATCATGAATTTTAGTCTTCAACTTTGGCTCAAGGCTCAAAGTATTAACGCTTCGCAGGCAAATTTGTATCGACTCATAACACTGACTCAGACATACTCTTCACATTTAGTCTTGGCTAACCATGCACACAGGCTACATTCTCCAACTTTAGCTCGAGACTTAGACATTGGCTGTCAGCACAGTCTCAAACAGTGTGTTCATCATTTAGATAAATAATGAAAAGTTTAGTATCCAGATGGTCGTCGGTGAAAAACGCTGGAGACGTTTTTATGTGATACGTATTTCATTATTTTCTCTTCACGTATATTTTCAACAGCTTATTTTTCGTTACTTTAGAAATCGTTGCAAAAGTTACATGAATATGTTTCCCTTTAAAAAAAAAAAATATATATATATATATATATATATATATATTCTTTTAATTTGATGCTCCTGTCGTTTACAGTTCATGCAGTGGTAACATGTTTTGAATTTAAAGACAATAATCTTGCCTTTCACAGTAATAAATAAGACGTTGGTCCGAAAACATGCTGATGATAGCATTGACCTGAAACATGGCTCCGACAGTCTGCTGCCTTACTTTGATCTCAGGAGCTGAATCAACAGGACAGTACATCCATTATCAATTTACATCTTTACAAAATGGAACCTTAAGAACTATGATGACCACCAGCAAATGGAAACGTTTTCCGAATTGTTATGGAATTGTTCTACATTGTGTCCCGTAGTGCAGAACTGTGATTAAAGAATCGTGAGAAGTTAACTCAACATAACTTACCTAAACAACAATTCATTGGGCTGATTTTAGTCTTTTTCTGGGTTCTATTTCCTAATCTTCCTATTATCGATTTGTTTTTCTGCGTTGTTAGCGTTAGTTGATATTTTTACTATTAGCTGATGTTTATGCAACACGAGTGTGCTGTAAAAACAACACAATAATGCGCATTAAGCAACAAACACGCATTTTGCTACTTCTTAAGCAGACACCAGCATAATCAGATGTATGTACCTATCTCAGTGCAGTTTCTTATATATATATATATATATATATATATATGATGCAAGCGATCATGGTGATGGAACATGAACAAGTTCTTTCACGGCTTCATAGTTTATGTTCTGCTTTTTCATGCCGTGTCTGATAACAAGGGTGTTTTGCTTTGCTGTGCTACGTACATTGTTTACAACATACAGGAAACATTATTTGCATGGAATTTTTTTTTTTTTTTTAATGAAATAAAATTAGTCGCACATAAAAGGACTGTGTGTGACAGTTGAATTGTATAGTTTTATTAACCCTTTTTGCTCTTGGAGGTGTCTTTTGTGATAGTAGTGCTTTGAACTCTGAAGATAAAACGATGTGTGTGAACAAATGAAACAGATACACAAGCAAGGAACGAAAAATCAGAAGATTCTTGACATATTTCTATGCTATTGTTTGAAACTTCGTGCTGTATTCAGATTAAATCTGAAGGTCCATTAAAAAGAAAAGACGTGTAAAAAAATAAAAAATTTAAAAAGTAAAAAAGAAGATGTTGAAAAGAAACCACTCAAAGTATGGGGCATAAAACCAAAACACTCATATTTCAACAGACTTGGTTTGAGCAAAACCTCGTGTTTTCTTATAGAAGTGTATATTTGTATATATATATATATATATATATATATATATATATATATATATATATATATATATATATATATATATATCCAAATGTTTTAACCCAATATATGTGTCAAATGATGGTCAGGTAGGCTCAATCTAAAATGACTAGAGATATGGACGCTGTGACCTGATCTAAAACCAACTTCATTCCAGTGCCATGACTGTATTGTGTTGTGTTGTATTGTGTTGTATTGTACTGTACTGTACTGTATTGTGTTGTGTTGTGTTGTATTGTATTGTATTGCATTGTACTGTACTGTACTGTACTGTACTGTACTGTATTGTATTGTATTGTACTGTGCTGTATTGTATTGTGTTGTGTTGTAGTGTACTGTATTGTATTGTATAGTATTGTGTTTTGTTGCATTGTATTGTATTGTACTGTACTATACTATACTGTGTTGTGTTGTACTGTGTTCTGTTGTGTTATGTTGTAGTGTACTGTATTGTATTGTTTTGTATTGTATTGTGTTTTATTGCACTGTATTGTATTGTACTGTATAGCATCACTCTTTTGTCACAACAGATGTCACAGTGTGAAATTCGGGCTGCTCTCCCAAGGCAGAGCGCGTCGATAAAGTACAGCGCCACCTTTTTTTTTTTTCTCTCCCTTTTTCTTTTCTTCTTTCTTTCTTTCTTCTGCTTGCGTGTGTTTCTGTTTGCCCTTCAAAGTGGATTTATTTATTTTTCTACAGCATCTTTGCCAAGAACAACCCTTTTGTTGCCGCAGTGGGTTCTTTTACGTGCGCTAAGTGCATGCTACATACGGCAATGCGGTTTATAACGTCTCATCTGAATGACTAGCGTTCAGACTACCACTCAAGGTCTTGTGGAGGGAGAGAAAGATAATGGCGAGTGTGGCCCGGATTCGAACCCGTGCGTTCAGACTCTCACGCTTTTCTAGGTGGACGCGTTAGCACTAGGCCAACACTACACTGCTTTCCACTACAGGGCACTTTCTGGACAGGTCCTACCACACAGTCACACTTCTTCTTCTTCTTCTTCTTCTTCTTCTTCTTCTTCTTCTTCTTCTTCTTCTTCTTCTTCTTCTTCTTCGTTCGTGGGCTGCAACTCCCACGGTCATTCTTATGTGTATGTACACGAGTGGGTTTTTACGTGTATGACCGTTTTTACCCCGCCATGTTGGCAGCCATACTCCATTTTCGGGGTTTGTGCATGCTGGGTATGTTCTTGTATCCATACTAACCCACCGAACGCTGACATGAATCACAGGACTTTTAACGTGCGTATTTGATCTTCTGCTTGCGTGTAGACACGAAGGGGGTTCAGGCACTAACAGGTCTGCACATTATGTTGACCTGGAGGATCCACACACATCAAGGGAGACTGCTGTTGCAAGTAACGACACCCTCTCATCCCGACAGTCTGCCAGTTCAGCGATAGAACAGGAACAGAAAGATCGCCAGGAGGTTCAAGGGACATTACCATTGATAGCACTCCAGTACGAGCTTATTTTGTGGTTACTGCCCTTACTCTGAGAAATTCTCTCGTGGGATAGGGGAAAAAAAGGGGTGGTTGGGGTTTTTTGTTTGGGGTTTTTTGTGTGTGTGTGTTGCTTTTGTTTTGTTTTTTGTTGTTGTTGTTTTTTTTATGACGGGAAGAATGACCTCCCCCCCTTACCCCCTACCCCCCAAAAAAGAACTTGACCACGTAGTTCAACACTGCTCGTATTCAAGCTCGATTCTAAGCAGAAAGGTCTTTCGGTCTTTGATAAACAGCAAGCTTTCTGATAAGTGCCAAGCTTTGCCTGACTGATAAGTACCAAGATCTGTGCCACCAAGCTGTCTTCGATATGTGTTAACCAGTTTCAGTGCAGTGTAAGGTACATCCACCCACACACACACACACGCCCATGGTGAGATAACTACCCCAGGAAGGTGGGAGGGGTTAGGGGGTGGGGGGGGGAAGGGACCTATGTGACAGTCCTCTGACACAAGACAAATGTGACAGAAGTGTAAAGGTGGCAGAGTGGTTAAGAAGCTCATCTGTCAATACAGTGTCCGTGAGGGTCTGGGTTCGATTCCCGCTCTCGTCATTTCTCTCGAAATTGACTGGAAAATCAAACTGGTCTTTCGAATGATACGGGCGCAATAGTCGAGTGGTTTAAGCGTAGGGCTTTCAATCTCAGGGTCCGGGGTTCGAATCTCGGTAACGGCGCTGGTGGGTAAAGGGTGGAGATTTTTTTTCCGATCTCCCAGGTCAACATATGTGCAGACCTG
>NC_134901.1:28057356-28094856 GCF_041734735.1 Babylonia areolata
TGTGTGTGAGAGAGTGTCTGTGTGTGTGTGTGTGTGTGTGTGAGTGTCTGTGTGTCTGTGTGTGTGTGTGAGTGTCTGTGTGTCTGTGTGTGTGTGTGTGCGAGTATCTGTGTGTGTCAGTACATTAATTCTCACACGGTCCACTGGATCCCTGTGTCGATGTAAGCTTAAAAAAATAACAACACCTACACCCCCACCCCTCAGTCCCTGCGCTACCCCCATCCCTAGCTTCCAGCACACACACACACATGCGTGCGTGCGCGCACATACACACCCGTACCCCCCCCCCCCCCCACACACACACACACACACATCCGCACCCCCCTCCTCCTTACACACACACACACACACACACACACATACCTCCTCTCTACTTCAGTATCAGAAGACCACTCCCCTTGCAGTGCAAGCCAAGAAATAAGGATGTTCTTTATTCTCTTCTTTTGAACCTCTCCTTCCTCCTCGTCAGTCACATCCTGTACCCAGCTGGTCCACTCCCCTGAGGTTTAAAGGGGTACAGAGGATTGCTCTTCCTCCTTCTTCCTCCCTCTCTCTCCTCTTCGTCCACCCGCTGAATGAGCTACACACCTGCTAACCTATCGGTTTGTTATTCCATCTGCAGCAGACTTTTGCTTGAATAGATTTTGATCTGGGTTTTCTCTGTTTGTCTCTCTGTCTCTTTGTCTGTGTTTCTGTCTCTGTCTGTCTGTCTCTGTCTCTGTCTCTCTCTCAGTCTTTGTTGTTGTTATTGTTGTTGTTGTTGTTGATTGCCACATCGTCAAGTCTCCACACTCAGCTCTTTCAAATTTGGCCTTAAAACCCACCTCTTCCCAAAATAGCCTCCCTTCCCTGCCTCTTTCTCGTCTTCAGTTTTCCCAGTTTTCGAGTTATGCATGCGTGTGAATAGTCGACTGGTGCGAAAGCGCTTTGATTTGTCTCTGCGCAAGATTCAGCGCTATATAAATACCATTATTATTATCATTATTATTATTATTAAATCAAACTTTAGAAGGAATTTCTCGGTGACGAGGAAAAGAGAGAAACCAACAAAGGAAATAAAGGAAAAAGCATATATTATGATACAAAATACGATCCAGACCTACGCATTCATTGATGTCATATCAAACTGTCGTTCAATTTGTATGTTTCGTTGGGGTGTGGGGGACAAAATGAAAATCAAGTAACACACACACACACACACACACACACACACACACAGAGAGAGAGAGAGAGAGAGAGAGAGAGAGAGAGAGAGAGTCCGCGCGATAAAGTAGCGTCACCCACCCACGTACACACACACACACACACACACACACACACACTGAGGCCCGCGCTGCCTCGTTGTTGTCGCCCTTTACAGGGCCGGGGAGCAGACGACAATATAAAGCCAGTGTTCCCAACCGGTCAGCAACAGAACAGACTTCGTGTCTTCACACAGAGGTTACTCACAGGTAGGTGGTCGCTTTTCATTATGATTATTAGTTCATTTTTCATTGTTATCACTACTGTTATTATTATCATTATTGTTGTTATCATTGTTGTTGTTTTCGTTTTCGCTGTTATGTTTTCTTCTGTTTTGCACATGTGGGCCTTGAACTGTACGTTTTTTTCTATTTTGCCGGTACCGTACATGGCGTTTTGTAAACATTATCAGCCCTGATAATTATTATGCCCATGAATTTTTCTACACTTATTTTGTTTATTCTTCTGTGTGTGTGTGTGTGTGTGTGTGTGTGTGTGTGTGTGTGTGTGTGAGTGAGGGTTAAAAAAAAAGATGCATTGTTAAAAATAGCGAAAAAAGAGAAAGAGGGGTTGAACTTCGTTGTGAGTGTTTTGGGTTGATGCAAAGTTCCCACTGCATTATCTTAAAATTATTTGTTGCTCAAGTTCCCTTCATAAAAAAAAGGAAAACCAAACATTTTGACTCACTGTGGTGAGATTCCCACCGCTGATTGTTTTATTCGGTAATGAATTATGTGTTGTATTTGCCTCGTTTGCGAAGTTTCACCACAACAGTAAGTTTGGTTTGTTTGTTTGTTTGTCATTGTTTTATTATTGGTCGTTGTTTTCCGATGAAAAAAGAAAAGCCTTACACGTATGCTTGCATTCCCCCTCCCCCAGTTTATTTTACATGCGCACGCGTGTGCGTATGTCTGTTGTGTGTATGCACGAATGGGGAACATATAAAACTGCCAGCTCAGCTGTCATGTTATGAATGTTCGTGCTGTCAAACGGTTTTTCATGCACTACGGGAGGGAGGTTCTGTAAGTACATAATTATACCTACGTCTGTAAGAAAGACTGAGTAGCGAAAGTGAACGTGTTGACTTCTGATCAAATCAAGTTTGCCTGACCTACACACTCATTCTGCTAAGCATGGGGTGGCGGTCAAGCGGCAACATGTCACCAGTGAAGAGATCAGTGTGTGGCCTGAAAGTCACTGTTCTGGCAGGCACACACACACACACACACACACACACACACACACACACACACACACACACACCGGTGCGACAGCCTCAAACTACCCCCCAAGCTTGGTTTTGCCACGGGGTCTAAATCTGACTGGCTCAGATTAACCCCGGGGTCTCTGTAGATTAGTCGCCCCCACCCCCTACACACACACCCTCCCCGAAAACGGAGTATGACTGCCTACATGCCAGGGATAAAAACAGTCATGCACGTAAAAGCCCACTCGTGTATACGAGTGAATATGGCAGCCCACGAACGTAGAAGAAGATGTAGATTAGTTTGGAATGACCCCGTGGGGTAAATTTCTACATGTCAGAAGTGACCCCCTGTTGGATTTACCCTCCCTCCACACACACACACGCACGCACGCACGCACGCACACACACACGCACGCACGCACACACACACACACACACACACACACACACGTACAAAATTTTCTAAAAATATAAAATGTATATGCGGTAAGCAAATAACTGTAAGTCATCTACTCATTCATTGTCCGAGCATAAGACAGTTAATTCCTAAAGATGTAGTTGATGACTTTCCTTCCAATGTTTCATTAGCCACTGAAAAGATTTTGAATGATTATTCATTGCTTAGAATGTTTTCGGAAATTTTAAACTCCAGTCCAGTTGGTATCCTCCTTTGATGTGTTATAATTAATGTTGTTATTTATATTTACATTGTTGTAGGTTAATACTTGTTGATAGGCATATACATATTCTCCTTCCCATGACACCTCATTCAATACACACCACAATCTCTTTAGACCTTTTTTCTTATAATATACTTATACTTTTCCTCTGATACATAACATGAATACTTTTTTTACACTAATATTCACATGCATTCCCTTTCCTTTATCCACTTCTTTACTCCTTTCCGTCTAAAAACACTTATAGTGAATAGACGTTAAACTGAAGATAAAACACACACACACACACACACACACACACACACACACACACACACACACACACACACACACACACACACTCACTCACACAAGCTTCAAGTTTTAATTATCCGTTCACTCCTATTGGAGTATGGAGGATTACTGAAAAATAAACTTTTCATGCCCAGAACAAACATTTCCAAATACACAACAATGTCACATAATAGTTGAGAAAACACAAATGTCTTTTAACTCCAAAAGTATAACTAGGCAACATTTGCAAATCTAATCATCTTACTTACAGCTAAAATGACTTTTGCCTCCTTTGAGCATATTACAAAAATTAAAAACCGATTTTGGAGACAAATATTTTTTAGGAACATATCTATTTCGTAACTGATCATAATTGGGACATTCCATTATAAAATGAAACTCCTCACCAATCACACAGACATGTCACAAACCTTACAAAGCCGTAACTCTCGTGGTATGCCTTTGTGTCTCCCTGTTTCTATTTCCAATTAATGATTACTACTTCGAAATCTGAAGAAGCTGATAACGTAATTATCAGGCATTTGACATATATTTTACTCGACCAAATCCACTTTTGAAATTTCGATAAAACACACACACACACGCGCGCGCGCGCGCACACACACACACACACACACACACACACACACACACACACACACGCCTGTAATGGGCATGTGGGTCTTTCCAGACGAGTTTGAAATTACCCTCAGTGGTAAATAATTCGCCCAGCTGAAATCAGTACGTGGTATCAAAGTAGAACTCCTAGTTTGCTTCCGGTTTTTTATTTTCCTCTTTTTTTCTTCTTTTTGTGTATGTGTTTTTGTAGATTTTGTTGTTTTTTTGTTTTTTTGTTTTTTGTTAGTTTTTTTTATGGAGAGGAAGGGGTGATGGGTAGTCAGTGAAGACCAGCTCAGAACGACCCTCTTCCTTCTTTTATAGCTTGATCAAACCCATAAAAAAGAGAGAAGAGGTCATTCCCAAGTTATGGGGCTCGATCTTGACTAGCCACACAAGTTTTACGGTCATGCACGGCTGGCCCAGACTGACGCCGGGTATTATCACCCAACAAAAGGGGGGTGGGGGGGGGGGGGTATGAATAGACCGCTACACCGGCCGTCGCACCCTGAATCCTCACACACTGCAACAGCGACCAGTTTTCGCCGTGTAACCTTCGAGGAATTAACTGTAAGCCCTTGTTGTGGCGGTCCAAGACTGGAGAGAGAGAGAGAGAGAGAGAGAACATATATTTGCTGTTTAGGATATGTGTAGCTCTGAAGCAACGCCCTTGGTGTGCGGCTTAGCTGTTTGTGATCTACCGGAACTTTCTCCTTACGCTATCAACGTGGCCACAGATCATGGCCACAGTCGGACGAGTCAGATGGGATGTGAGACATAAATTAAGTGCAGACGGTGGAGCGGTTGCCTGGTGGTAATGCGCCTGACTGGAACAAATCAAGTGTCCAACTTGTGTTCGAGTCCCGCACTTGACCGGGATGTTTACTCTGTCTCCCCGCACAAGACCTTGAGTGGTAGTCTGGGAGCAAGTCTTTCAGAAGAGGCGATAAACCGAGGCCCCGTGTGCTGCATGTGCTTAGCGCGCGTACAAGAACCCACAGCATCAAAGGGGGTAGTCCGCAGAAAACCTCATTTTTATAATAAAAGCAATACACCTGCAGACAAGAAAAAAAGAGAAGGTGGAGGGGTGGGCGAGCAGGGGGGGTAGAGATGCGTTCTCCCCAGGAAGAGCAAACCGAATTTCACGCAGAGAAATTGGTTACGACAAAAATTGATAATATACAATGCAGTACTTGGAATCTTCGACTGCAGCAGAAACCATCGAGTGGTCAGTGTACTGGGCCTGGAGTCTGAAAGCAAGGGTTTGGATCTTGGCAGGGTTTCGCGAATAAAACGAAAGTGAAGGTCTCTTCCCCCAGTCAACCATTTTAATGATCCAAGAATAATTTATGCACGCCAAAAATTGTCCTGTTTAAATTGTCCTGTCGGGGTTGTCTGAAGCGAAAACCATCCAACATGCACCGCTTCGCCAAAATAGAAGGGTGCTGAGAAGCTGTTGGCCTTTCAGCATAGCTGTGGAAAAGAGACTGAGACAATTAATTTAGAGCGAATCGGACGGTGGGACACAGCCTTTACCGACCATGCAACCAGGAAGCAGTGATGATGACGAAGAAGAAGAAAGAGAAGTTAGAAGGGTGTGGGTGGGTGCATGTGTGGGTAGACTGAAGACCAGTGACACAGTAGCTGCTTCTCTGGAACTGGAGCTGTTCACAGGTGGGTGTCCTGACACGCGTCTGTTCAGGCAAGGTTTCAGTCACAGGGATTTGAACATTATGGGATGATGTATTCACTCGGCATGTTATCGAGCCGCATCGCCAACAGTGAACCGACAAGTACATCAAACAAAATTCGGGTTTCACTTGTAGTTTCACTGAAACAAAGTGGCCGGTTCAGGGTTTTCCAAACAATATGTTTGGATTGTCATTGTCCTTGAATGATGGCCTCTCCTTTTTATTATTGTTTTGTCTCGTCACTGTCTTATTTGTTTCGTTCGTTTTGGTTTCGCTTTCTCTTGCCTTCGCTCACACCACTGTTCCCTGTCATGTCCCAGGAGTTTTTGTCTTATTTCTGTATTCTCTCGTCTTCCTTTAACCCCCCACCCCCAGCCCCCTTATCCCTAACTTGTCATGATTATTTTCTCCCCGCTGACCCAAACCTTGTCCTTGTCTGCCCTATCTTTTCCGCCCTTTCCTTGTCTTCCCGTCAGCGTTGAATTAAATTATTTGGCGTCGTGTCGTGTCATGTCTTTTTGGGAGACGCACGCTCTTTCTGCGCGTGTACACACACACAGATGAGAACATCTCGGCGAACCACCAAGATGGTTAGCACCACTCATAACCACAGCTACAGTTTATAAACCTTTGAAAAGCTGAAAACTATGGACAGAAACATCGATTTTATCTTTAAAAACGCAATTTTCATGCTGTTTATGGTGCATGTGTGCCTGAAACAGCCGTGTGTGTGTTCAGTGAGAAGATGGTGATCGACTTTTCACCCTGCACCCTGCAACATTTTAAACGTCTCGCGATTTTTTCCCCCCAACATTCTATGACAACGCACTCGCTTGTATGAAGTTGTCCTTAATAACTGTGTATTAAGTCCGTGCGTTCAGAAGGGTTGAAGTTCAGCTTTTTCTTGTCACCTGCCATGATGGATTGCTGTGTCGCTCATCACACAAGCGTGTAGCTATGAGAGCTATTTGGTTTTCATTGTAAAGGTCGACTAAGTGTGTTTTGTAGGCTCTCGCTGCCAGTCGGAAAAACCTGCTGGCGAAAATTTGGTATCCCCAAGATACGATAAAAAAAAAGTGGTACACATAGGTTGGTAAACTGACTTCTGTACGACTAAATTTGAACATGAGCTTTTTTATAGGTCGTTGAACTTCCTGCTGTGAGACCAATATAGCCTGACAAAGTCCTCAGCCTGGGCGAAACTTTCAAGTTGTGTCCGCCAGTCATGGTATGAAAGTATGCACAAAGTACGTGTGTGTGTGTGTGTCTGTGTCTGTTTGTGTGCATGCGTGCGTGCGTGTGTGTGCATGCATGCGTGCGTGTGTATATCCGTACGTGTATATGTTTGTATGAGTGAGTGTATGTGTGTGTGCATGCGCGCGCGCGTTTGTTTCTTTGCGGGCGCGTGCGTACGTGTGTGTGGATTTTGCCACATACGCACGCACATATGCACACACAGGCACTCACACACATACATGCACACGCGCACTAAAGCCTTTACTTTACATGCCTTCAAGATATCTGTTGCAGCAGTCTGTTTATGAGGTACCATGGCGAGAATTTCTAAGGCGTGCATTTTCCTGTGTCAGCAAATATTAATGAGAAGCCAACAAACGCAAGGTCACGTGAAGGCTCACGCACACACACATACACACACACGCGCGCGCGCACACACACACACGCACACTCACTCATGCTTCAGATGGCTTGATGTAAAAATGAAAAAAAAAAAAAAAAAAAAAGATTAAAAAGCAATTGTTGCTCATTCAATTACCATCTTCAAATAAACATTTTGACTTTGACTTCGATACACACTCGCATTCACACACACACACACACACACACACACACACACACACACACACACGCACGCACGCACGCACACACACACACACACACACACACACACACACACAGAGAGAGAGAGGCGGTGGTGAGGCGGGGGGTGGCAGGAAATGTTAAAAGCACCTTAAAGTGTCTGTCAGAAAGGAAATTGTTCATGTGATCTTTTGGGCTGTTGCGACTATGTGTGAGTGCGTGCGTGTGTATGTGTGTGCGTGTGTGTGCGCGTGCACGCGCGTGTGTGCGTGTGTCTGAGTGTGCGTGTGTGTTGTGCCTGTATGAGAATACGTGTGTGTGTGTGTGTGTGTGTGTGTGTGTGTGTGTGTGTGTGTTTCCTTGCTTCTGTGTCAGAATGAAAAATATTTCCTGTCATGAAGCAACGAGAATTTCCCTTGTGTGGTACAGGGATGCTACTGTAGTACTGTCAGGCGTTTGGTGTTTGTGCGCTGTGTTTGGCAGAGAACAATGCAGAGTTCACTTCCTGCTCAAGATAGGACTCTCTCTCTCTCTCTCTCTCTCTCTCTCTCTGTCACAGAGAGAGGGGAAAGAGGGGGTTATATGATTGCTTTTAAAGCGTACAGATGGCCTGATTTGACACCCATCAGAGATGGGCATAGGATTTCATTTTGAATATTTATCTTTCATATACATCGCATGCGAAAATATGAAGACGGAGAGAGAAAGAGAGAGAGGGGGGGGGGAGAAGCAGACAGAGAGACAGGCAAACAGACAGACAAGGGGGATGAGAGAGAATATGTTTTACTGAACTTTGGCCATGGACCACAATTGAAAACCAGGGGACTATGGGTTGGGCGTGGGAGGGCGCATTATAACACTTGTATAGCATCACACAACATCAGACTGTACATGAACATGACCTCCTTTTACTGAATTACGTGAAAAGGAGATAGAGAAAGAGAGGGGGGTGGAGAGAGAGGAAAAGAGAGAACGGAAGAGCAAGAGAGAGGGCGAGAAGTACAATGAAAAAGGAACACGTCTCCTTAACTTTGTTCGTTTGTTTGTTTTAAAGTGTTCAAATATAAAAACATACAAATCACTCTTTCACGCATTCATGGGGCTTTCGTTGAAACATTGGCATACTGGCAGTTCAGAATTAACATTGCTTCCACACACATCTTTCTCTGTCTTTCTGTCTGTCTGTCTGTCTGTCTCTCTCTCTCTCTCTCTCTCTCTCTCTCTCTCTCTCTCTCTCTCTCTCTCTCAATGCTGACACTGTCCGGAACGCATCTTGTATTTAAAGCGATTGAAATAAGAGAACTGGCGCTGGCATGGTTATGTGGGGCTTGGAAGATTAATTTTGATGGTGACAGGACTGAGGATGTCTGTCCACACCCCTTCACAGGGGGTAAAGGCCTTCAGCTGAATGAACCATCCGTATTCCTGCTGGTTTGGGGAGTGGTCATCTCTCTGTCTGTCTGTCACTCTCCCTCTCTCTAGGTAATATCTCTCTCTGTCTGTCTGTCTCTCTCCCTCTCTCTTGGTAATCTCTCTCTGTGTCTGTCTCTCTCTTCCTCTCTCTTTCCCTCTTTCTTTCTCCCCCTCTCTCACTCCCTCGCCCCTCTCTCTCCCTCTCTCTCTCTGTCCCTTTTTCTACAGAAAGGTCTAGGAACGACAGACCACAACTCCACACCCCACCCCACCCCCTCACTACCCCCTCTCCACCACCACCACCACCACTGTCACCCCTCACCCCCGCCCCAACCCGTTACGTTCATCTTCCACATAGAAAAACTAAGTCCCCAGGATTGTTCGCCCCAGAGAAAGCTGTTCAACAAGTTTGAGATCGACCCCGGCCACCGATTTCACCCCCCTATAATTAGAAACAGAGAAGAGTGCACAAACACACACACACACACACACACACACAGTGAGAAAGCATTCGTTCCGCTCTGATGAACGAGTGATTGGCTGTTTTGTTGTTGGCTTTTTTGTACTTGGCATTGTATATTATCTGCGTTGTGTTGTTGTTGTTGTGCCCTGTTGTTGTTGTTGTTGTTGTTTCTGAGGAGGAGGAAGGTTGGGGAGGGAGTGGTGGAAGGAGGGGGGCGGGTACGAAGGGTTATTTTTCATTTACTTGTGCACACACACACACGCACACCTACCAACACACTTACACACACACTTACACACACACTTACACACACACACACACACACACACACACACACACACACACACACACACACACACACACAGAGAGAGAGCATATTTACTCAGGTTACATTTCTCATATCCAGCTCATTATACCGCGCCTTCCCTTTAGCATCCATAACCCCCTTCTTCCTCCACTTAACAAACCTACCCCTCCACCTTGTTCCCCCTCCACACAGAGAGAGAGAGAGAGAGAGAGAGAGAGAGAGCATACCCTGCAGGCAGGTATACCCACAACAGTTTGAAAACGCGAAGAAGAGAGAAGAGATGGGCACATAAACTGGGCCGCGAGGGTTTGCACAGGCAGGGGGCTTTGAAAGAGGCCATGGACATAGGGGTGTGTCCCACGTCTGTTTAAACTCGATTCAAGGGTACTCCACTCTGTCAGACAGGGACACAGAACGAACGCCGATAGAGAAATATCACGAGTAAATAGACACCATAAGAGTGAAAGAGAGAGAGGGAGAGGGTGGACACAGAGAGAAAGAGAGGGAGTGAGAGAGGAAGAGAGAAGGAGAGAGGGGTGGAGGGAAGGAGAGAGACAGAAAGAGAGAGTAAGATGGGGAGACAGAGAGGGAGAGGGGCAAATAGAGTGCGAAAAAGAAAGAGAGGGGGGAGGGAGAGGCATAGAGAGTGCGAGAAGGAGAGAGAGAGATAGAGAGTGAGATGAGAGAGAGGGGGGGAGAGAGGCACAGAGAATGGGAGAAGAAGAGAGTGAGTGAGAGAGAGGAAGGAGAGAGAGAGGGGAGAGAGAGAGAGAGGGAGAAAAGAGGAAGTGTAAGAGGGCTCCCTCCAAACATTTTTCAGTGAAGGCCTTTACTCCTTACGAAGAGTGTTTAGGGGACGGGGGAACACGTAGTCGTAACAAAGACGAAAAAACGGCATAATCAAGAAATTAAATAATTTACAATTTCACAGCAAATACTAAGGCCCACAAGTGCACGTTACATACCGAATTTTGAAAGATGTATAGAAATATCAGACAAACTGCTGCGGAACATTCCCTTCTATGGACGCCCAAGTAAGTGCATTCTGAAAACATTCAATCAGCCATGTGCATAAGAAAACAAACAAATAGCAACACCACAAGTAATTAAAATATATTTCACGTAAACCATCTTTTTATCATTGGAATGGTATAAGATTGAGAGAGAGAGATAGAGATTTTAATAACCATAAGACAGAACAATAATAATAATGGTAAATACGACTGCTACTACTACTACTACTACTACTACTACTACTACTACCACCACCACCATCATAATCATTATAAAAAACAATAAAGGGAACACAGTCACACACTCACATCCACCCACACACCTAAGCATACACTCATCCCCCAAACACACACATACCCTTATGCACATACATATATGCACACATACACACATGCATGTAAATGTCTACATGTACATACATATATATATACATATGCATACATAGACATAATTAGGTATCAAATCATATTATAGTACATTCCAAATTATACTGAAGTTCATTAGCAGTTACTGAAAAAGAAAAAATTCAATATTGAAAATAAAGGGGTTATTAAGGCTGTCAAATTAATCACCACACAGAATACAGGAAAGAGGCATGATTGAAATGAGAAATAGATAAAGAGAACAGAGAAACATAGTTATATCACTGTACATATACAATAGTGATGACGATTCTGATGCTGATGTGGCAGGCAATAACATCCATTCAATGACGAGCATGTTATACATGAAATCACAAAAAGATAGAAAATAAGATGAAACACTTCAGTGTATGTAAAGGAATAGACAACGTATACATTTCGCAAAAAGGGCATGATGTTTTTAAGCCGGTTATATTTGTTTTGGGGACCTATTGTTTGTGGAGCAGAAGTTTTCGTACCCTTGATTTGAAGGACGATAATGAATCGCACGTCTTGATGAACGTAGGAAGAGAGTTCCAAACAGATGGCCCAAAAAATGCAAAGCTAGATTTGTAAAAGTCAATGCGCACACGAGGCAGAATATAATTATCTGATTTATAACGCTCTGTTGTTTGAACATATTCATTGAGGTACGGTGGTGACATGTGGTTGTGTACTTTGAACATGAGGACCATACTATTGTAGTCGAATTGCTTGTACAGTGGTAATGTTTCCAGTTTTGTTAATTTCTCATCGGTTGATAGTGAGTGGTCGGGTAGAATAAGCTCAGCTGCTCCTCTATGTAATGAGTTGTTTTGGGGTTGTTGTTTTTTAGCTGGTTGTGACTGGCATTGCTCCAGATTGTAGACGCATAATTGATATGAGAAAGACAATATGCCCCGAAGAATAATTTTCGGATTAGAACATCGACATAATATCTAAGTTTATTCAGTAAGAACAGTTTGCGAACTAATTCTTTGCAGACATGGTTAATGTGAGCTTACCAGTTTAGTTCTTTATCAATTATTACCCCAAGAACGCGGTGCTCAGAGAGAGAGAGGGGGGGGGGGGGTGTAAAGGAGTAGGCACAGTATGCTTGTTTACATCCGGCAATATCACCAAAGAAAACTGAAGAAGCAAAAGAAAGTACAGAAAAAAAAGGTCAGAGCCAAAATATTTACAACACAATCGAAACTACATATGCGTGCACAAAACATAATTACAAATATCTATGTATAATACGAGAGAGAGGGGGGGAGAGAGGGAGAGGGGGAGAGAGAGAAAGAGAGAGGGGGAGAGAGAGAGATTGGCACTTTAGCGTCAATGAACATGAGGTCCTTGTGACATGAGTGAATGCGTCAACATGTTTTTTTATTGCTGAACAAAAATGTTATAATAAAGAAAGGAATACAGTGAGAGCAATCAGACAGCAGAGAGAAGTGTGTGTGTGTGTGTGTGTGTGTGTGTGTGTGTGTGTGTGTGACAGAGACAGACAGACAGAGATAGAGGGAGAGGAAGAGAGAGGCGGAGAAAGAGAGAGGGAGAGAGAGAGGGAGGGAGAGAGACAGAGAGAGAGGGGGAGAGAAAGAGAGAGGGAGAGAGAAAGAGATCTTAGATAGAGAGATCTTAGAGAGAGAGGGTACGGGAGGGGCCGTTTAAACATTGTACATGTGATTTGTAGCAGTCTTTCACACAAACATAAATACAGGTCTAATTACAAAGTGCTACATACACTTAGGTAAGAACCAGTTCAGGAAAGAATAGATGGACGAAGAGAATCAGTATAAGTGGACTATTTTCTCTTCTTTCCGTCTTTAATCATGAAAACACATACACCCAAATTCACTCGTCCTTTATGGGAAGAAGAAGAAGAATATCACGCAGCATCAAACTAGATCACATTTTGACGAATACCAGCATTGTATTTTTCAGTTTCGCACCTCGATGAAATTCTGGTCATGAAAACATTCGAAAGTGGGTGTGAACTATTTTTTCTGCTGCTTTGCATATATACTATTTGAATAACAATACGCGACAATGAAACGAACTTATTTTTTTCGAGCGTTTCCACACACACACACACGCACACGCACGCACGCGCGCGCGCGCGCGCGCACACACACACACACACACACACACACACACACACACCTTCTTCTTCAACAGTAGTATCCTAACAAAGTACAACAAATCGGAGTGTTGTTTGATTTTGGGGGGGGGGGGGGGGGGGTGGGGGGGGGGTGGAGGGGCGTGGAGGAGGGAGGAGGGAATGGGGGGGTCACTTCTATACGGAGCACAGCATGGAAGTTTGAAAACAGTCAATAATCTGTGCATGGGCGTGAACGGGTCTAAACTAGTACCCACAGGGGGTGTGGGGGTGGAGGGCACGGTTGTTGGAGGGAGGGAGGGGGGGCTCGGGGGGCTTGCAAAGGGGGTTGGGGTAGGACAAACACGACGGGATTGGTATGTGGAGCAGGTAGGGAGAGGGAAGTGGGGGCCGGTGGGGGAGAGGGGGTGACGGTGAGTGATATCAATATTGGATTCTTCTGTTTGGCTATCGCTCTGACGATGTCGTAAAGGTATATATCATACTGCCCGACTGTAGGAGCCACGGTGCAGAAGTTGCGTGATGGACTAGTCGATACCAACAACAACAGCAGCAACAACAGCAACAACAATAACACACAGTAGATAAACATACAAATAGATAATATCTCATATATCATGTTATTTCAGACTCTCATTTCAGAGAATTATGTATCTAGTTTTTCAAAAGAGTTCTGCACATGTCACATTTATTCTGAAGGTGCTCTCTATGCATGCACTATGAAAAAGACAATTAAAAAAAAAAAAAGACACTTCCATTTTATATCAAACAGATATGAATCGATCAGTCCTTGCGTTCGGACGCCTCTTTGGAACTGAAATCTGAAACTGAAACTTCCTGAAATGAATCGTGAATATCCAAACGTCAATGATTTTCTGGCATGTTATAATATATATATATATATATATATATATATATATATTGATCTCTCTGTGTGCCTGTGTCTGTGTGAATTTCCGTCCAGTGAACAGTGAATATCACAAAGTGAAAGAAGTAAGATTTATAAAAAGAATTAAACGATGTCCACTCCCTCATAGGCATAATGTAACGTATCCAACATGTTACTTTACACAGTCTCTGGTGACTTTGGCATGGCTGTCTTGTGAACTTGACATCACAGGTTTCGATTCCGTTCCATTCAGAATTCTGTACTGAACACGGCTGTAGAGCGATCAGCTATAAAGCTGAGTCACGTAAGTATTTCAGTAGAGACAAATACCCTTCCAAGCCAAACATTGCAAGCGATTTGTCAGAATTCGCATCTTTTTTTTTTTTACAGGACCATGCTTCAAACCCTTTAGAAAAATACATCCTTAAAAAATGAATAAATAGATAAATAAATACATAAATAAATTTCAAACCCTATAGAAAAAAACACATACTTAGAAAAATAAATGAATAAATAAACAAGTAAATAAATAAGTAAATAAATGAAACGAAATTAATGTTAGAAACTAAAGGTGACAAGGTTTACCGCTGAAATCAAACTTGGAACGCGAAAAGTCATTTGGCGTGACAGCTTGTTGTGTACCCCACGGTGAGGTAATTAACATATTTTTTCCCTACCGAAACAGAATCTCTCTCTCTCTCTCTCTCTCTCTCTCTCTCTCTCTCTCTCTCTCTATCTATCTATCTATCTATCTCTCTCTCTCTCTCTCTCTCTCTCTCTCCCTCCCTTACTTTCTCTCCCTCTCTCCCTCCCTCTCTCTCTCTCTCTCTCTCTCTCTACCCACCTTCTCTCACCAGCTAGATGTGCTCATAAATTATCACCCGGTTTCTTCGCAGCTGCTGTGTGTATAGACCACACGGCGGACATCCCGCTGTGCAGATAATCTGGATTTTTTTTTTCGCCGTGTGCAGCTACTGAATGTATAATCAATTACTTCACCCTTTTTCTACACGTAAAGATTAGCGATAAAAAGAACATTAACGAAAACAACAAAATAGTGGTAGCTGCAGATGTAGCAGCAACAGCAGCAGCAGCAGAAGTAGTAGTAGTAGTAGTAGCAGTAGTGTCTATCGATTGCACAGATCTGGCAAATTCCATTTTCCAACCGAACGATTAAGTAGCTGCGAATGTTTGCAAGTAAAAAACCGAAAACCAGTTTCGGTTGGTGTTCTTATTGTTGTTGTTTTTTTGTTTTTTGGGTTTGTTGGTTTGTTTGTTTTTTAAGAGAAACTGTGTTATTCCTAATTATTTCTCGGACAGAATCAATGGTATAAACTTCAAACATCCTCGCCAACATTTGCGGCGACAGATTTCATTTTAATTGTCCATTGTACAAAGAAATCACTTCGATGTTTCTCTAATCAACTGACACACACACAGAGACAGGGAGAGAGAGAGAGAGAGCAGTTAGACGCCTCGTTGCTTATGACTGCTTTGATGCTGTTAAAGCTTCTTCTTTTCTTAACTATTAATTATTCTGCAGCCTGAATATTGTGGGAAAACCGGTTTCAATATGTTTTATGGACGTATTTGATGTGTGTACACACACACACACACACACACACACACACACCTAACCTCATCACGATCAGGAATGCAAAAAGTAAATACATTGCCAGGGGTGGAAAACAGACACCTTCCCTCTCCAAAAAAATTCTCACACATCCGGACCTGGGTAAACACTGGGGAATCTCGCCGTGAGAAGGGGGGGTGAGGGGATGGGAGCGGGGTGTTTAGGAAGGGAGTGGAAGGTCTGAATTCAACAACACCCCCACAGATCTCGCCAAACTGTCAGTACGCTCCCAGCACGGGCAGCAAACGAAAAGACCCACTTTTATTTAACAATGCAGCGTCGACATGTACAGCCAGTTTCACACAAGCCAATAGAACCCAGAGGTCACTCCTCAGTGAATGCACTCTTTTTTATGTTTTTCTTTTCTTTTCTTTTGTACCCAGTTCTTGGGATGGACACCTTCAGTCCACACCTAAGAAGTTTGAAGCGCGCGTGTTGCTTGCGTGACGAGTCGAAGGTCTGCCCTTTGATCCATTGAATTCTGCGTATGTTCAGCTTTTTGGCGAACACCTGTGTACTAGCGTCAGCGTAGCTCACATCTGTGTGGTACAACTGTAGTATTTTTCTTTGAGGGTGGATGTAAAAACAAAAAAACAAAACAAAAAAAGGATGTGCTTACTTCACTACCCTTGTAAAATAAAAATTCGTTTCGTTTCGATTCTTTGTGACCTTCCAAAATATGTATGGTTTTCGATTTATGTTCGTACCTTGTTATGTACTATCCCCCCCCCCCCCCCCAATATTCCTTGTGACCCCGGTACACTTCGTAATAAAGATATTCTATTCTGTTCTATTCTATTCTATAAGATCTTGTTATATGATGCAGTAGCCGAGCTAAAAGAAAAACACAAAAAACCCAGTCCTCTAAGGAACTGCTGAGAGAAGGGGACGGAGAGAAGACAGTTGATGGCGGACTGACAAACACTGCAGGGTGGACGACAGTGTTTTTGCAGAGACCCAGGCTTGGACACACAACCAACAGGACTGAAAGGACTCTGGTGAACAGTTCTTATGTGCGGCGCCCGAATGATTCTTTGCGGAGTTGAAGGAGATGAAGATAATTACTACTACTACTGCTACTGCTACAACTGATAATAATGGTAATGATAATGATAATGATAATAATGTAAATTTACATTGCGCCTATTCTCTAAAAAGGGCTCCAAGTACTTTACAAAAACGGGTAAACATGCACACACACACACACACACACACACACACACACACACTCACACACACACACACACACACACACACACACACACACGATAACATGTGAATAGATAGATAGTTAGAGAGATAGATAGGTGGATGCACACAAACACACTCACAACGACAAAAAATAAACATTGAGAACAATGGATAGGGTGGTTGTTTATACATTAGTTCAAAGAAGCGGGTTTTCAGGGAAGACTTGAATGAAGCGGAAGAATACTACTTCCTGATCTACACAGAGCGTTGGTTCCAGACAGCTGGGCCATGAAAAGAGAAAGAACGCTGACAAAAGTACTTTGTGTCGACAGAGGGGATGCGAAGCAGACGAGTACCAGAAGAAGAACGAAGCTGACAGGATGAGCAGTAAATGTGGATCATATCTGTAAGATATCTTGCGGCAGTGCCATAGATAGGTAAGAAACAGACAGATGCAATTTTGTTGTTGATTCTGTATTGGATAGGTAGAAAGTGAAGAGACGACAAGAGGTGTGACGTGTTCCCGTCTAGGTGACTTGCAGACCAACCTGGCGGAGAGGGAGAAGAAGAAGACAGGATAAGGGTACTGATGTACCGCTGCTGACATGATACCCAATTCTGTCGTCGAGACTGACTTCAGGACTTCAGGAATGGCAGCACTTGAAACATGTCTGCCCTGTAACGTTTGACTGAAAGACCAAACTTCCTGACTAAGTGGAGAGGCTCTTTTGACTTTCTGCAGAACTAAGACTCCACCCTACACTCAACATACCCCTCCCTCCCTCCATCCCTCCCCGCGTGACCAACCTGCAGACCAACTTGCCGGCCCTTCATGACAGGTTCACCACGCATTCAGCAGGACAACAAAAGCGTCACAAATGTTCAGCGTTGGCTGTTATCTGGTCATTCAGCGTGTAAGCCTGGCTGCAGAAGGAAAGAAGGATTTTCTCGTCATCCGAGCAGAAACCAGAAAGTGTTTTGAGGAGGGATTTTGTATGATTTATCTGGCACGACAAGTTTTCCTCGTTCCCCATACTTACTCCACCACCACCGCCGCCACCACCTCTCCCGTAGTAAGGAGGGAGGAGGTGGGGGGAGGGGTTTTGGTGAAGAGAAAAGTCAAGGTTGTGGAGGGAGGGGGGGTGGAGGTAGGGGTAGTAAAGGGAGGAGGCGGTGGGGGAAGGAATTGAAAATGTAAACGGTGTTCGCCCAAAACTGGTCGCTTTGTGTTGTCGTCTGCTGAGAAAGGAACTGTCGCCAGTCAAACCATGCTAACGTCCCTCATTTCCTATGTCACGACCTTGGGCTCATTCACAAAGGATTGTCTGAAAGCAAACAAACTGACAAACATGTATGGTTGTTTGAAAAGCTGGTGTGGATGGTCTAAAAAAAAAAAAACCAACCCAACAACAACAGTGCATGAATAGTATGAAAAACTTGTGCAGTGGACTGAAAAACGTGTGCAAATGTTCTGAAAAGCTTGTGTGGGTGGTCTGAAAAGCTTGAGTGGTATGATAAACACACACACACACACACACACACACACACACACACACACACACACACGCACACACACACATATATATATATATATATATATATATATATGTATGTATGACTTTGTTTTAGTCAGTATCAGCATTTATTTCTCGTTTAATGTCTATCTTCGTTTGGTCCTTCCTTATTGTTGCTAATCACTCATGGGTAGTCTGAAACAGAAGTTCTCATCATAACCTATGTCCAGATTCCCGTGGCTCTTTGTTCGCGTGTCTGTAATGGTGTCCAGCTTGAACAAAGGCAGACAAAGGTCCACAGAGCCAGGCGCACCTTGTATGCGTTTAGCGACGGGCCGACATGCAAGGGTCTGTGTTGTGTGTGTGAGCTGTTACCCCTTCACCTGCCGACAGGGTCTAGAGAATTATGTCTGTCTCTCTGTCTGCCTGCCTGTCTGTGTGTGTGTCTGTCTGCCTGCCTGTCTGTGTGTGTGTCTTTCTGCCTGCTTGTCTGCCTACAGTTTGCAAATGTCCCAGTGTTGGTCTGTTGATTTTGATACTGCTGGGTTCTCACTATACTTACTTAAACCCAGTCTTCCTTGTCTGTCTCGAACCCTCCCTCTCTCTCTCAATTTGCATTGCAAAACAAATGGGGTGGAGGGGGCCGGGGGGTGTTTCTTCCAGGGTGGGCCATTCGTCATTCCTGACACCGGACCCTATCTGTATAAAAAAAAATCTCAATCATAAACACAGAAGAACACAATAAAGAAAATTATTTCACCGCAGTCCACGAACGCAAGTATTTCAATCCCACACGTCCCCTGCCCCTACCACTCCCCCTCCCTGCCACCCATCCCCCGTCCTTCACGGCCAGAAGCAGCAATAACACAGCACGATAACATTCACCGCAAGTCGATGACAAACAAATGAATGAATGGGTTTTTTTGTTTGTTTGTTTGTTTTTTTAAGGATTCCAAACCTTTTCTTCAGCAGAAACTGTACTCCCACATCTTGCAAGGGAAGCTTGCGCTTCAAGTCCTACATACATGGGGTGTCGTATCGTTATCTGACAGCTAAGCAG
Source organism: Babylonia areolata (assembly GCF_041734735.1). Classification (NCBI taxonomy): domain Eukaryota; kingdom Metazoa; phylum Mollusca; class Gastropoda; order Neogastropoda; family Buccinidae; genus Babylonia; species Babylonia areolata. The sequence goes on from NC_134901.1 coordinate 28,076,878, forward strand.
GGAGCCACCGTCGGAGATGAATTGTGTTGTGTTATATATTACCTTTATTTTTCTTGTCACAAGACATTTTCTCCGTGCCAAATCCGGGTCCCTTCTTCTTCCCTGGGGAGAGCGCGTCGCTTCAGTTCAGCGCTTTTTTTTCGTGTTTTTCTTTTTCCTGTTAAGTGTGTGTGTGTGTGTGTGTGTGTGAGGCAGATGCTTTACCAGCAGCATATCCCAACGCACTCAGTCAGGCCTTGAATGCATGCATACATATTCATGCACCTTTCAGAGCGAATTTCTTCGAAAGAATCTTGCCAAAGAACAACACTTTTTCTTTGCCATGAGTTCGTGTTTCAGTGCGTGCGTGCGGCACACGGGACCTCGGTTTATCGTCTCATTCAAATAAGAAGACGCTCAGTTCGATTTTCCAGTCAAACTTGGGAGAAAGGGGGAGAACGGGATTCGAACACAGACCCTCACGGACACTGTTGGCAGATAGTTACCTTAACTATTCTGTCATCTTTCTCTGATGTAGAGACCTCTGTACATCTCACACAGGGCCTTATGTTTATTCATGTTGGTGCCTAAATACGCATGGGTCTGTAAGTTTCACTCATGCAAAGGTGTGTACAGTATTTTGTCATGTACTCATGTACTGTTGCAAGGATGTACCAGTGTACGGACTTGTAAGTGGAGTGATGGCCTAGAGGTAACGCGTCCGCCTAAGAAGCGAGAGAATCTGAACGCGCAGGTTCGAATCACGGTCAGCCGCCGATATTTTCTCCCTTCCACTAGACCTTGAGTGTTGGTCTGGATGCTAGTTATTCGGATGGGACGATAAACCGAGGTCCCGTGTGCAGCATGCACTTAGCGCACGTAAAAGAACCCACGGCAGCAAAAGGGTTGTTCCTGGCAAAATTATGTAGAAAAATCCACTTCGATAGGAAAAACAAATAAAACTGCACGCAGGAAAAAATACAAAAAAATGGGTGGCGCTGTAGTGTAGCGACGCGCTCTCCCTGGGGAGAGCAGCCCGAATTTCACAGAGGAATCTGTTGAATCGGTTTCAGTAGCTCAAGGAGGCGTCACTGCCTTCGGACAAATCCATATACGCTACACCACATCTGCCAAGCAGATGCCTGACCAGCAGCGTAACCCAACGGGCTTTGTCAGGCCTTGAGAAAAAAAAAGGGGGTGAATAAATAACAGATAAATACATAACAAAAAGAATCTGTTGTGATAAAAAGAAATACAAATACAAAATACAAATAACTCCATCATGAATCGTTAACCATTACTCAGATAAGGACAGCCTCAGGTTTATTCACCCAGGGGGCCTTCCGTTTACTTTATCACAGGCCTTTAGACTCCTTCTTCCCCAGGAAGGAGTTAACTCGTACCATGATTACTTCCCCTGTTGACCTGGTTTGAGTATTCTCGTAACAATACACTATTCTCATTTCGTTTATTCTTGCTTGGTACAGTTGTCATTCAAAACTGAGCTGTTTACGGATTCCGGAAGCATGAAAACGAAGGCTTGTTTGACCGATAAAATCAACAATTCTCCTTTGATTTTCGTTGTTTTAGTGAACCACCCAACTCTTACTGCAGTGGTTTCATGCAGTGCTGGTACAGGGGAGTTGTGGCAGACATTTAGCTGTGGGACAGAATGAGTTAAGTTAACGGAAGCCTAACGTTCACCGACACAGAGGCGTTGGCTTTACTGGCTGAGATGCCTTAAGTTTACTCACACGGAGATTACGTCAACACTTAAGCAGAGGGCTGAAGTTCACTCAACCAGTTCCTAAGTTTACTCACACAGATGCCTTTGTCTACTCTCTCATTTTGAGTTTGTTGTTGTCGTTGTTTTTGGTTTTTTTGTTTCTCTCTCTCTCTCTCTCTCCCTCTCTCTCTCTCTCTCTTCCAGTTGATTATTCGTTCGTTCGTTGGTTGTTTTTTGTTGTTGTTGTTTGTTTTGTTTTTTGGAGGGGGGCGGGGGGGGGGCGTGGACAACACATGGATTTGTGCACATACATACAAAGAGCACCACAGCCGTTCACGAGGACCAGCCTTTCGATAACACGTCCACCTCCACCCCCACCCCACCCTCCGTCTCCCCTCTTTCCCGTCTCCTCCACCCCCACCCCCACCCCCACCCGGAGGTCAGTAACAAGGCATGGACGTGTCGAAGCTGGGTGGGGTGGGGTCAGGGTGGATGAGTAGGGGTGGGAGTTCATGTTTGCGGAGAAGAGGAACGAACGTTGTGCGAGGGATCATACTTATAGCCAGGTAAACAGCGGACACAAAAGGGAGGCAGTGTTCTTTTAGGCTGACAGGAGATAATGCCCCGAGATTTAGGTAGAAAGGTCCTGCTTCGCGAGATCCTGCAAGAGGGGTGGGGTGAGAGATAAGTTATCCAGGTGTATTTTTAAAAGAGCGATTACCCCGCCCACCACCACCACCACTACTATTACCACCACCACCACCACCATGACCAACCCGTTCCCCGAACCCCTCTGTGTCTGTCTTTGTTTGTGTCTCTCTGTCTCCGTCTCTCTGTAATATGTCCCTGTCTGTTTTTCCCACTCTCTTTGTCTCTCCGTGTGTGTGTGTGTGTGTTTGTCTGTGTCTGGTGTCTGCATGTCTCTCTGAATCTCTCTATACACCTCTCTCTCTTCATCATTCTCTCCCCCTCTCTCTCTCCTTTTCTCTCTCTCTCTCTTGTGGGATGGGGGGTGTGTGTGTGCTCAACATTGTAATGGGTCAGAAGGCCTTCTACAATAAAACATTTCTGAGTTCTGAGTTCTCTCTCTCTCTCCTCTCTCTCTCCTGCTCTCCTCTCTCTCTCTCTCTCTCTCTCCCTCTCTTTATCGCTCGCTGTCTCTCTCTGCTATTCAAGGCCGTTTTCAAGAGATCTGTCAGCAGGTGTGCTTAATATCTGTTTCTCCTGATTTCAACCTATTTCTGCCTCTCATTGTCTGTCTGTCTGTCTGTCTGTCTGTCTCTCACTCAGTCCCGCTGTCTGTCTCTGCTGTTCAAGGCTGTTTTCAAGAGATATGTAAACATGTGTGATTGATTTCTTTTTCTCCTTGTTTCTGTCCTTTTCTCCCACTGTTTGTATCTATCTCTCACTCTCTCTCTGTATCTCCTCTCTCTCTCTCTCCATTGTCTCCCCCCTATTCCCCCTCTCTCTCCCTCTCTCTCTGTCGCATTCTCTCTCTCTCTCTGTTTCTCTCCCCCTCTCTCTCTCCCTCTCTGTCGCATTCTCTCTCTCTCTCTCTCTCTCTGCTTCTCTCCCCCTCTCTCTCTCCCTCTCTGTCGCATTCTCTCTCTCTCTCTCTGCTTCTCTCCCTCCTCTCCCCCTCTCTCTCTCTCTTTGATTCTCTCCCTCCTCTCCCCCCCCCCACCACTCTCTCTCTCTCTCTTGACACTGGGGTAGGGGTGGGGATAGAGAGTTCTTTCGTTTGTCGCTTTGTAGTTGTCTTTTTCATAAGTTTCTCGTGTGATTTTCAGTGAAATTTGTCGTTGATATCTTTCTTGTTAACAGTTCTGTCTTCATGTGTTCTTTGATGTAGCCCTACCCCACACATCCTTTTTTCCTTTCTTTCATACCCCAGGGCTGGGTGTAAAAAAGCATATGTTTTGCTTATCTCATTACCCTGGTAAAATAAAATTTCGTTTCTCTGCTACTCTCCCTCTCTCTCACTTCCCCACTCTCTCTCTCTCTGTGCCTCCCCCCGCCCCCCCACCCCCCACCCCCCGGCCCCTTCTCTCTCTGCTACTCAAGAGATAGGCAAATGCGTGTGACTGACCTGTCTGGGCAAAGACCTGTGTGGGCAGTGCTGGGTTGGATTAAGGGAATGTGTGTGTGGGTGAGTGCGTGTGTGTGTGTGTGTGTGTGTGTGTGTGTGTGTGTGTGTGTGCGTGTGTGTGTGTGTGTTTTTCGTGTATGTTTGTGTGTGTGTGTTTGTGTATGCATGCATGTATGTATGTTGTGTGCGTGTATGTGAATGTGTGTGTGCGTGCGTGTATGTGCGTGCGTGTGTGTGTGCGTGCGTGTGTGCATGTGTGTATATGTGTGTGTGTGTGTGATGCAGGCAGAAAGAGCCGGGTGGGTGAGGTGGGAATGGGTAGAGTGGGGTGGCACTCTCACGAAAACCAGGCAGCGCTCAAGAACGATTGTCACTGCGGTTTCCTTTGAAAAGTGACAATGCAGACATCGCGTCAGGTCCTGTGTGAGGGCTTTCAAAGATCTGTTGGGAGTGGCGAGTACAAAGCAATCTGCCTTTAAGGTCAAGTTGTTCAAAGCTGTATATTGTCTTGTCATCTCGCAACATCCAGACCCCAGACAGACAGAAACAGAGATAGAGGGGGCAGGAGGGGGTGCAGAGAGATGAATGTAGAGAGAGACTAGGGAGGAGACCGAGAGAAAGAGATACAGACTGAAAGACACAGACAGAGAGAGAGAGGGAGAGAGAGTGAGAGAGAGAGAGAGAGAGAGACAGTGGGGTGTATTCAGAAAGATACTGAGAGGGATATATATATATATAGATATATATAGATAAGAGAGAGAGAGAGGGAGAGAAACAGTGAGATATATACACAGAGAGACTGAGAGGGTGATTTATGCGGAGAGGAGCCTTGGATTTTCCTCAGTGATAACCTCCCCTGACCTCCTCACACCCACCCACCCCACCCCTCCACCCCCCATCCACATCCTGCCTGTCTGTCCGTTCAGTTGTCTGTCTGTCTTGTTGTTGTTGTTCTGCTTCTTCTTCTTCTTCTTCTTCTTCTGCAATTTTCGTGGGCTGCAACTCCCATGTTCATTCGTGTGCATATGTGGGATTTAAAGCGCATGACCGTTTTCACCCAGCCATGCAGGCAGCCATACTCCGTTTTCGGGGAGTGCTCATAATGGGTTTTTTTTGTTTCCTTAACCCACCGCACGCTGACATGGATTTCAAGGTTTTTGATGTGCGTGTTTGATCTTCTGCGTGCGAAAACACACGAACGGGGTTCAGACACTGGTATGTCTGCATGTATGTTGAGGTCGGGAAACTCTCCACTTTTTACCATCTTGAAGCTGCGACTGGGATTCGAACCCAGCGTTCTCAGATTGACGGTCCAAGATGTTCACCAGTCGGCTGTCACGCCTGTCATCTGTCGTTCTTTTTCTTCCTCCCCCCTCTTCCTCCACCCCCCACACGCTCATTTATCATGCAGAAAGGTAACTGGTCTGGTGCGTGGGGGGGGGGGGGTTGTGGGGGGAGGGGAGTGGGGGGGGACGTGGAGTGGTCATTGATGTCACCTCTGACGCTTCCATCCAAACCCACACTACCTCCTGTCTCTTCCAGTCTTTCCCTCCACCCTCTCCGATATGAACTGAATGAAGATCGTTATCTCCCCTCTCTCCCACAACGTGTCTCCGTTGGACACAGTCATTGCTTTTTTTCCCGTCGGTTTGTAATCCCGCTGACATTTGATTTGTTCCACACTGATATCTGCCTCACGCCCATATCAGTTTCACTTGTCTCCCTTCCCAACTCTCTTCCCACCCCCCCCCCCAACCTCCCACCCAACCACACACACGAATGAACATGGGAGTTGCAGCCCACCAAAACTGCAGAAGAAGTAGAAGCAGAACAACAACAACAACACTAACAACAACAACAAGACAAACACACAGACAACTAAACGGACAGACTGAGGATGTGGATGGTGTGGGGGAGGGGTGTGTGGGGGGGGGAGGGGGGCGTGAGAAGGTCAGAGGAGGTTATCACTGAGGAAAACCCAAAGCTCAGCACAATTCAAAAGAACGGGAAAAGTAAAACAAACACCGAGACTGGCGCGTGCTCCGGTCACGTGCCTTCGGGTACTGTCAACGAAACCACGCTGCACCTATCAGTGTCTCCACCCCCACCCTGCCCCACCCACCCACCTGCGTCCTCCTTCTCTCACCCTATCTCTCCGCCTCACCCCCAACCCCCTCCACCACAGTTGCTCAAGCACGGTACCTGCGTGTTTCAGGGTATCGGATCTCGCTGAGTGGGGTGTTTGACGTTGGCAGGTCACAATGCCTTCGTAGTCATTGTCAAAAGAACCGTCCTGTTAGTATTCCGTGTGTACCCCCTTGGACTTAATCGCTTGTTTGTGTGTGTGTGTGTGGGTGTGTGTGTGTGTGTGTGTGTGTGTGTGTGAATTCGGAGGAAGCTGTCAACATACAACGACAAGTTTACTTACTATTCATGTGAAAGGGAGGGTAGAAAGAGTGAGTGAGTGTGTCTGTGTGCGTGTGTCTGTGTGTCCGTGTGTGTCTGTGTGTGTGATATAATAGGATCATAAGGTACGTAATCTCAATGTTCTACTTTTCCAAAGCACTTTCACTGACTGTTCTAAATGTGTCAAAAACATTCCTGTTTTGAATTATAAAGAAAAAAGATTTCTAATCTAAATTTGTAATGCAGTGTACTGTAATACCAAATGTTGGTCACTTTGTTTGCTTTCTGTTTGTTTGTTTTATTTTGTTTTGTTTTCCAAAGCATCTGGCGTTGAACGAAAAACGTACAGCCAGCTTTCAAAGCTAGCAACCTGCCATACTTTATTCATTCTTCTTTCTTTCTTTTCTTCGTTGAGTTTCGATATTGAGGCGAGTTTTTCCTGTCTTCTGTCACGCCTGCTGGTCTGGAGATTTCTACGAGCAGTATCAGCTGTTCATTCACCCGTTCGTTCATTCATTCATTCATTCATTCGTTCACTCATTTACTCTTTACTGAGTCCGGGACGCACAGAGTTATTTCATTTTTACGGTATCGCAGTCTTTTCTTTCTTTCTTTTTTCTTCTTCTTTTTTCCCCCCTGTTAATGTTGTTAAGAACATTGGAGTCGGTACCTCCCCACCCCTTTTTTTCTTTGGAGGTGGGGGGTCACATAGCACCAATACCAACGTGGCTTGTCTTTTCATGGTACCCTGATATTAAAGCAACACTTTTTTTAAGCTTTTTTTTTTTACACGGAGACACACAGAGAGAGAGGGTCGTTTCTGTTCACGATATCGCAGTTTGGGTTACTTCTGTTTTCTTATTTCTTTTCTTCTCTGCTTCTTTTCCTTCTCTTCTTGGTATGTGTGTGTTGGGGGTGGGGGGTGGTTTGGAGGCAAGAGGGGGCTTGCATAGGATCAATACTAATGTAACTTATACCTCGATATTGAAGCAACAAGTGTTCATTTGCATGGATCGAGGAGGGGGAGGGGGCGAGAGGCAGAGAGAGAGGGGGGGGGAGGAGGAGGGAGACAGTGAAAGAGGAAAAGAGAAACAGAGCGAGAGGGAGGGAGGGATGGAGCGAAGTAAGGCAGGAAAGACGAGAGAAAGGGAGGGAGGGCGGGAAAGGGGCACATAGAGAGGAGGGAGGGGGGAGAGGAAGAGAGGGGAGAGAGAGGGAGGGAGGGAGAGAAGCAGCGAAAGAAAGAGAGGGAGGAGAAACGAAACGAAACGAGGGAGAGAGAGAAACAGAGGAAGAGAGGGCGGAGAGAGAGAGGAAGAGAAACAGAGAGGGGGAGGGAGATGGAGAGAGAGAAACAGAGAGGGAGGGGAGAGAGAGAGAGAGAGACGGAGGGGACAGAGGGAGAGAAACAGAGGGAAGGGGGAGAGGGGAGAGAGAGAGAAACAGAGAGGGAGGGGAGAGAGAGAGACGGAGGGGACAGAGGGAGAGAAACATAGGGAGGGGGGAGTGAGAGAAAGAGGGAGAGAAACATAGAGAGGGAGGGGAGAGAGGGGGAGGGAGAGAAACAGAGACAAGGGGGGGAGATGGAGAGAGAGATAAACAGAGACAGGGGGGGGGGGGGAATGGAGAGAGAGAGAAACAGAGGGAGGAAGGGGGGAGAGAGAGAGAAACAGAGGGAGGGAGGAGAGAGAGAGAGAAACAGAGGGAGGGAGGGGAGAGGGAGAGAAACAGAGGGAGGGGAGGCTTACTGTTTTTAAATTAGTGAGTGTAGACAGGTTTGCAGCTGTATGATAGACAGGTTCGATGCCCAAGTGCCAGTAGTTTTGCAGCTGTATTATGGTCAGTTTTGCAGCTGTAGGATTGTTGCTGTTTTGTTTTGTCTTGTTTTGCAGCTGAAGTATCAACAGTCTTGCAGCTGTAGTATAGTCAGTTTTGCAGCGTCGTATGGTTGGTTTTGCAGCTGTAGTATTAACAGTTTTGCAGCTGTAGTGTAGTTAGTTTTGTAGCTATAATGTATTCTGTTTTGCAGCTGTAGTATCGAATATTTTTGCAGTTGCAGTATTGACAGATTTGCTGCTAAAGCATAGACAGTTTTGCAGCTGTAGCGTAGTCAGTTTTGCAGCTGTAGTATCGACAGTTTTGCAGCTGTAGTATCGACAATTTTGCAGCAGTAAAAAGGTTTTGCAGCTAAAGTACAGACAGTTTTGCAGCTGTAGTTGCTGCTTTAGTATTGACATTTTGTAGCTTCACTTTAAACAGTTTTGCTCCTATTGCGCGAAGAAGAATTCTGCAGCCGCTGTATAAACAGTATTGCACCGAATATGGACCGAAGTCATTCTTGTCTTCTTCCCCGAATATGGACCGTTTATGCATCCAATAGAGATTTTGCAGATGTATGGACATTTCTTTCGCTGTAGTTGTTTTTGGTGGTGGGTGCATGTTTGATGTGAGTCTGTTTGTTGGAAGACTCCGTGATGTGTGGGTGGTTGGGAGGGAGGGGGTAAACATGCCATGAAACTAGATCGATTGTGAAAGGGGGTGCAGTTTTGACATGTTGACAAACAAGTCTTTGTGTTTATGCATACCCGCCTACCCGCTAAGTGCGCGAATCCTGTATCATTGTCTGCATCTGTACAACAAGCAAGGAGGTGTGGGTGTGTGGGCGTGTGGGCGGGGAAGACCCAGGGATCGGGGGGTCAACAGTTTGGCTCCGGATTTCACTGCTGCTGGATGAGAACCGGCATTTTTGGCAGCAGTTTTCTCTGAGACAACACCCCTCTTCCTACTCCCACGTATCATAACTACCCCTTTAACACCCGTTTGGGCACTCACAGTGCATTAGCTCCCACCTCTCTCTCCCTTTCTCTCTCTCCTTCTCTCTATTTCTCTCTCTCTCCCTCCCTATGTCTGTTTCTCTCTCCCTCCCCCCCTCTCTCTCCCTCTCTATCTCTCTTTCTCTCTCTCCCTCCCTCTCTATGTCTGTTTCTCTCTCCCTCCCTCCCCCCCTCTCTCTCTCCCTCTCTCTCTCTCTCTCTCTCCCTCTCCCTCTCTCTCTCCCCCTCTCTTTCCCTCTCTCTCTCCCTTCTCTTTCCCCCTCTCTCTCCCCCTCTCTCTATATGTATATCTCTCCTATCTCTCTGTGTCTCTTTCTCTCCCCCCTCTCTCTCTCCCTCTCTCTTTCTCTCTTACTCTCTCCCCTCTCTCTCTATCTCTGTCTCTCCCTCTCTCTCTCCCTCTCTTTCTCTCTCCCCCTCTCTCTCTCCCTCTCCCTGTCTCTTTCTCCCTCTCTATCTCTCCCTCTCTATCTCCCTCCCTCTCTCTCTCCCCCCTCTCTTTCTCTCTCCCCCCTCTCTCCTTCTATCTCTCTCTCTCTCTCTCTCTCCTCTCCCTCTCTCTCTCCCCCCCTCTCTCTCTCCCCCTCTCTCTGTCTCTTTCTCTCTCCCTCTCTCTCAATCTCTCTGTCTCTCCCTCCCTCTCTCCCTCTCTAAGTCTCTCTCTCCCCTCTCCCTCCCTCTCCTCTCTCTCTCTCTCCCCCCTCTCTCTCCCTCTGTCTCTCTCTCTCTCTCGGTCAGGTCAGGTCAGAACAAAGTGACATGCCGAGGGCAAATCGACCTGCAGTACACAGACACACGGAGCCAAGCCTATTTGAGACCCGTGAATAATCGGTTCCGGTTCAGAAGATTGGCTTGGTCTGGGTCATGAAGCACTTCTTGGGAGATCTTTTCTTCATTTCTTTCTTTCTCTTTTTCTTTCTTTCTCTGTTTTTTGCTTTCTTTACCTCTTCTTGTTCTTGTTGTTGTTCTTCTTCTTAAGGAGTGTTTTCTTTTTGAATACATAGACGAAATAGGAGTAGAAAAATCGGGGTCATCACCTTAGTGATGGGCGAATTGGGAATAAGCAAATCAGGGATTGGCGAATTGGGAATAGACAAAACAGGAATGGGAGCGAATCAGGAATGGACGAGTCAGGAATGGGGCTGAATCAGGAGTGAGCGATTCGGGAATAGAATAGTCAGGAATGGGCAAATCGGGAGTGGGCGAATCGGGAATGGACAAAACAGGAATGGTAGCGAATCGGGAATGAGCGATATCGGGGTGACACGGGGGAGCCGTGACTTCAGTACCGGCGCAGAGTGTCGCACTCCTCACCATGCTGCACACGGTCATCAGCAAGGCAGCAGACATACTCATAGCTGTCCTCCCGAAACCTGGAGGGGGTCAGGCTGGTGTTCTCCTGACCCACTCCCGGGAGGGTCACTACCTTGTCGTGGTCGGGAGGCTTAGTGGCCAGTGATCGAGCGAGCTATGTCGGCGGGGGCATCAGTGCTTCTTGGGGTTTGGTGCTCTGGTCCCAGGTCTTAATTGACAGCCTACATAGCCATCGTAGCTGTTAGGGCTGAATAAGTGGTGGTTTTGTACTGATGCCCCTGATAGGGCTTCCCATGCCGAACAGGTCGTGAGTGAGGCCCAAACTAAACGTGACCCACTGTCCCTTTCGCTATTCTTTGTTCTTCTTTTTACCGCCTCTTTTCTGTCCTCAGCTCCCCATCAAGCCTTCTTTTCCACATTCTTTTTTTCTCTGCGGCCTTCTTTAGGCCCGCCGTGTTTGCCGTGCGGCGCGACCTGTGATGGAGGGGAATGAGATCCTGGGGATTGAGAGAGCACGCTGCTCTCAACACATCCCTTTGGCTCGGACCTCTCCTAAGACAGGCGGCACACATTGGCCCGTGTGTGTCAATCGGCTACCCCTTCGTGGGGCTGGGTCAAGACTGGCAGTTTAGTGGCTGACGAAGGTAACCCCCGTAGTGCTCGGCTCTCTGTCCCCGGGAGCTGGGCATGATCGGGGGGGAGCACGTTGGAGCTGGGCTGCTGGTTGTATATCCCTCCCGAAACCTGGAAGGGGTCAAGCTGGTGTTCCCTTGACCCTGGCCCCTAAGTTGGACCCCATGGTGGGTGGGTAAGGGAGGGATGAATTCACATTTTTCTTTCAACATGAATCCTAAACAAATACACCCCCCCAAACTCGGAAAAAGACGACGACAGGGAACGGACGACTCAGACTCTGAGTCGGAGGTCGTCGAGACCTCTGGTTTTTGGCCATCATGGCTAGTGATGGAGGGCGCTGATGACGACAAGCCCTTGTCAGCTCTCAGCCCCTTCGCTGTCCAGAAGGGCTTTCAGTGCCTGGCAGGATCGCTCAGATCCATCAAGAGGCTGAGGAGCGGAGCGTTTTTAGTACAGACAGAATCCAAAAGACAGACACAGCTCCTTCTGAAGGCGACCACTTTCGTGGATAGGGCAGTGAAGATTTCCCCTCACAAAGGTCTCAACTGCTCTAAGGGAGTCATCAGATGCCCGGAGTTGAAAGGTGTGTCTGAGGCCGAGATCAAGAGCGAACTGTCCTCTCAGGGAGTGACCGATGTGTACAGGGTGACGGTGAGGAAGGGGTCGGACAGAGTCCCGACCAACACTTTCTTCCTCACCTTCTGCTGCCCGGATGTCCCCAAGGACATTCGGGTCGGATACCTGCTAGTTAATGTCAGCCTGTACGTACCGTCCCCTCTGAGATGCTTTAAGTGTCAAAAATTCGGACACGTGAGAGACAGATGTAAGGAGGAAGAGGCGTGTGGCACCTGTTCGAAGGCGGCGCACCAGGGCGATTGCGTCAGTGCAGCCCTGTGTGCGAACTGCGGAGGTGGCCACCCGTCCTCATCGAAGGACTGCCCCGCCTGGAAGAAAGAAAAACAAATTCAGAAAGTCAAGACAGAACAGAAAATTTCCTTCTTTGAGGCAAGGAAACAGGTGGAGGCCGCGTCGCCTAGGACGTCGTATGCCTCTGTCGTCAGATCCGGGACGGTGGACGTCGCAGTCCAGACGACGTCCACAGGAACGCAGACGGACGACTTAACCGCCTCGTCGGAACCGTTGGCCTTGGGTGGAGGCGCTGTGTCCACCCCTTCCCATCCTGCGCGGCAGTCCTCAGGGGCTGCTGGGCGGGAGAGAAAAGCCTCGGGCGGAGGCACGTTGTCCGCCTCCCGCCCCACCCCACCCCCCGGCCCCCCTCGCCCCGCCTCTCGTCTGCCTGGCCCTCGGGCTGGCGGAAGTGGCCGGAAGCCCCCCGCACCTCCAAAACTCAAGGAGGGGAGGGCTGCGGCCACGGCGGGATCGGGAGGGGCCGAGGTGGTGGATATTCCGACCCGGTCGGAACCCGAAAAATTTATGTCAAAGAACAAATATTCCATCCTGGCGGACCTTGAGCCACCGCAAGTGGAGGAGCAGGGGGGTAGCGATGGAATAGGCTGCTGCTTTATTTTTTTTTTAAAAAAACCTTTTTAATGGCAGTGATCCACTGGAATATCCGGGGATTCTATGCCAACTTCCAGGAACTCCAGCTGCTTTGTCGTGCTTTGAAACCTTCAGTGCTGGCACTGCAGGAGACTCTGCAAAGAGATGGCAAGGTTTTATCTCTCTCTGGTTTCAACTCCGTTTTTAAACCCGCTCAACCGAAGCAAGAGGGGTTGACGGGAGGTGTCGCTCTTTTTATTCGAAAGTCCCTTTTATACAGTACAGTTCTTTTAAGCACCCCTTTACAGGCGGTGGCAGTCAGAGTCACGCTCGAGAAAACCATCACTGTCTGCTCTCTCTACCTTCCCCCTTCCGTCCGTGTTCTGAGGCAGGACCTCATGAACCTGGTCGACCAGCTCCCACGTCCGTTTTTACTGTTGGGCGACTTCAACGGACACTCCCCGCTCTGGGGAAGTGAGATGACATCGGCCCGAGGTCTTCTCTTAGAAAACCTTCTCTCTGACATGGACTTGTGCTGTCTTAACGACAAGTCTCCCACTTACCTGCATCTGTCCTCTGGAAAGCTCTCGTGTTTAGATCTGTCGGTCTGCGATCCATCGTTGGTCCTGGACTACGAGTGGAAAGTGCACGACGATCTGCACGGGAGTGACCACTTTCCTGTCGTCCTCCGCCCCACAGATGGAGAAGGTGACTCTCTGCCTGACCGCCTGTACTACGACAAAGCAGACTGGAGTTTTTTTACCACCAAGATAAGAGCGGAGCTGCAGGAAGAAACAGTATTGAAAAGCAAGGACCCTGCTGACGCTCTGACTCGGATCGTTTTAGATTGCGCCAAAGCAGCAGTCCCATCGTCTACCTCCAAGCCTCAGGTCCCTAGAACGCCCTGGTTCAACGCGGAATGTCGGGAGGCCCGCAAGTCTCGGAAGAGAGCGCAGCGACGCGTCTTTCGGAGACCGGAGTCCGATAGCGTTCGAACCCATCAACAGCTGAGGGCGAAAGCCAGGTATGTTTTTAAAAAGAGCCAGAGGAAGTCTTGGAGAGATTTCTGCTCTTCCTTAACCTCCAACACACCCAAGAAGAAAGTGTGGAGGGTTTTAAAAAGAATTAAGGGCAAAAACGCATGCCCGACCTTCCACCATCTTAAACTTTCAGACGCTCTGGTCACAGAGAAGAAAGCAGTTGCCAATTTGCTTGCCTCCACAATAGAACAGAACTCGAGATCTGCTAACAAATCTGCTCGCTTTCTTAAAACCAAAAACCTGTCAGAAAAAACACCATGTAACTTCTTTTCCGACAACACAGAGAATTACAACCTTCCTTTCACAATGAACGAACTTAAATCTGCCCTTCAGACCTGTACGGATTCCTGTCCAGGAATGGACGAAGTCCATTATAAACTCCTAAAGCACCTTCCCCAAACCTGTCTGGACACCCTGCTTAAAGTTTATAACCACATCTGGGTCACAGGCTTCTTTCCACCCTCCTGGCGGAAAGCCCTCATAATCCCGCTGCCGAAACCGGGAAAAGACCCCTCGAACCCCTCCAACTACCGCCCAATTGCACTGACCAGCTGCGTCTGCAAACTGATGGAGAAGATGGTCAACGGTAGACTGATGTGGAAACTAGAGACCGACGGCCTTCTGGCGAAGGAACAGTGCGGTTTCCGCAAGCATCGCTCTACCGTTGACCATCTGGTTCGTCTGGAAACCACGATAAGAAATGCTTTCGTCAACAAACAACATGTGGTGGCCATATTTTTTGACCTGGAGAAAGCTTACGATACCACGTGGAAATTTGGTATTCTTTCCGACTTGCACAAGCTCGGCTTCCGAGGACACCTGCCTCAGTTTATCCACAATTTTTTACAAGACAGACAATTCCAGGTGAGAGTCGGCACCACCCTGTCCGACATTCACGAGCAGGAGCTGGGTGTCCCGCAGGGGAGCATCCTGTCGCCTGCTCTGTTCAGCATCAAAATTAATGACATCGTTCAATCCGTTCAGAAAGGATCGGACAGCTCGCTGTTCGTGGATGATTTTGCTTTATATGCAACCGGCAGCACGTACGCCAGCATCCAGCGACGGCTTCAGCTCTGCGTCAACAAAATCCAGTGTTGGGCAGAGGAGAATGGCTTCACATTTTCGTCCTCCAAAACTGAATGCATCCACTTTCATAATTTTCGCCAATTCTATCAGGACCCTGAAATCCGTCTGGGAACATCCACCATCCCGGCGGTCAAGGAAGCCAGATTTCTAGGGGTCGTCTTCGATCAGAAGCTGAATTTTCTCAGTCACATTAAACAGCTGAAAATATCTTGCCTAAAAGCCCTGAACATCATCCGAGTTGTGGCACACACGAACTGGGGTGCTGATAAGAGGACTCTCTTGCACCTCTACAGAGCCCTGGTCCGGTCCAAACTGGATTATGGAAGTGTTGTATACGGCTCGGCCAGACCGTCCTACCTGAAACTGTTGGACCCTGTACACCACCAAGGGCTCCGTCTCAGCTTGGGTGCTTTCCGCACCACCCCTGTGCACAGCCTGTATGCAGAGGCGGGGGAACCGCCTCTTTCCAACCGCAGACTGAAGCTGACCCTGAACTATTATTTGAAATTGTTTTCGGAACCTACAAACCCTGCTTACGATGCTGTATTCAACAACCCTTTCGATAAGAAATTTACAGACAACCCAAACTGCATACCTCCTCTCGGACTCCGCATTCAGCCGCACTTGGAAAATGCCGATCTGGATGTCGGTGGCATCTCAGATTTCTCTAAGTTCCCTGACAGCCCCCCGTGGACCTTTACAACACCTGAGGTCCGATTCGATCTGGCCTCGTACCGTAAGGACACCACCAGTTCTCTGGGCTACAGAACCTACTTTTCGGAACTGTGCCACAAATTCCCCACCTTTCAAGGCATCTTCACTGACGGTTCCAAGTCAGAGGACGGAGTCGCCGCATCTGCGTTCTGTCCCGCCTTTCCTGACCGGCCCTCAACAGAACACATCCTGTCTGACAGCTCGGTATACACCGCGGAACTGACTGCACTGGTCCTGGGGTTAAAAATGGTTCTCTCTTCCAAACAGAAGAGATTCATGATCTTTTCCGACTCCTTATCAGCCCTGGAGGCGATCGCCTGCAGGAATATCACTCATCCCAAACTGCTGGAATTTTATGAAACTTTTACTCTCGCAACGAAGAAAGGATACGAGGTTGTGTTGGCCTGGGTTCCCGGACATGTTGGCATTCGTGGTAACGAAAGGGCGGACCTGCTGGCCAGGAACGCTGTAAAGAAAGAATTGTCCAGATCCTTGGTACCCTATACAGACATGAAGCGGAAGGTCAATACTTACGTTAAAGATCTTTGGCAAGAGAAATGGAACACCCAGATAGACAACAAGCTCTTCCAGATCCGTCCGGACCTGGGGGAGACCCTCCCTTCGGGGGTGAAGAACAGAAAGGAGGAATCTGTGCTGTGCAGACTGCGTACGGGGCACACTTTTTTTACTCATTCTTACTTGTTGAAGGGGGAGGAGGCCCCTCGATGCGTTCCCTGTGACGAGCCTCTCACCGTGAAACACGTGCTCCTTGACTGTTGGGATCTGCATGACGTTAGACGCAGACATTACACGGCGGTTTCTTTGAAGACTTTGTTTCGTGATGTCCCCCCGTGGGCGCTGATGGACTTCTTAAAAGAAGTGAACCTTTTTAACCAGATTTGAAGGTTTTAAACTATGGAAGTTTTTTTTTTAAACTTTGGAGTGGAAAGTTTGAAGTGGTGACTCATTTTAATTGGTTGTTTTTTTTAGCCTTGTAGTAGTAATTGACGCGGCGATAGCCTTGAGATGGCCTTAGTGGTCGGCGAGGCTCTAAGCACCATAATTTCATTTCATTTCATTTCACTCATAGCTGTGAACTACCCACACTCGGAACATCAAAACAGGACCCCCCCACACACACACACACACACACACACACCTGCCCTCCAGCCCCCCTTCGGAACGCCAGACGTCCCTCCCACACACATACAGACACCCGGCAATCCACTCCCTTCCCTGACGTTTTGACCAAGGTTCAGCAGTCAGTGAGATAATTTAAGGTTGCAAGCCATTAGGTCATTCACTGTACATATAGACCCACAACACTTTTCACCAGCAGGCGGAAGATGCGGACACGGCCTTTAAACTAAAGCAGCGTATCCTGTGCCGTACAGACTACTTCAACAACATTCAGTCCTTTTCCACACCCTCAGCCCCCTAACACCCTCGAACAATCAGAGACAGGAACAGTTCCCACCCGCCCAGCCACCCCCCCACTACCCCCCCGCCCACCGCCCACCCCCTACACCCCCTCCCCTCCCAACACACACACACCACACCACATGCTCATACGTTTCTCACACTCACACAACCCCAATACACGCGTGCACATATATATATATATACCTCCACTCCCTTTCTCTTCTTCAATGCTTGAGTATCTTTGCTCTCGCGCGCGGAAACATTAGTTTCAGTTTCAGCAGCTCAAGGCGGCGTCACTGCGTTCGGACTATCCATATACGCTACACCACATCTGCCAAGAAGATGCCTGACCAGCAGCGTAACCCAACGCGCTTAGTCAGGCCTTGAGAGAAAAAAAGGTGAATAAATAATAGATAAGCGTACATAAATAAGTAAATAAATAAATAATTATAATATATAAAAAGGGGTAATAATAATAATAATAATAATAAATAAATACATAAATAAATAAGACAACAATGATGATAAATAAGCAAATAAATGTAAAACATGAAGACACACATTCACACATGCATAACAGATATGCACCAAACATGCAGTTTCACAGATATGAAAGCACAGTCAAATACACATAAACGTACATGAGCCCCAACACACACACACACACACACCAACACCCCCTCCCCTCCCAACACACACACACCACACCACATGCTCATACGTTTCTCACACTCACACAACCACAAATGTGCAATATCATACATGTAATGTTAGTCTCGGTGTACGAGTATTTCAATGCGTTTACAGTATGATTAATTACATTTCAAGTAAACGAATATATGCAATAATTTTACATTAATGTCTTATATGTTATTGATTCTTTTAAATTAAGTCATGTTTATGTGTTTGTGTTGAGAAATTGTCTACGTTTGTTTTGCCGCACCTGATGTAATTTCTCTTGATGAGACAATAAAGTTGTTGGGTTTTTTTTCTTATCTTATCTTACACGCGCTTGCAAGCGTGCGCGCTCGCGCACATGTCCATCAAATGAAACAACTCTGCGTGATCGATAACGTTAGCCCGAGAGGTTATCGCTCTGTCCTCGTCACGATTGACTGACTGGGGGGAAGGGGGGGCGGGGGGGGGGGGCGGGAGGGAGTGAGGAGAGGGCAGACACGCCTGATTGACACTAGATCAAAGAGCCCCTCAGAAGTGCACACATGTGCTGTCTGT
>NC_134901.1:28099856-28147356 GCF_041734735.1 Babylonia areolata
CTGTGTAAGCCATGCGAAACAAGGATGGGGAAACGATAGCATCTGGTAACATCCCTTCACTTCCGTTGCTCTTTCTCTCTATCTGTTTCTGTCTGTCTGTCTGCCTGCCTCTCTCTCTCTCTCTCTCTCTCTCTCTCTCTGACTCTGTCTCTCTGTGACTCTCTCTCTCCTACTCTCTCTCTATCTGTCTGTCTGTCTGTCTGTCTCTTTCTGACTCTGTCTCTCTTTCTGACTCTCTCTCTCTCTCTCTGTCGCTCGCTCTCTCTCTCTCTCTCGCTGTCTCTCTCTCTCTCTCTCGCTGTCTCTCTCTCGCTCTCTCTCTCTCTCTCTCTCGCTCTCTCTCTCTCTCTCTCTCTCTCTCTCTGTCTCTCTCTCATTCTACCTTCTCGTTTACTATCAATTTATCTCCCCCCGACCCCCTCACTCTCTCTCTTACCCCTATCACATTGTCCCTGTACATAGGTATAAGTCCTGTGTTTACACACACACACACAGACACACACACACACACACACACACACACACACACACACACACACACACACACACACACACACACATGTCACATACATGTATATTCGCGCGCATGCATACACACAAACACACACATCGTAATAATTACAACTACTAGTGGTGGTAGTAGTAGTACTACTACCACTACTACTACGACTACTTGTGGTGATAATGAATAATGATAGTGATGAAATAATAATGATAATTAATAATAATGATAATAATAATGTCAGTACAATGTCCGTGCATATTTCAAACTCTGTGTACACACACACACTGTGTGTGTGTGTGTGTGTGTGTGTGTGTGTGTGTTTACAAAGCGTATACGACTACTCCCCAGCAGGACCGGGACAGTACACACACTATCTACCGGTCTTTCCAGACTGGCGCAGGTCGGTTTTGAACGTGGACCAATAAATCGATACCATAAAACCTCAGCCAAGGCCGGTGTGTCAGTATAGTACGATACACAGAGATCCACTCCACACGCAGTCGCAATAAAGAATACACAAACACAGGGGCAGATTTGACTGTCCGTCCATGCAAAAGTGGAGTGTTGGCATAGCGGTAACGCGTCTGCGTAGGAAGCGAGAGAATCTGAGCGCACTGGTGCAAATCTCATAGTCACTAATATTTTCTCTTCCCCCCCCCCCCCCAACCCCCCTACCTCCCTCTACTAGACCTTGAGAGGTGGTCTGGACGCTAGTCATTCGGATGAAACGATAAACCGAGGTCCCTTGTGCCGCTTGCTCTTAGCGCGCGTAAAAGAACCCACGGCACCAAAAATGTGTGTTTTTTTTTTAATGAGTATGTGTTGGTGTGTGTTTGTGTGTGTGTGTGTGTGTGTGTGTGTGTGTGTGTGTGTGTGTGTGTGTGTGCACTCTTTGTTTGTGGATGTAGATTAGCAAGGACAGATTGGGAGAATAGGCCATGCCGAAAATTTTGATCCTTAAGTGAAAAACGTTTCGAGTTCTTAGTCCTATCTGTGTGTCTGGCTAATGAGTAACATGACGAGCAGGAAGCCAGGTTTCAGATCTCCTCCCCCAAAACAGATGCGGTGAGGGTGGGAGTGGAGAGGGGAGCGAGGAGGGGATTTGGCTGGAGGAGATGGGAGATGGGGAGAGGGTGGGGGTTAACTGGAGGAGATTGGGGTAGTGGGGGAAGTGGGGGGTGGGTACCGTAATTCCCTCTATCTTTTCTGTACTCTCTCTCTCTGTCTCTCTCTCTCTCTCTCTCTCACACACACACACACACACACACTCTCTCTCTCTCTCTCTCTCTCTCTCTCTCTCTCACACACACACACACACACACACACACACATACACACACACTCTCTCTCTCTCTCTCTCTCTCTCTCTCTCTCTCTCTCTCTCCACCTGTCCTTCCTTTCCCAGTCAGTGTCTCAGTTCGCGAGCAGAATGCCACAGTTTCAGTGGATGCCAGTCTTCTTCCCCCCCCCCCCCCCCCCCCCCAACCCTCCTCCCTCCCCAACCCACGCCACCCTAGCACTTCAGTTCCGTTATTGCAGGAAAAAAAAATAATGCAGTTGCAGCAATTTTATTCCAGAGGTTTTTAACCATGTCGTCTCGTGTGTGGCCGAGTCTCTGAGGTTCTGTGTGTGTGTGTGTGTGTGTGTGTGTGTGTGTGTGTGTGTAAGAGCACGCGCGCGCGTGCGTTAAAAATCATAAGTCGTAACGTATACATTTTTGTGCCTCTGTATCAAAATGTGTGGCTTTTGGAGATAAGACGTGTTCTTTACAATTATCATCGTCGTCGTCGTCATCGCCGTCGTCGTCGTTGCCATCATCATCGTCGTCGTCATAAATGTTATTGTTAGTAGTCGTAATAGTCGTAGCAGCAGCAGAATTACCATTATTATTGTTGGTATTATTATTATCATGGTCATCACCATCGTCATTGTTATCGTCATTATTATTATCATTTGTATTATCATCATCATCATCATCATCAGTAGTAGTAGTAGTAGTAGTAATAGCATCATTATTATTGGTATCAGTATCTCAAGGAGGCGTCACTGCGTTCGGTCAAATCCATATATGATACACCACATCTGCCAAGCAGATGCCTGACCAGCAGCGTAACCCAACGCGCTTAGTCAGGCCTTGAGAATTTTTTTTAATTTTTAAAAAAATAACAAATAAATATCGGTTTTATTATCGTAATGAAAATTATCGTCATAATCATCATTATCAGCACCATCATCATAATGATTATAATCATCATCACCATCATTGTGGGCAGTGGTCAGCCTGAAACAGCCGTCAGTATGGCAGTCTGTCTGTGTACCGAACGTGTACCAGCAACACAGCGATGAATAGCGATAGATCAGTTCAGCCGCTCGGTGTTACTTCAAAGCGGCCTTCATATCTGCAATCAATATGCCATGTGTTTCCGGTAATGTACACACACACACACACACACACACACACACATCGAACAAAGATTAGATACGTATATTGAAAATGAAACCGGTATTTCTAAACTAGCACTAAACAATACTATTAATGATTTTACACAAATGATGAAATTTGCGGCTAATGTAAGTCTTAGGAAGAAAACAAACGTTCGTATGAGCAAAAGAAAAAACGTTAAAAAAATGGTTTGATAGAGAATGTTATGAACACAGAAAAGATCTTAGATCAATACTGAATGCCATAAATAGGCATCCATATAATAAATCCCTATGCAAAAAATTTTTTTTCAAAACGTAACATCTATAATAGACTGTTAAGACGAAAAAGAATGTACACAAATGATCTTGCGAATAAAATCAGCGACGTCCTTTATAAAGATCCGAACACCGCCTGGAAAACATTAAAAAGTTTACAAACTGCAGGCGAGAATGCCACACGCAAAATATCAGTTGAATACATCCACATGGATTTCACATCTGGAAAAGCTCATTGGCAAAGAGGTGAACATAGAAGAAAAACAAAGGCAAAAAATCAGAAACGAACTTAAAAAGTGTCAATAGATGAGAGTCTGCTTTCAAATATCAACTTAACAATATCAAACAAAGAAATCAAGAAAGCGTGCAAGCATCAAAAAAATAATAAATCACCAGGATTGGACGGCATTACAAACGAAATGGTCAAAACAAGTCTTCCAATAACTATCAATATCATTCAAAAAATGTTTAACATTATTTTCACTCAAGGTATATATCCAGAATGTTGGGAAAATGGTTTAAACATTCTATTGTATAAAAATGGGAACCCGGGAGATCCAAATAATTAGGGTGGAATAACCTTAACCAATACCTTGGGAAAAGTATTCTGCACAATATTAAATAATCGAATAACTGAGTACCTAGAACAAGGTGAACGCCTAATAAAGGAACAAATTGGATTTCGGAAATACTACAGAACAACTGATCAAATCTTCATTCTAAAAAAGATCATTAATGAAGTAATAAAAGTAAAAAATGGTAGATTATACGGTTATTTTGTGGATTTTGAAAAAGCCTTTGATATGTTTGGCACGATGCCCTGTTCCTAAAGCTGAAAAGAATGGGCATAACTGGAAAATGCTTTGATATAATTAAAGACATGTATGATAATTCCAAAATTCAAATAAATTCATACGAAGGTCTCAGCACAGAAATACCTGTACAGAAGGGTGTACAACAGGGCAATACACTAAGCCCAACTTTATTTAATATTGTCATATATGATATTGTAAAATCTATGGAAAGTAACGATTCTCCAGAATTCAATGCTGTTTCACCGAGCAATGTACCATGTTTACTTTATGCTGATGATCTGGTTATTCTGTCTTTAACAAAAGGATTGCAACAAAAATTACATAATTTGAACACATATTGCCATAGATGGGGATTAAAAATTAATAGAGAAAAAACGAAAGTGGTAATCTTTACAAGATCTGACCCAAAAGTACCAATATATTTTTACTGTGGGGAAGATATAATACAAACAGCAGAAGAATATAAATATTTAGGAGTTATATTCCACAAAAGTGGAAGTCTGATAAGAGCACAGGAACACCTAACTAAACAAGCAAACAAAGCATTGCATACTTTACGAAGAACATTCAAAAATATCAACATCAATTCAGGTACCATATCTAAGCTATATGATACTTTGATAACGCCAATATCGATTTATGGGGCGGAGATATGGTTACCTTACCAAGTCAAACCGGATGATTCTTTCGATTTAGCACATCTTTTTGACGACTGCTTGTCGAATAAGTTTCCACATGAAAAATTACACATTAAATTCTGTAAGCAAATACTTGGAGTACACAAAAAAGCTATGGTGCTTCCTGTGTTAGGTGAACTGGGCAGATTCCCAATAAGTTTGAAGATAATGTATCAAATTATTACATATTGGATTCACATTATTCAGTTACCAGAAACTTCCCTCATCAACAAAATATATAAGTCCATGTTCCAACAAGAAAACACAATTTCCCCATGGTTGATATTTGTTAGAAAGATACTCGAAATTATAGGCCTTGATCACATTTGGAAAAAACAATTCACATTCAGCGTAGATAGACTGAAATACGTCGTATATAAAAAATTAGAAAATGAATATATCAAATACTGGAAAGATAAAAGAGAAAAAACATTAAAGCTAAAATTTTACAATACGATTGTAGCAGAGTACAAAACTGAAACCTATCTTCTAAATATATCAGATACAAAACACAGACAAGCTTTAACGAAACTCAGAATAAGCGCGCATGACCTAAAGATTGAGAAAGGTAGATATTTAAAATTCCACAAGAAGACAGATTGTGCAACAAGTGTAACATCCTGGAAAACGAAATCCATCTTCTTGATCATTGTATTAAATATAAAACCTTAAGGCAACAATTTTTTAAAAGATATTCAAAATTCGAATAACACAGGAAATATTCCCAGTCAGGTGATGCTAACAGATGATGAATATATACAAACCAGATTAGGAAAATTTGTTTATGAATGCTGCTGCAATTTACTGCATTAACTGATTGATTAATTGTGTGTTTTTCATTCATTCATTTATTTACCATTGCACTTGTGTCTTATAAACCTTACGGTTTCATGACAATAAAATCTATTCTATTCTATTCTGTTCTATTCTATTCACACACACACACACACACACACACACACACACACACACAGACAGACACACGATTGTGGGCGTGAGTTCGGATCCCACTTCTGACACCACGCATTGAAGCGATCATGTCGGTTTCCCAGTGCCGTAATCAAGCTCCCAATTTCACGTCATTAATATTCTCCGTCATTCATCTTGTACGTCATTCATCTTATACGTCATAGTAAGCTTCCTGCCAACAGAACGGCGTGGCGAGCTATGACATCTTCCTCATGTCCGCACAACGACCCCAGCGGTCGAGGGAATGAGTGAGTGAGTGAGTGAAGCTTCCTGCGTCATAAGCATTGTATATATATATATACACTTCACACACATGGGCACAATACCATGGTTGTTGTCTGCATGTTTGTCGGCGCTATCCCTGGATGGGACAATTGACACTGCAATAACTGTCGCATGCAAAAAGGCTTTCCTGTTTTGAAACCGACTGTGGAAACTGATACTTTCCTCATACATGAAAATGCCTTTTTGGGTGCCGTGTGTATGCACAGACCTATTGCCTTACAAGTGATCTTAAAAGTTTTGTCGACATGTTATAAATATAAGGAGAGAGGGAGGGGTTGAGAGCTATCATGCCTTTAAAGTGAAAACAAATAACGATTGCTTTTAATTTGTTGTCAGTTTTTACCAGGTTTTGGGGACAGTTGTTTTTTTACCCTTGCAACGATTTTTTTTTTTTTTTAAACGAAAAGAAAACGTCAAAAGCACTCACTGTAAGTATGGCATGATCAACATTTTGTCATACAATACTCCAAATTCATCATGTTAATTGAATCAATTTTGTCATCCAACACTACAAATTCAACATGTCAAATGCATTTTAGTTGTCAACCAGTACTCCAAAATCAACATTTCAAATGCATACATTTTGTCATCCAATATTCTAAATTCAACATGTCAAATGCATACATTTTGTCATCCAATATTCTAAATTCAACATGTCAAATGCATTCCATGGTTAAGGGTGAAATTTCTGTCAAATTGAAAGATCGCATAGAAAGAAAAAGGAGGGCATTGACAAAACAATATCGAAAGCAA
Organism: Babylonia areolata; assembly: GCF_041734735.1. NCBI lineage: Eukaryota > Metazoa > Mollusca > Gastropoda > Neogastropoda > Buccinidae > Babylonia > Babylonia areolata. The sequence goes on from NC_134901.1 coordinate 28,106,561, forward strand.
ATATGGCTGTGGTTTGTGTCTGTGTCTGTGTGTGTGTTGTTCTTGTTCTTGTTGTTTTCACATTGGAAACATGCTGGGCACGGTGTGGCAGTCTGTTTATACCCCTATTGGTTTTTACTCCGTGGTTAAATCTGCCTGCCCAGCTTCACCCCGGGATCTGGGTAAACCAGCCCGGAATGATTCTCGGGGGTAGTAGACTTCAGCTGGTCACAACTGACCCCCCCACCCAACCACCCACCACCACTCAGTCTCCAGTTCTATTTTGTCCTCCATCCCTTATAGATAATAGATACTGGGAGTCATTCTAGATTCGCTGGAAAATATCTTTCTTTTTTTTTGGGGGGGGGGGGGGGGGGGGGGGGAATTTGGCCCGGTTAAAATCCGTACATACTGTCAAAGTAGAATTTTCCCACGTTTTCTTCTGATAATCATTGTGGAATGGAGGTGGGTGAAAATTATGACTATCCCAGATTGATTGAGGGGAGCGTGGGGGGGGGGGCGTCGATCTGGGGGGGGGGGGGGGGGAATCAATCGATATTAGCCCAGAATGTCACCAGGGTAAAACCCAGCATGGAATAGTTTGAGGATTTTACAACAGTATACATACTGTGGCAAAGGCTATTCCTTGTAGGTTGTACATATATCATCAAATACGTTTTAAAAATAAAAATAAAAATCACACCTCGTTTAGAACGCAATTTAGCCAGAAACAAAGTTCGTGAAAAGTTTTAAAGAAAAAACAAAACAAACAAAGTTGACAGCGCGGCTTGCGACTGTCATCAACATCATTGTTATCATCAGACCATCATTGTCGTCGTCGTTGTAGTCATCATACACTCTTTTACGGTAAAGTACGGGATTGTTAATACAATGTATAGATTGGCGCATTTGCGGGGTCTGTATGTAGCACGTGCACGTGACGGCAATAAATCACAATAGCAAAATAATGTTTCTGTTGCTCATGAAAGAGTTGAAGCGTATCGGACAGCTCATCCTTTTTATGACAGTTTCCGTGAACACGGTTGACGGTGCGAATTTCATGGGCTTGTCTGCCTGTGTGTGTGTCTGTCTATCTGTCTGTCTGTCGGTCGGTCTCTCTGCGTCTCTGTCTCACACACACACACACACACACACACACACACACACACACACACACACACGTATAACCCTATTTCGTAGTATTTCACTTCCAGCCACTTACTTTCAAACTATTCATGGACAAGACACAAACTGCACTGACCTGATTTTGTCTTCTTTTCTTTTCCTTTCTTTTGTCCCTACACAACACTTTCATTTCTGCAGTCCCGTTGACGTTCACGCTTAAAGCGCTTCTACAGTTTGATCCCACCAGTTAGGTGCGCAATATCTGAGTGGTTTGAGCGTTGGACTTTCAATCTGAGGGTCCCGGGTTCGAATCACGATAACGGCGCCTGGTGGGTAAAGGGTGGAGATTTTTCCGATCTCCCAGGTCAACATATGTGCAGACCTGCTAGTGCCTGAACCCCCTTCGTGTGTATACGCACGCAGAAGATCAAATACGCACGTTAAAGATCCTGTAACCTATGTCAGTGTTCGGGGGGGTTATGGAGACACGAAAATACCCAGCATGCATGAACCACGGCAAGTCGATATTGGTCGTGTAACGGAAAGAAGAAGAAGAAGGAAGCCGTGGTCCGTTTTCGACTGCCATTACAGTTCAAACCCTTGCTTTGTCTGCTCGTAGGCAATGACCTTGCGACCTTGGCCCAACACCTTGGAGTGCGTGCTGGAGTTCATTGGTTAAGACAGCCATTAGAAACATCTGGATGGACAGATGTCTAATGATCAGAACATGACAGATGTGTACGGTTGTTGGGTTGTTGCTGTTGTTGTTGTTTTGGGTTGTTGTTGTTGCTGTTTTTTTGTGTTTTTTTTGTGTGTGTTTTTTTGTTGTTTGTTTGTTTGGGTTTTTGTTTTTTTGTTGTTTTTTTGCTTTTTTTAAAAGTCCTCTTCTCGCATCAATCCATTCCCCAATTCCTGCATTCATACATCAACATCTGTTTTTGTGTGTGGTCGTTATACAGAGCTACCTGTGAACGGACAGGAAATTTAGAAAACAGCCATGGAGACACCATGCAACAAGCAACGTGGGCAATGACATATTTGTATTTCTTTTTCTTTTTCTTTTTTTTTATCACAACAGATTTCTCTGTGTGAAATTCGGGCTGCTCTCCCCAGGGAGAGCGCGTCGCTACACTACAGCGCCACCCATTTTGTTTTAAGACACTACAAACCCCCAAGTCATGTGTCGACAAGACAAAACAAAATATAATATAATGTACTGTGTATGTACATATATATATATATATGTGTGTGTGTGTGTGTGTGCGCGCGCGCATCTGTGTCTGTGCATGCGTGTGTGTCTCTGTGTGTGTGTGTCAGTGTCAGTGAGAGTGAGAGAAGGAGGAACAGGGAGGGTGTAGATGTACTCAGTCAGTACCCTTCCACCGGCGGGCCTTTAAGGGTTGTGGCGAAGGCCCTCCAGACAGAAACGTCCACCCCACTGCCTGGAAAGCAGTGAGCCACCTGGGAACCGTGGTCAACAGCCCTCAGTGGAGCGGTGGCCCGGTGGTAACGCGTGTCCGCTCAGGAAGCATAGAGACTCTGAGGGTACGGGGATCGAATCCCACACTCGCCAGAATTTCCTTCCCCTGCACAAGACCTTGACTGGTGGTCTGGACGCTGGTCATTCGAACGAGACGATAAACCGAGGTTCCGTGAGGAGCATGCCCGTAGCGCACGTAAAAGAACCCAGGCACCGTATTGGTTGCCCGTGTAGCACAATCCACTCATTTCAGCAAGGTTCAGCAGTTAATGAGTTAAAAGGCTATAATACAGTTTACTTCTGTTCTCAGGGGCTCTTAATCCACACACCTTGTGCACTGCAATCCTGGGCCGGTTTGCACGAGGCGATCTTTGCAGTGCTAAGTTTATTGAGAATTAAGGATGTTCCTAAGTATATGGAGTTTAACGTGGAATTAGGAACATCTCTTAACGATAAGCAAACTTAGCGTTGCTAAGTTCGTTAATGCACCCGACTCCATGTCCAAAGGTCATTTATGTCAGTTTACAGAGGAAAAACAAAAACAACAATATTTCATCTTTATAGCGCATGCTGACTCATTTCCATATCGCGATGTTCCATGATCGATATTACAGCCTGGTATAATTGTGTTATTGAAGCTGTATCTGACACGTGTCACGGAGATTCACAACTCCAGAGGAGGATATATCAGCTACGGTGGAGTATTTATTGTCGTCGTTTGATCGTAACTTTATTATATTGCTTTTTTCCCGTCTTAATTAGCAGGATGTGCGCGGGGAGGGGGGGGGTGTGTTCGTGTGTAGTAGTAGTAGTAGTCTTCAGTTGTATTTGGGACTGTACGTTATACCGGGCTTTATGTATCGATGTTTCTTTGTGTGCTGTTATGGGATTTTGTGCCTGATAGTGACCCTCCTTCCTTTTTCATGCTTTCTCTATCTCTCTGTCTCTCTCTCACTTCCTTTGCATCTCTATCTCTCTTCTCTGTCTCTAAAAATAACCCCCCAAAACCCAAACTTTTAAAACAAAACAAAACAAAACGAATAAATAAAAATCCAACTAATCTTCTTATCGTACGTAACATATTCCTCTGCTAATGTAAAGGGTGTGTGTTTTTTTCTCTCTCTTTTACTTGACAAAATGATGCTGCTGATGGCACGTGTCTGCATCAATGTAACTTTCATACTGAACAGAACCAGTTCCCATTTGAACTAATAATCACTGTGTCAGTATGTCAGATAAAAGTGCAGAGTTTTGTGAATAAGAAATAAAAATGTGACAGTAAAACAAAAACAGTGTCCTTCCTCAGACATCATGACATAAGCCCTCTTTCAACAGTCTATAGGTTATGAATATTGATAATAAAATCCCTACAAAAGTATCGCATACAACACCAACCACAAAAATGCAGACTAAGAGCTCTGTCACACTCTGTTGAACTTAAAGGGCATTTAAAAAAAAAGTTAAAAAAATGGAGGAGGGGGTTAAGAGGACTGAATATTAACATCAGTTATTTCCATACACTTCTGTCGTGGTGTGCACTTTATAAAGCGTGGTGTGCGATGACACAACACACAGGCACGTTCTTCAACACGACTGGCTGCACGTGAAGATCAGAGGAGGGGGGAGGGGGCAGGTAGGGGGAGGAGGGGGGAGGGGTTGGTGGTAAGAGAAGGTGTGGGTGGGGGTGGTTAGAAGGACGTAAGAGCTGACGTTTTCTCTGTGGATGTTTTGGCCCTCTTGAATACATTGTGATTCTGACTCTCTCCCTTTTGGCCCTCTTGAATACATTGTGATTCTGACTCTCTCCCTTTTGGCCCTCTTGAATACATTGTGATTCTGACTCTCTCCCTTTTGGCCCTCTTGAATACATTGTGATTCTGACTCTGTCCCTTTTGGCCCTCTTGAATACATTGTGATTCTGACTCTCTCCCTTTTGGCCCTCTTGAATACATTGTGATTCTGACTCTCTCCCTTTTGGCCCTCTTGAATACATTGTGATTCTGACTCTGTCCCTTTTGGCCCTCTTGAATACATTGTGATTCTGACTCTCTCCCTTTTGGCCCTCTTGAATACATTGTGATTCTGACTCTCTCTCTTTTGGCCCTCTTGAATACATTGTGATTCTGATTCTCTCTCTTTTGGCCCTCTTGAATACATTGTGATTCTGACTCTCTCTCTTTTGGCCCTCTTAATACATTGTGATTCTGACTCTCTCCCTTTTGGCCCTCTTGAATACATTGTGATTCTGACTCCCTTTTGGCCCTCTTGAATACATTGTGATTCTGATTCTCTCTCTTTTGGCCCTCTTGAATACATTTCGATTCTGACTCCCTTTTGGCCCTCTTGAATACATTGTGATTCTGACTCTCTCTCTTTTGGCCCTCTTAATACATTGTGATTCTGACTCTCTCCCTTTTGGCCCTCTTGAATACATTGTGATTCTTGGTGTTTTTGTTTTTTTGTTGTTTTTCTTTCTCTCGTGTAAATAATAATATACCTGTCGACTGTGAACCCCACCCCCTCCCATTGAAAGGGGCTGTGGCCTATTCAGTAAATTAGTGTCACTGTCACTCTCTCTCTCTCTCTTTGTGTGAGAGTGTGTCTGTGTGAGCGAGAGTCCGCGTTCACAGGCATTACCTATTAGTGAGATATGACAATTAATTTTGCTCTGTCCACCATGTTCGAGAGGTAAAGATCGCACACATACGCACGCAAACACACACACACACACACACACACACACACACACACACACACACACACACACACGTCAGCACTAAAACGGGCAAACTAAGGAAGGAGAGAAACAGCCATTTTGGAAAGGGGGAAAAAAATTCATGTCTTAGTTTTTTTCACCCAGCCCTCAGGGCAGGAGAGAGACAGACAGACAGACAGAGGTTGCTACATGAGAAATGAAAGACAAAAACGGTCGTGCCACCAGTTGTTGTATTTTTGTGTGTTTAAGACCTGCTGTGTGTTTCAGACATGATTTTGCTGTGTGTTTCAGACCTGCTGTGTGTTTCAGACAGGTTTTTTTGCTGTGTGTTTCAGACCTGCTGTGCGGTTTCGGACTCGTGTCGCTGTGTATTTCAGACCTGCTGTGTTGATGTGGTGTTTCAGACCTGCTGTGTCGGTGTGTTTCAGACCTGCTGTGTCGGTGTGCTGTTTCAGACCTGCTGTGTCGGTGTGCTGTTTCAGACCTGCCGCGTTGATGTGTGTTTCAGACCTGCCGCGTTGATGTGTGTTTCAGACCTCCTGGTGTTTCAGACCTGCTGTGTTGATGTGTGTTTCAGACCTGGTCATCAGCTGTCCACTGCCCTTCTTTCCTGGTCACTGGTGCTGACGTCATTCACTGTACGCCACGTGAGTACACACAGTGGACACTGGACCGTAGCGTGTGGTGGGTGGGAGGTTGTTTGTGGGTGGGTGGGTGGGTGGATGTGGGAGTGTTTGTGTGTTTGGGCGCGCGTGCGCGCGTATGTGTGTTGTCATCAACTTAATGTCTCTTTACTGAAGTGAGTTGAGTGTGTGTATGTGTGTTTCTGTGTACATGTAAGCCACCCAGTAAGGTACCCACAATCAGCAATAACACACACACACACAGAGAGAGAGAGAGAGAGAGAGAGAGAGTAACTCTGTACGTAGGTGAAATGAAACTAGGCAAATCGGGATCACCAATTTAGTGACAGGCGAAAATAGGCGAACTGGGATTAGGCTAATCAGGATGTCGCCCGTTCTCTGTGATCTCCCACGTCCCCAATTCCCTACCTCCCCTCCCTCCCCCCCTCCCCTCCACACATACACCATCCCCTTTCCCCCACACCCCTCCCTCCCCCCCCTCCCCCCGACCGTCTGGCAGAAAATTTCACGTGTGAACGAACGTCATATTCAAGGTTGGGGTTTTATTGGGTTTTGTTTTTTTATGTTGTTTTGACTGGTTCTGCTTTTTGAGGGCTGACAAGTGCACTGACAGAGAGCATATAAAATTATCCAGGGTTAGCTTAACGCTGAACAGTTAGGACACACACGGGGATCTCTTCTTCTTCCTCTTCTCTCTCTCTCTCTCTCTCTCTCTCTCTCTCTCACTGTCGTCTCTTCTTCTACGCCTGTTGCTGTCAGACCGCCTGTCTCTTCTCTCTCTCTCCTCCTCTCTCTATGGCACGTATGATGATGACACCTTAAGCGATGGTGTGGCGATGCACATTAGTGCTGCAGCAACGGTTACTATGCCAACTGCCACTATCGCTCAAGTTATAATCATCATCATCATCATCATCGTCGTGATAACGATGACAACAATAACGTATGCTAATTCCACCCACCACCCCCATTTCCCCTTCTCCCCGCACTCCCAACCCCTATTATTCCCACCCCACACTCCGCCACGCCCATCCGCCCACCACCACCCTCCCCGCCCTCCCTCTTTCTCTCTCTCTCGTCCACCTACCCTACAAAGTGGTAACATGTTTGCGTAGGAGGCGAGAGATTCTTCCCCCTCTCAGCTACACCTTAAGTGGTGGTCTTCAACTGGATTCTAGACTAGCCGAATGACGCGATAAGTTCTGGTGTGCAGCATGCATTCGCGCACGCTAAAGAACCCGCAGCAACAAAAGGTCTGCCCTTGGCAAAATTCTGAAGAAAAATCCACTGCAGTTATATAGCCTACATGTGAATGTGTGCGGGTGTCTGAAGCCTGGGTAAATGGTACGGGAAACGAATGATGAGCGCCGAAAGGCATAACCCAACGCGCCTAGTCAGGCCTCGAGTGCATGCATATAAATATTTGTATACTTATCAGAGTATTTTTTTCTGCAGAATATTGCCAAACACTCTCGTTGCCATGGGTTCTTTTTCAGTGCACCAAGTGCGTGCTGCACACGGGACCTCGGTTTATCGTTTCATCCGAACGACAAGAGGCTTAATTTGAGCGGGCTTCGAACCCTGACACCCTCACGGACTCTTTGGCAGATGAGCGCCTTTACCAGTTTGCCACCTTCCTCCTGAATAATAATAAGAAAAATGATAACGATAATGATGATTATGAAAATAATAATTAGAATATTAATAATAATAATAATGAATTGTTTCCTCTTCTTTTTACCTTCTTGAGGTAATTTTGTTTGTTTTCCTTTCAGAGTCTTACCGAGGTTTAATTCATATTTGATGTTGTTCGTAACACTGCCGCTTTGTTATCACGTGTCCAGTGAGTGCATGTGCTGCTTACCGAGCACCCCAGAAGCCATAAGATTCAGCTTGTTGCTGCTCTATGTGTTTGCAGTGTCTTTACTTGTTCATCTACCAATACAGAGAGTCCGTGAGGGTGTGGGTTCGAATCTCGCTATGGCCCTTTCTCCCAAGTTTGACTGGAAAATCAAACTTAGCGTTTAGTCGTTCGGATGAGACGATAAACCGAGGTTCCGTGTGCAGCACGCACTTGACGCACTGAGAAAGAAAGAAAGAAAAACACGGCAAAGAGAGTGTTGTCCTCTGGCACAATTCAGTGGAAGAAATCCACTCTGATAAGTGCACAAATGTATATGCAGGCACTCAAGGCCTGACTAAACGCAGATGCGGTGCAGCGTACATGGATTTGTCCGAACGCAATGACGCCTCCTTGAGAAATTGAAACTGAAAAAAAAACTTCACTTGCTCTGGAGAATAAAATCATGTTCAAACATCAACAACAACACACACGCAGGATGCCACGCCATCACATGGGACTTATGCGCGGCGGCGGGGGGATGCATGGGGAGACGCGGCCACCGGCACCGCCGCCACCAGAGCCCGGACGACTCACGGGGCCACCGCGGCCACTACTATACGGTGACGTCCTTCTTCGGCTCTGGCGGCGGGCACTGCTACCACGGAGGCCGCCGCCCCAACATCTACAACTACGGCCACGTGGACTACGAGTACGACCAGGCTGACGGGGGTGAGGTCGACACCAGTGGAAGCATCGTGAGGCCACAGAGTGAGTGTGTGTGTGTGTGTGTGTGGTGGGATGGGGGGGTGCTTGTGTGTGGGGGGAGATGTGGAGGGGTGTTGTTGTTGTGTAGTGCAGCCGCAGAGTAGGTGTGTGTGTGTGTGTGTGAGGGGAGGATTTTAGAGAATGGGATGTGAGGGGCAGTGTGAGTAGGGAGTCGGTGGTGGTGTGGGTGTGAAGGGGACGGGAGAGAGGGAGTGGAGTATGAGGGTTTTGGTGGTGGTGGTGGTGGTGGTGGTTAGGGTGTATGGACCGGACGCAAATGCAAAACTTTGATGCTCTCTGTCGTGTCCCGTATTCGTTATATTATCTTCATAGAATGGACAAACACAGCGCCAAGTGTGGGAGTTGAAAGGAGGCTGAGGCGCTGCATGGGTCGTTAAAACTGTTTAAACAGTTGTCAAATGTTGGGGGAGCGTGAGTAAAAAGCTTCTTTGATCACCTGTGCGTTCAAACGTTTCGGGCCGTGGATTAGATTATTTACCCGAGGTTGACAAATAAGTGCAGTGCCAGGGTGTTAGGGGAGAAGGTGTCCCTCCGAAATTGGCCCCCACACTCTTCCTTCCCCCTCCCCCTCCACCTCACCGCCGCTCTGTCTCTCTGTCTCTGTCTCTCTCTCTCTCACTCTCTCTCTCTCTCCCTCTCTCATGTTTGTCAAGCCTTTCACAATTCGAAATTGAAGCATCTCAGTGGAACATCAGAGTAACGAAACTGTTCGAACGGATTACAAGTTCACTTGTCTGGTCAAAAAAAAAAAACCCGTCTTGGAAAAGACGAGTGTGTCTAAAACTATTTTATGTGTTCCCTGTGTTTCAGTCCCCTCATGTTTCCTGTGTTCTACATCAGCAGCTTAACCCAATGCGCTTAGTCAGGCCTTGAGAAAAAAAGAAAAAGAAGAAGAAAAAAAAAGTACAGTTAATAACAGTCAAACATCAAAGCGTCAAAACATCTTTCTGTCCCTCTGTCTCTGTCCGTCTGTGTCTGTCTCTCTCAAACACATACACGAACACACACACACACACACACACACACACACACACACACACGCTCTCTCTTTCTCTCTCTCTCTCTCTCTCTGTGTCTCTCTCTCTCTCACACATACGCTCTCTCTCTCTCTCTCTCTCTCTCTCTCACACACACACACACACACACACACACACACACGCTCTCTCTCTTCTCTCTCTCTCTCTCACACACACACACACACACACACACACACGCTGTCTCTTTCTCTCTCTCTCTCTCTCTCTCACATAAACACACACACACACACATACACACACACACACACACACACACACACACACACACACACACAGAGACAGAGAGAGAGAGAGAGAGAGAGCAACTGAGCGCACAGGTGAAGAGGGAATAAGGGAACTGGGGTCACCAGTTTTGAGTGACTGAGGAACCGGGCAGGAAAAGACGATTCCAGATGCCATTGCTGACACACGATGCGAAGGCTCGCTTTTTCTGTGAGCTTCTGTCGGAAATGTGGGAAGGGGGGGGGGGGTAAAATCTTTTCTTGTTTTTTTTTTTTTATGTCGCTGTTAAACAACAATGCGGCTGTTGTGAAGGTGACTAATTCGCTGTAACGTTTCGCAATGTATATCATCATTCTTAGAATGTTTGTTCGCTCATGAGTATGGTTGGTGGTGGTGCGGATAGGTGACACTGTGTGTGTGTGTGTGTGTGTTTGTGTGTGTGTGTGTGTGTGTTTCCTCGTTTTTTTTCGTGCTACACACCGGGTGTTTGGCACTACGACGGTCCCTGAAAACCGGTTATGGATTCTACAGTACCGCTCCTTTTCCTCAACATCCATTTCCACTTGGTTTCTGCCTCTATGTTTGTGTGTGTGTGTGTGTGTTTGTGCGCGCGCGCGTGCGCGCGCGCGTGTGTGTGTAGTCTCCCCATCCCCCTTCTCTCTTTCTCTCTAGTCTTCCAATTCCCCCCCACCCCACCCCCGCCTCCGCCTCCCTCTCTGTCTCTCGTCTCCCCAACCCCCTTTTCTTTCTCTCAGTCTCTTCCTCGCTCATTCTTTTATCCCCACACCACCACCACCCCTCCCACCCCTCCATCCCCTTCGTACAACCCCCCCCCCCCCCCCCGATCCCCCCCCAACCCCCAACCCCCACACACACACACATATCGTGTCCTACAGTGTCATACTGTGCACACGGAATGTTGGTGTAAAATAGTACTCCACACCCCTTTTGTGAGGGGGTATGGGGGTGGGAGGGATGTGGGGGGGAGCAGGTGTTTACTTTTGCTTTCACCTGGGACATGCAAACACTGCGCTCTGTTGATGTGTGTCACCAGTGTGTGTCTGAATCCTCGGTATACATTCATCACCACTACAGTTAGCTCTCTCTCTGTCTCTCTCTCTCTCTCTCTCTCTCTCTCTGTATCACTCTCACTCACGCACTTGACGCATAAACACACGTTCGCGCGCACACATATACACACACACAACCAAGCACTTATACATATGCACACGCAAACACATACGTCTGCACGCACACGCACACACATGCACGCACGCAAACACACACATACACGCACGCACACACACACGCTCACGCGCAAACACTCATACACACATACGCACACATACATACGCACACACACACACGCGCGCGCGCGCGCGCACGCGCACGCGCACACACACACCTGCGCGCACGCAAACACACACACCTGCACGCACGCAAACACACGCAAACACTCATACACACACACGCGCGCACACGCACACACACACACACATACACACACGCGCGAGCGCGCGCACGCAAACACACATGCTCCCACGCAAACACTCATACACAAACACACACACACACACAGACGCACATGCGCGGCGCACGCGCGCGTACACATATACACACGTACACACGCGCGCACTCACACACACACACACACACACACACACACACACACACACACACATCAAAGTTCTTTCGTTGCCGTGGGTTCTTTGACGAGCGCTAGATGCATGCATGGAAGCTGATCACAGGATCTCGGTCAAACGCTCCGAGTCTGGTGAAGGGGGGAACGGGGTGTGAGTGTGTATGGGCGGGGGCGGGGGGGGGGGAGGGATGCGTTGGTGTATAACCCTGCTTCGTGCCAGAATTAAACCCTGGACTTGCTTACTAAGCAGGGGTTTGGGGGTGTTGTTTTTTTTTACCCACTGGGCCCCATCTCCAGACTACAGCATTTTGGAGAATTGCCACTGTTCTCTCTCCCTGACCCTTGCTCAGTGAGTGTGAGCGGCGGTGATGGGTTTTTTTCTTGTGCCCCTGATGTTTGAAAGAGTTGGTAAGCCAGTCCATCTTCATGACTTCTGGAGGGGGTGGGGAGGGAGAGAGAAAAAGGGGAGGGTTACGCTTTGACATTATGTTGACATTAACTGCAAAGTTCTAATGTCAAGGAGTGCACGTTTTTCCAGTCAAAAAGTATGAATGTAATATACAACAACACATGGTAGATATATGAATGCATGAAAAGAAAAGAGAAGTAAAGTGTTTGCGTGTGTGTGTGTGTGTGTGTGAGAGAGAGTGAGAGAGAGAGAGAGAGAGAGAGAGACGCTGCCGCCGAACACTCTAGATGTGTAGTCAGCAAGTGAGAAAGGCCAGTTTAGTTGGTTTCACTGGTTTGTAATTATTTAACATACACCACACCAACATCTCGACAGATTCACAAGCTGGGGAAAAGTTTTCTATTGTGCCGACTCTGAAAAACTGAAATTTGTTTGTTGTTTGTTTTGTTGTTGTTGTCTTCGTAAAATAAACGAAAAGGAATATAACCTCCAGCAAATTTTGATGTATTTATCTCAATGGCCGCTAATTCCGTGATGCAGTCTTTTCAGCCAACTAATCCCAAGAACCACCCCAATTGTGTATGTGTACAGATATATGTATACACATGTATGTATATATAAATATATATGCATTGCGATGCAATGAAATGTGTAGCTGAGTTAACGTGAAGTAATGTGATACGACATGATATAATGTGACGTGTCACTTTAAAATAAAACAATGTACGTGTGCCTGTATGCATTCATGTTTGTGTTTGTCAGTGTCTGTCTGTCTGCCTGTCTGTTATTCATCTATGCATGTAAGTTTTTCAGTGGACTTGAAGATAATGATGCACGCAACGGATAGTTCAAATCAACCCTTTTCATTCGTGTAATATGATTTTTTTGGGGGGGGTTCTCGTTTCGCGAATGTAACGTGTATTTGTATTTGTATTTCTCTTTTTTGTCACAACACATTTCTCTGTGTGAAATTCGGGCTGCTCTCCCCAGGGAGAGCGCGTGGCTGCACTGAGAACGCCACCCATTTTTTGTGTATTTTTTTTCCTGCGCACAGTTTTATTTGTTTTTCCTATCGAAGTGGATTTTTCTACAGAATTTTGCCAGGGACAAACCATTTGTTGCCGTGGGTTCTTTTACGTGCGCTACTTGCATGCTGCACACGGGACCTCCGTTTATCGTCTCATCCGAATGACGAGCGTCCAGAGCACCACTCAAGGTCTAGTGGAGGGGGAGAAAATACCGGCGACTAAGCCGTGATTCGAACCAGCGCGCTAAGGTTCTCTCGCTTCCAATGCGGACACGTTACCTCTAGGCCATCACTCCACACCAAAACGGAATAAATGTGTTTATTACCAAAGATATAATAATAATAATAAAACAAAATAAAAATGGCATGAAAATAAGGAATATTGTCCTAGTAATCCTCATTGGTAGTTTTGTGTTCTCCGTAAGAATTGCGTGAAGTGATGGAAGAAAAACTTCGAGCTGTGCAGCTTTTCGCTCCATTCTAACTAGTTGCGCTGGTTGGTGAAAATTTCTCTTTTCTGAAGTTTACAGCTGTCTGACATAAAACCTTGCTAATGAACGGCGTGTTGAGCGTGTCAGGGAGGTGACAGACCTGTTTCGTTGGTTCCACTACTTACTTTCCTCCCTGCTTCCCTCCTTGATTCTACAAAACACACACACACACACACACACAGAGAGAGAGGGGGGGGAGGGAGAGAGAGACACACACACTCGCACACACAGAAACACACAGACGCGCGCTCGTACGCGCGCACACACAGAAACACAACAGACACACACACACACAGAGTGAGAGAGAGAGAAACACACTCACACACACGCGCGCGCGCGTCCTCCTCGTCCCCTCCCCCCTCCCAGCGCCCTTCTTCCACCCACCACCACCACCACACACCCCCTTACCCCCCGGGAATCATGTGAAGGGACAGACAGGTTTCCATCCCTCTCTGCCCAAACTCCCTGTCCAGTTCTACCTGTTGTCATCACACGCTGAACGGTGGCAGCTTTATTGCACACACACGTACATGGTGCGGTCAGCTATGGCTTGGACCCTGCTGGCATGACTGGGACCGCAACAACTGAGGCTGGTGGATCGAGAGGCGGGGGGGAGGGGGGAGTAGGGGTGGCAGAATGAGAGAGAGAGAGAGAGAGTTGAGGAGACAGTTAAATAGCAAAGGTGGGTTGAGAGAAAGACTGGAGACTTGAAGAGAGAGAGAGAGATGGGGGGGGAGACAGTTAAAGAGCAAAAGTGGGTTGAGAGAAAGACTGGAGACTTGAAGAGAGAGAGAGGGGGGGGAGACAGTTAAAGAGCAAAAGTGGGTTGAGAGAAAGACTGGAGACTTGAAGAGAGAGAGAGAGAGGGGGGGGGAGACAGTTAAAGAGCAAAAGTGGGTTGAGAGAAAGACTGGAGACTTGAAGAGAGAGGGGGGGGGGGGGAGACAGTTAAAGAGCAAAAGTGGGTTGAGAGAAAGACTGGAGACTTGAAGAGAGAGAGAGAGTTGAAGAAACAGTTAAAGAGCAAAAGTGGATTGAGAGAAAGAGCGACTTGAAGAGAGATGGAGATAGACAGACAGACAGACAGAAGAGAGGAATAGAGAGAGGGACAGACAGACAGAAAAGAGAGGGCACAGACTGTTGTCCAGATAAGTGCCAAAAGTTCATTGCTCTGATTATAGGAAACAGGTTCAAGACCCAGGAAATTTTCTTCAAAAGAGGGAAAAAATGTATGAAAACTATTTTTGTTCTTGGTGGAGTTGGGTTGTTGTTTTTTATCATTATATCATTAACAGATTCAATGCCCAAAATTCCCGTTTACAAATGATGAATGATAAATAATTAGTTTTTGCGACACATGCCCATCCACCCACCCAACCACACACACACACACACACACACACACACACACACACACTGCACGATTGTGTGGGATACTCATCCTTCCCCTCTTCACCTCCTCCCCATTCCTTCCCTTTCCCCCCTCCCCGCCACCACCACCACCACCACCCTCTTCCCAGACGCCCCTTTCCCTTCCTCGCCCCCCATTACCCCCAGACCATGTGAGGGAACGATTCTAACTTCATGATAGAGATAAAAAGCAACTTGATGGCCTATTTTCAATGTATATAATGGATACCTCCCAGCCCCTAGCCTCACTGACCCAGCAAACGAGGCATCTTCTTACCTTCTCGGCACACCCGTCAGATCGACACTGTGGGGTCATACAGGTCACTTCCGGTCCCGTGCTGGGTGTCGTGTGCAAGCCACAGCTTCGACCTTTGCGGGATGACGATTGCGACCTTTTGTTTGTCTGTGTCCCTGTCTGCTGCTCTGGGTGTCTGGGTGTCTATTTTTTCCCTTTTTTTCCAGTCGGTCTTTCTCTCTCTCACACACACACACACACACACACACACACACACACACAAATACACGAATACGGATACATGAATACACAAACTTAATTGTTTATACTTTGGTACAGAGGTATTCTTTTGGGCAGCAGCACGTGTCCAACATAAAAAGAAAACAACAAACAAATAAAATGAATGAAAAATAAATCATCTAACAATACAAATAACACGTACTTAACATATCCTATATTCACATTTATCTTTATCTTAACATTGTATCGTATTCACTTCAAAACGAACCGTAGACAAGTTAACACAATCATAGAGATATATATCTGGCCATCGCCATTATTAAACACCCCATGAAAACGGAACGATTTCCAACCGCTAACCCCAGACAATTGATGCCGAGAAAGCTAGCACACATTTCTGCCCACGTGTTCCACGTGCAGGCTGGTGTGTCTCATTAGGTCAGAGGGGTGTGGTTGACACTGCATGTAAGTAAGAGGCAAAGAGAGCCGCAGTAAATGCAGACTTTCCTCCTGATCCTCCCGTGCCTGTTTGCATCGCTTCAGTTGACTGTGTACGGTGAGTAAAACGTATGCGTTTTAAGTGTTCAAGTGTGTCTTCAGAAGGCGGACTGGTCATCGTCACGAAAAGTGCGTTTTGAACTGGTGAACAGTGAGCAAGAGTTGGATAAGAAAGTGAGTTCACCTCGCCTCGCAATAACCTATTCAACCCGAAAACTCATCCGTCCGCTGCGTTCAGTTCGCTGAGTGTGACAGCGGGGGAAATTCCGTACCCTTTCACCTTCACGGGAAACAGGGGGTGAGAACATTTTTTGAGTGTGTGAGAGAGAGTTGTCTAATGCGGCTGATGTAGAGTTCTGAGTCTGATTCATTGTGCCTAGTTTGGGAAAATTTACACATGCGCAATCTATGTGTCATAATTGGCTGTCACAGTATTTCTGCGTAACCCGGACGTTGTTTCGCTAGCATTAATGTGAATAGATATGAAGGTGTGCAGTGACTGCAGAAGCAAACAAATAAACAAATCTATAAATAAATAAATAGTGAACGGTAAGGATAGTGGAGAAAAGGTACACAAGTGCTATGATTGTTGACGTCTCTGGACCCTGGAAATACCATGCCCTTTGTCACCTCATCCAAAAACAAACCAACGGAGAAGGAGAGTGGGGGATAGAGGGTGGAAATCTTTGCCATGAACCTTCCGTCCCTGTTTTTTGACTCACTTGTGTAAACAAAGTGAGTCCATGTTTTAACCCGGTGTTCGGTTGTCTGTGTGTGTGTGTCTGTGTGTGTGTGTGTGTATCTGTGTGTCCGTGGTAAACTTTAACATTGACATTTTCTCTGCAAATACTTTGTCAGTTGACACCAAATTAGGCATAAAAATAGGAAAAAATTCAGTTCTTTCCAGTCATCTTGTTTAAAACAATATTGCACCTCTGGGATGGGCACCAAAAAAAAATTAAAAAAGAAGACAAATTATATGCAAACTGCATTTACTGTTGTTTGTTTTGTTTTTTTGTTGTTTTTTTTTTAATTCTTTAAACTTGGCACTTTGATCTGATATTCTGACACAACAACAAGAGCAGTCATTTTTATCCTTTTTTGTTCAAACAGGAACTTCTTTTGCTAAGCATGGAAGTTTTATTTATTTTGCAAACGTTTTGGTGCAGATAGTAAAAAAGGGAAATTAATATGTAATTAATGCTAGGGGACTTAATTTGCTTTAAACTGATCTTATCTTTCTTATCTTAAACATTGCATTTTGAAATTATACTCAATACATAAAAAGCTTGTGTGTTTTACTCTCAGTGTACAGGGCTTTCACTATGTTCATTCGCCCAAGTGGTCTTTTTCGGAAAATACTAAAATCAATACGACGAGTGGACTTTACAGATCTATTGGCTGAGCCCTGAAGGTCATGGGCAAAAATCAATTACGTACACATATTTATACACATTCAAAGCGCGTGCTCATATTCTTCGCGAACGCGAACGACGCCATTTTGTTTCAAGTTGTTGACCTGCCCGTTCAATCCTATATTCAATGGACAATACATTATAACATGTGATGGAAAGTTGGAGAAGGAGACCGTTAAATATTTATTCAGAGAAAGATTTGTGAACGCCTCATCACTTACTGGATTATGCCCCAAACTGTCATAAAAATATCCACAGAATCAGTCAGAATTCACAGTTAAAAATTGTAAACCATGCGAGTTAATACCCTTGAACTGATCACAATGAAACGAAAAAAAATCCAGTCTTGACTTTTCTCAAAATGAAGTCCTTTTCGCTTCTTACGACGTTTAGAAGTACTTGTACTTGGCTCTACATGTTATTAGTTTAACAAAATACTAAATTTTCATATCAACTTTAAAACTATAAAACTAGAATGAACATAAAAGAGAAATTGAATCGACCGTGTCATACTACATTCCCGGCAGGTGTAACTAAACTTGTACATCTAGATCTAGAGAAAATGGCTAAATGTTGCAGTGTGATTGCGGCGGTAGCCACGTCTCCTTTACCGCGGACTTAAAAAGATTTTTTTTTTCTTCTCCCTTAAGATGTTTTGAATGCCCAAGATACACCAGAGTAATATGATTTAAACAGCATTCTCACTGCGAATACCACAATTGATTTATCGCCCTTTAAAAAAGTATGTTCAAATATTATATTTTAGAATGTCAGTTACGGAGCCATGATAGTGTAATGGGTAAGACAGTTTCTTCTCACCCGAACACGTGGGGTTCGAATCTGGTTAGGACTTCTTTTTTTTAACCCAAAGCTTTATAATAACAAATACAGAACACATTTTAACGATTAGATTTTTTTTTTTTTTAAGTTTATCACAAGTGAGTCTTGAAGGCCTTGCCTCTCTTGTTCTTATAGTGTTAATATCCCCTGCCCAATGTTGTTTGTATAATGCAACATCCCCATTGCTATTCGTCTTCCCCCATCCCCATCCCCCCCCCCCCAACCCACACACACACACACACACACACACACACACACACACACGTGTTGTGTGAGTGCGCTGTTACGCCCAAATTCAAGGGTCAATAATAATAATAATAATAATAACGACGCTTTGCGGAGATCGTATATCCCGCAGTGATAGGGGGCACGAGACTGGTTTAACGTTACTGTAAAGTCGTAGTGGCGACCTTTTCTTTTATGTGCATCCTGTGTCTGCCTGCTGTGTCTCTGTCTGTCTGTTCGGTTTCTCCTCCACCCCTCACCCCCCAACCCCTCTCTCTCTCTCTCTCTCTCTGTCTCTGTGTGTGTGTGTGTGTGTGTGTGTGTGTGTGTGTCCGTTCTTTAGTTTAGCGTCTTTTCACTAGCAATGATATTAGACGATTAAAAAATAATAATAATAGTAATAATAATAATAAAGGGGGAGGAGGGTGTTGGGGGGGGGGGGGGAGAGGGAAGAGGAAAACAGAAAAGGTAGAAAACTATCAACATGTATATATGTAACAGTAACAATTCAATAATGATAGTAATAATCAGAAACCATTAACACAATTCTGAAGTTCATTCAAAGAATGTAGAAATAGGGCGATGAACTAATGCCTGTGAAAGTTCGACCATCAGAACTACGTCAGAAATAACTCTCTCTCTCTCTCTCTCTCTCTCTCTCTCTCTCTTTCTCGAAATTGTTACTTCGTAAAACAGTTATAATGTATTTTTTGTTGTCTATATATTTACACGGATACAATGCACGGTTTGTTGTCTATATTAATGCTTATTTGTTTTTGTGTTTTCGCTGAGTTGTATTATGTTTACGTATACCCCCTTCACTTGGGGCTGTGGCCTGATTGTGAATAAACCATTCCAAATTCCAAATTCTCTCTCTTTCTCTCCTCTGTGTGTGTGTGTGTGTGTGTCTTTTTCCTTGTTTTATTTCTCTCTCTCACTGAATATTCTTCCTCCCAACTCTCTCTCTCTCTCTCTCTCTCTCTTTCTTCCTCCCCGGCCTTTATCCCTTTTTTCTGGGTCATGGTCCGTGTCACCTTCAGTGACCTTGAAGGGTCACATGATACTGTGGTTTCACCAATCAATGATGATAGCCTGGCGGCACCGCACGTGCACAGGGCGTGTTGCAGCTTGCGCCGGTCTCAACTTTTCGTGGCGAGATAACAGTCTCACTATGTGACAATTAAATGTGATGGAGCATTACAGAACATAGATGGGGGCGAGAGGGGGGTGGGGCTTTGTGGGGTTGAGCGGGGACAGGGGTGGTGGTGATGGCGCTGGCTTCTAATGAGCACTAAGTGTGTGTGTGTGTGTATGTGTGTGTGCCTCCGTGTATATGTGGACAAATATATGTTTGTGTATGTGTGTGTGCCTGTATGTGTTGTGTGTGTGTGTGTGCCTCCATGTTTATGTGTATATGTGGACAAATATATATGTTTTTGGTGTGTGTGTGTTTCACTACGCGCATCACGCATACCACACGCGAATGGAAGCCAGCGAGAGAGATGCCATTGTGAAATTAATTCTCTTTTCCCTTTCCAATGCTTAGGTTCATGTGTTTTCAGTGACATGTGTTCTGTATGTTTATTGTGTCTCCTATCCTCCATGTATCTGCTCCGGATTAACAAATCCGTTTTTTATGGACAATAAAGTAATTCGATCTTGTATAACAGTTGTACACGCGTGTATGATGTGACGCTTGAATTTGCATACACCCAGGTGAGAGTGCACTCAGTCACGCCCTACAGTGTTGTAGTTATTCAATGGAGCGACGGCCTAGAGGTAACGCGTCCACATAGGAAGCGAGAGAATCTGACGCTAATCATTCGGATGAGACGATAAACCGAGGTCCCGTGAGCAGCATGCACTTAGCGCACGTAAAAGAACCCACGGCAACAAAAGGGTTGTTCCAGGCAAGTTTCTGTAGAAAAATCCACTTCGATAGGAATTAATAAAACTGCTCGCAGGAAAAAAATACAAAAAAGGTGGCGCTGTAGTGTAACGACGCGCTCTCCCTGGGGAGTGCAGCCCGAATTTCACACAGAAATCTGTTGCGATAAAAAGAAATACAAAATACAAAAAAATGTTACGCCATTTAGTGTAGCAGCCTTCAATGTTACGTCTTTCAGTGTAGCAGTATTCAGTGTTACGTCTTTCAGTGTAGTAGCATTCAGTGTTACGTCTTTCAGTGTTGTAGTATTCAGTGTTACGTCTTTCAGTGTAGCAGTATTCAGTGTTACGTCTTTCAGTGTAGCAGTATTCAGTGTTACGTCTTTCAGTGTTGTAGTATTCAGTGTTACGTCCTTCAGTGTTGTAGCAACCTTCAGTGTTACGTCTTTCAGTGTTGTAGTATTCAGTGTTACGTCTTTCAGTGTAGTAGTATTCAGTGTTATGTCTTTCAGTGTAGTAGCATTCAGTGTTACGTCTTTCAGTGTTGTAGTATTCAGTGTTACGTCCTTCAGTGTTGTAGCAACCTTCAGTGTTACGTCTTTCAGTGTTGTAGTATTCAGTGTTACGTCTTTCAGTGTAGCAGTATTCAGTGTTACGTCTTTCAGTGTAGCAGTATTCAGTGTTACGTCTTTCAGTGTAGTAGCATTCAATGTTACGTCTTTCAGTGTAGTAGTATTCAATGTTACGTCTTTCAGTGTAGTAGTATTCAGTGTTACGTCTTTCAGTGTTGTAGTATTCAGTGTTACGTCCTTCAGTGTTGTAGTATTCAATGTTACGTCCTTCAGTGTAGCAACCTTCTGTGTTACGTCTTTCAGTGTTGTAGTATTCAATGTTACGTCCTTCAGTGTTCTAGCCTTCAATGTTACGTCCTTCGGTGTAGCAATCTTCAGTGTTACGTCTTTCAGTGTTGTAGTATTCAATGTTACGTCTTTCAGTGTTGTAGTATTCAATGTTACGTCCTTCAGTGTAGCAACCTTCAATGTTACGTCTTTCAGTGTTACGTCCTTCAGTGTAGTAGCCTTCAGTGTTACGTCCTTCAGTGTAGTAGCCTTCAGTGTTACGTCTTTCAGTGTAGTAGTATCCAATGTTACGTCCTTCAGTGTTGTAGTTTTCAATGCTATGTTTTTCAGAGTAGTAGTCTTCAGTGTTACGTCTTTCAGTGTAGTCATCCATTTTACGTCTTTCAGTGCAGCAGTCTTCAATGTTACGTCTGTTCACTCCAAGAGATATTAGGGCATTACGGTCGCCTGTAGGACTGTTTTCCACTATCTGTCGGAGCATCTTTAACACGCAGAGACCTTTGCAGAGCCGGACCCCTCCCACAAGGATGTCCTTCAGGTGGAGGCCGTGGACTTCAAGGTGGCCGACAACACCAGGAAACACCACACCGACGAGTACGACATCGCCGAGGGTCGCTTCCCCAAGCTGGTGGTGCGTCGTGGGCAGCCGTTCAACATCCAGATCGACTTTTCTCGTGCCTATGACACCAAGAAGGACGACCTCCGCCTCGTCTTTGAGATCGGTAAGTCCACCTCCTGCTGTGGCAATCATGCCTCCACGTTTGAGAGTCGTAGTCCTTCACGAAAGACTAAGCCGCGAATGGAGACTTTTTGCAGCGGAGAAAACATTGATCATACAGCTCTCACTTTGCTGTTGGCCCAACTGTGAGCTTCTGTCAATTTGTGATTTTAGCCGAGCGTTGAGCCGTATTCCACTGCATGAACATAAAACTCTCCTCGGAAATTCGCTTGAAGAAAGTAAAATTTCATAAATACATAACTGCAGACAATTGACAATTTGACCAAAACAAGCTAGAGCTGCAGTGTATGACGTTTTCCTCAGCGATGGTTATTCGGTTTGCTATTGGGGATTTCATTTAACCTTCTGACTGCTGCGGACGAATATGCTTGTCAGCGGAGGGATGTCACCTCACTCTTTATTTTGACCTTTTCTTCTTGGACCTGCACTGGCTTTGTCCAGCAAAGTTGACGATACCACTTTAATGCGCACACAAAATAGCAGTTGTACTTCACATTCACGCCACTGGTCTCATTTTACGATGATCCAACAGTCACGCCTTTTGATTTGTCTCTGCACAAGATTCTGCGCTATATGAATACTGATTATTATTATAGTATTATCATCAAGGAAGGTTAACAAGGTGTTGATGAGAGGGGCTGACAGAAAGACTCGAACCTCACACTTGTCGTTTGGCAGGAGAGAACCCCAAGGCCAGCAAGGGGACCCAAGTGGAGTTCATCCTGTCGGACAAGGACGAGGAGGGTCAGTGGGGGGCCAAGGTGGCCCAGCAGTCGGGCAAGTCCCTGACCCTCACCGTGTTCACTCCCCCGGACTGCATCGTGGGCAAGTGGCGATTCAAGGTGGGCGTGGTGAAAAGGTCCGACACCCAGACCGCCGTGTACCGCTACAACCACCGGGACCCCATCTACATGCTGTTCAACCCCTGGTGCAAAGGTAGGGACAGAACATCTACATGCTGTTCAACCCCTGCTGCAAAGGTAGGTACAGAACATCTACATGCTGTTAAACCCCTGGTTCAAAGATAGGGACAGAACATCTACATGCTGTTCAACCCCTGCTGCAAAGGTAGAGACAGAACATCTACATGCTGTTCAACCCCTGGTGTAAAGGTAGGTACAGAACATCTACATGCTGTTCAACCCCTGGTGCAAAGGTAGGGACAGAACATCTACATGTTGTTCAACCACTGGTGCAAAGGTAGAGACAGAACATCTACATGCTGTTCAACCCCTGGTGCAAAGGTAGGTACAGAACATCTACATGCTGTTCAACCCCTGGTGTAAAGGTAGGTACAGAACATCTACATGCTGTTCAACCCCTGGTGCAAAGGTAGGGACAGAACATCTGCATGTTGTTCAACTACTGGTGCAAAGGTAGAGACAGAACATCTACATGCTGCTCAACCACTGGTGTAAAGGTAGGGACAGCACATCTACATGCTGTTCAACCCCTGCTGCAAAGGTAGGTGCGGAATAGAACAGAACATGAAACAGTTTTGTGCCTTAAAGCCTTAAGATTTATTATGACACTGGCGCGCATGCGCACGCACACACACTTTCTCTCTCTCTCTCTCTCTCTCTCTCTCTCTCTCTCTCTCTCTCTCTCTCTCATTCACACACTCACACAATGATTATAAAATTGATAGTCACCATCATGTGTTGGCAAAATGTTCAAACACGGATTTTCCATTCATTAATTGAGCATCACTTACTGACATCAGCTGACTGGGAACACTGCCTGGTAAACGATGGCGCCAAGAGTATTTTGTGGTATGGCGAACCTGGATGGAACAGATGGGTCTGATTAAAACGTAGGTATGGGAACAAATAGGAATTAACCTTTCTTAACCCTTTCACTGCCAAACCCGCATTTATACAGCAGCTAGGTAGAGGACCAACATCACTGTAGGGTGACCAGATCATGGGTCTGTTATCCATGAACCTACTGCTGTTAATGTTCGGTGGTAGGATAAGTCATATTTTCTACAAATCACAGAGGGAATCCCCAGCTATTCTTAAACATGTTTTCTGTCTTTATAGCACAAGGGAATTTTGCACTCTAAATTGACTGGCAGTGAAAGGGTTAAATGAAATACAAACACTTCATACTACATATGAATTGGAGAGTGGCTGAATTTGCCACGCGCAAAATAAGTAGGTAGACGGGCAAAACACGAAAAAATCTGGTTAACCTGAAATTAAGATACCGTAATCGTCTGTCCAACAAATGATGGAAACTGGGCTGTATTTAGGAATTGGATGGTTAGAGGATTTTGTTTGGTAACAGAAGATTCAGAGGATTTTGTCTGCACGGGATTGCATCTTTGTAACTTGTGATCAAGGTGCGGTGGAAGTGGGTTTTTGACTGAACTTTTTCGCAGTTCGTCATCCTTCGGGGGGCTAATAGGACCCCATCGTTAATGTTGTTCACGCCATTCTCTTAGGGAAGGGAACAGACTGGGGTGATATCAGTGGCACTTTTCAAGAAGACAGATGGACAAAATAGGGAGAACAAGTTTCAGTTTTGCAAAATGATCTTCAGGTTTGAACTATTCCACACTTTACCATGTTGTGTTGATCGATCTTTGAAACCAAGGACTGTAGGCTGGAAGCCAAGCGGATCACGCATAACACCCTACAGGAAAGATTCACATTTCAAATGCATTTGGAAATGTTCATCCTGGGCATGAAATCACTATTTTGTAGCTCTCCAACAGGAGTGAAAGGACAGAAACGTATGGCCAACGCGGGTTTTCATTCCAAGCCCCCATTCTTTGGAATCAACTTCCTCAGCCTCTCCGTCACTCATCCTCGTTACAATCTTTCAAATCCAGTCTGAAGCCCCACCTTTTCCCCTCCTGAATAATTCTCAACAGCTCACCACTTTTCAGTATGAACTAAAGTGACAATTTGTGAGTGAATGAGTTTGAGAGTTTTAGAATTTGTTAGTTGTATTTTTGATTATGTACAATTTGTCATTGTGTGTTGTGACGTGTGTGTGCATGCACGTGTGCTTGTGTGTTGTGGGTGTGTGTGTGGGGGGGGGTTGAATAATTTTAATAATGTTTAGTATCTTGTGTTGTATTTTTCCTTTTTGATATTTATGTGTGTGTTCTATTTGTAAATGCCCAGGGCTTATTTACAAGATAAGGCGTAAATGCTCATGATAATAATGATAATAATAATCATCATCATCATAATGATGATGATGATGATATAATAATAATAATAATAGGAATGATGATGATACTGATGATAATAATGATAATAATAATGATGGTGATGGTAACAATGGTGGTAATAATGATAAGAAGAAGAATAACAATAATGATAATAACAACAACAGCATCAATAATGATGATAATGATAATAATAACAACAATGATAATAATAACAACAACAACAACAATGATGATGATGATGATGCTAATAATAATGAAGATGATAACAACAATTATAATAATGATATTAATAATAAAAACAATGATAACAACAACAACAATAATAATAACAACAACAACAATAGTAATAATGATAACAACAACAATAATCCCAACGTGAAAGTGGTGTGGTGCAGAGGACACGGTGTACATGGAGAAGGCCGACGACCTGCAGGCCTACGTGCTGAAGGAGGAGGGCAAGATCTACTCCGGTAACTCCAAGAACATCTCCCCCAAACCATGGGTGTTCGGCCAGGTGAGGTGGGCAGGCCGCCAGGTGTGTCGGTACCCGGGGTGATATCATCAAAAAACAACACCAACAACAACAACAAAAAACCAAAAAAATACACATACAAAAACAAAAAACACAATTCTACCCAAAATAAATCATTTCCATATAACATTACACAATGCTTACTTTCTTCATCCAAAAAATTAATAATTTGAAAAATGCACCGCTAATTCACACAAAAGCATCGTGGAGATTTACATATTTGAGTATCTTAACTGTTAATAAGCGTGTCTTATATATTGTTTTCAAAAAAAGGTAAATATGGTAGCCATTTTGTCTTGAAAGTTTGTGTTTTACATGTGACCATTACATTATATTCTTCTGTTTTGTATCTTGAGGTAATATAATTTTGAAATGAGTAATGTGTCTTTGTTCAGTTCTCAGGCAACGTCTTGGACAGCTGTATGTACATTCTGTACACAAAGTTTGTGTTTTACATGTGACCATTACATTATATTCTTCTGTTTTGTATCTTGAGGTAATAAAATTTTGAAATGAGTAATGTGTCTTTGCTTGTTCAGTTCTCAGGCAACGTCTTGGACTGCTGTATGTACATTCTGGAACTGTCAGAGCTGAACTTTACTGCTCGCAGCAACCCCATCCTCTTGGTCAGAAAACTGACGGCTATGGTGAGTGCAGAACCAAAATCAGTCAGATGTATACATATCAACTTCCTGGATTTTTGTGAAAAGTAACATCTCTCTCTCTCTCTCTCTCTCTCTCTCTCTCTCTCTCTCTCCCTCTCTCTCTCTCTCTCTCTCTCTCTCTCTCTCTCTCTCTCAGTATATATATGCACACACACACTCACACACACACACACACACGCACACACACATATATATATATATATATATATATATATATATATATACATACATACATACATGTCTGTGTGTGTCTGTCTGTATTTGTCACACGTTGTCCCATTCTATTCGCAAAAGTTGAAGGAGAAAACACACTAAAAAAAAACTGCAGTGTCTAAGGTCTCACATTTCTGTCAATGTTTCCATATTCCTTCTGTAGGAACATAGTTACCGCAACGACAAAAGAAAACCAGTGTGCACAGACACACCTGTGTGTGGCAGATAAACTGTTTATGCGCACTGAGCAAAGTGTGAGAGAAATGTGTCGTGTCTTTTTAACATTGTTTCAGTCGACCTGTTAGTTAACACTATTTTGTGTTCCCTTTGACTGGTTTTCAGAACTATCGGGCAGTCAGTCCTAACATGGTCCCTCTGTATTCTGTTGGGCTGTAAACAACAAATATTTAATAAACAACATGAACAACATTATGTGATCCACAACATGGTTTGATAAACAACATAAACAACATGATATGAGACACAACGTGGCTTGATAAACAACATTATTTGATAAACAACATGATTCGATTTTTTTTAAACCAACACTATTTGATA
The DNA here is from genome assembly GCF_041734735.1 of Babylonia areolata. Taxonomy (NCBI): domain Eukaryota; kingdom Metazoa; phylum Mollusca; class Gastropoda; order Neogastropoda; family Buccinidae; genus Babylonia; species Babylonia areolata. The sequence continues at coordinate 28,133,463 of NC_134901.1, forward strand.
AACAACATGATCTGATAAACTACATTATTTGATAAACAAGACGGTTTGATACACTACATTATTTGATAAACAAGACGGTTTGATAAACAACATGATACGATAAACAACTAGGTTTGATAAACACATGGTTTGATAAACAACTAGTTTTGATAAACACATGGTTTGATAACAACATATTTATGGTTTGATACACAACATGATATGATAAACAACGTGGTTTGATATACAACATGAGTCGATACACAACATGGTCTGATACACAACACACGGTTTGATAAACAACGCACGGGTTTGGTTTCACAGATCAACTCACAGGACGAAGGGGGAGTGCTGACCGGAAACTGGTCCGGAAACTACAGGGGAGGCAAGTCTCCCCTTTCCTGGACCGGAAGTGCCCCTATCCTGGAGCAGTTCTACCGGGACAAGAGCCCGGTCCGCTTCGGGCAGTGCTGGGTCTTCTCCGGCGTCCTCACCACGGGTAAGAAGAGGAGCAGCTGGGTTAGAACTAGAATTAGAATTCAGCGTCCTAACTTATTGCACCTATCTGTCGCATTTTCATGGTTTTATGGGACCCCAAAACGGTGTGGGTTTCGGGGGGGGGAAGCAAGATGATGACACGTTAGTTTAGTGACTGAATCCGCCTCAAAACTGAGGAATATAACGTACAAAATATATGCACCTATTGGTTACATTTTTGTGGTTTCTGGGACTGAAAACGAAAAAAACAAGACGACGACACGTCAGTTTAGTGACAGATTCGCATCAAAACTGAGCAAAATAACTTACAAAATAAAGAGTTGAAATCCACTGAAAATGGGTTACAACATCTGCTAATGGTAACAGCGTTTCATACATGCACAAAAATTGCCGGTTAAATAGGTTCATGAATCCAGGATGCTAAAATAAGACTTTACCTTGGGTTTAATGTCCCGTCACACGCGCTGGTGATAGTGCGTTGTTGTTGTTTTTTTAAGCATTTATGTGAACACGCACACGAATGTTATCGTTTGAAAGGTAGGAGAGGAGGGTTTGGTCGGGGGGGAGGGGAGGGGTTGTTGAATCGCATGTGAGAGATAGGACGGATACTTTGAGCCATGGTCCCATCATGAAGGTGGCATTGTGAACACGAATTCCGGAACAATAACGCCATACTACTGACAAAGCACATCCATAAATGCATCGGGGATGCAAAGAGGGGAGAAAGAAAGGCACAGAGAGGGAGCGAGAGAGAGCGAAAGAGAAGGGGGTTATAGAGGGAGAGACAAAGGGAAGAGAGAGAGCGAAAGAGAAGGGGGTTATAGAGGGAGAGACAAAGGGAAGAGAGAGAGCGAAAGAGAAGGGGGTTATAGAGGTAGAGACAAAGGGAAGAGAGAGAGCGAAAGAGAAGGGGGTTATAGAGGGAGAGACAAAGGGAAGAGAGAGAGCGAAAGAGAAGGGGGTTATAGAGGGAGAGACAAAGGGAAGAGAGAGAGCGAAAGAGAAGGGGGTTATAGAGGGAGAGACAAAGGGAAGAGAGAGAGAGGGGAGAGGGGAATCGAAACCGAAATCGAAACTTTTTATTGGGGGAAAAGGAATAGGCACTTATCGGCCTGTTTTCGTCCTACCCTCGTAAAGAAAACGTATAAACTAATCTAGGAAATACAAAAGAAGAAGAAAAAAGGGGGGGGGATACATACCCGTCGCATGGCAACAACAACTAGAACAAATAAATAGCATAGAAAATACACTTCTCCACAAAATGACATAGTATGCATATGCGTGAAGGAGAGAGGAAAGGAAGAAGGTAAGGAAGGAAGAGATACGAAGAAGGAGAGAGGAAAAACTGTTGAGACAGAGATATGGAGAGAAAGAGAAGCAGTGAGAGCGTGCGCGCGCGCGTGCACAGAGAGAGAGAGACAGAGAGAGAGAGAGAGAGAGAGAATCTTGAATTTTTTTAATGCCGCCTGTCGTTGATATTTTATTGAAAGGATGCCTCATCTTCTTCTTCTCCTTCTTATTCTTCTCTTTTTTCTTTATAATGTTGCTGACCACAAGTGTGTGTGCGTGTGTGTGTGTGCACTTTTCTGTGTGTGCGCGTTTTATGTGGGCGCGTGTGTTTGTCTTGTGTGTTGTGTGTTCGTATATGTGTGTGTGTGTGTGTGTATGCCTGTGTATCTTGTGTGTTCGTGTATGTGTGTGTGTGTGTGTGTGTGCGCGCGCGCGCGTGCTTGTCCCTATGCGTGTGTCAGTGTGCCGAGCGCTGGGCCTGCCAGCCCGCAGCGTGACCAACTTTGCCTCTGCCCACGACGTGGACACGTCCATCACCATTGACCTGCACTTCGACTGCTCCGGCCAGCCCCTGGAGGATCAGGATGAGGACTCCATCTGGTCAGTACCGCCCTTGGGCTGGACACACACGGGGGCGGGTGGGGAGGGAGAGGCGCGGGGGTGAGGGGGTGGGGTTGGAGGGTGTCGTGGTGGTGTGGGTGGATGGATGGAGGGGGAGTGTAAGGCGGGTTGTGGGTTGGTGGGTTCGGTGTGTGTGGGAGGGCGTGGGGGGGGGGGTTTAATAGTGTGTGTGAGTGTGTGTGTCTTTGTGTGTGCCTGTGTGTGTGTATGCGTGTGAGTGTGTGTGTGTGATGTAGTGTAGGGTGCGTTTGTGGGTGGGTGGATATGTGAGGTGTGTGTGTGTGTGTGAGTGCACCTAATATTGTGTAAGTCCATGTGTGTAAGTGTGTGTGTACATGTGTGTCGTTTGTGAGTGTATGTTGAGTATAATTATAAAAAGCATTCACAGTTGACTATATCTTTTTCTGTCAGCTTAATAAGTGTTCCAGGCATTAAGGGGGCATTATTTCTAAGCTGAAAATGTTCCTGGTAATATAACTTGATTTCTGAGAGGAAATCTCACCTTTTTTCTTTTCTCTCTCTCTCTCTCTCTCTCTCTCTCTCTCTCTCTCTCTCTCTCTCTCTCTCTCTCTCTCTCTCTCCTACCTTTTTTTCTGTTGTCACAATCAAACTTTTCTTTCAAAGTGTGAGTGTGTGTCAGCAACACAAAAAGATACATTATGGTAAACAGACCTGTGGCGAAACGAGAAAAAACAAATTAAGGTCATCATCATTAGACCATTCGTTACTAGGTTCAGCTAGTGACTAGCTATTAGACACTGAAGCCATGACTAGTTATATATATTATTGGACTCTGGGGCACATTAGACCACCAGCTCCTTGATGGCAGTTTCAGCTAGTGACTAGCTATTAGACACTCGGACACATCAGACCACCAGCTCATAGATGGCAGTTTCAGCTAGTGACTAGCTATTAGACACTGGGACACATCAGACCACCATCTCCTAGATGGCAGTTTCAGCTTGTAACTAGCTATTAGACACTGGGACACATCAGACCACCAGCTCCTAGATGGCAGTTTCAGCTAGTGACTAGCTATTAGACACTCGGACACATCAGACCACCAGCTCCTAGATGGCAGTTTCAGCTAGTGACCAGCTATTAGACACTCGGACACATCAGACCACCAGCTCCTAGATGGCAGTTTCAGCTAGTGACTAACTATTAGACACTGGGACACATCAGACCACCAGCTCCTAGATGGCAGTTTCAGCTAGTGACTAGCTATTAGACACTCGGACACATCAGACCACCAGCTCCTAGATGGCAGTTTCAGCTAGTGACTAGGTATTAGACACTGGACACATCAGACCACCAGCTCCTAGATGGCAGTTTCAGCTAGTGACTAGCTATTAGACACTGGGACACATCAGACCACCAGCTCCTAGATGGCAGTTTCAGCTAGTGACTAGCTATTAGACACTGTGACACATCAGACCACCATCTCCTAGATGGCAGTTTCAGCTAGTGACTAGCTATTAGACACTCGGACACATCAGACCACCAGCTCCTAGATGGCAGTTTCAGCTAGTGACTAGCTATTAGACACTCGGACACATCAGACCACCAGCTCCTAGATGGCAGTTTCAGCTTGTGACTAGCTATTAGACACTGGGACACATCAGACCACCAGCTCCTAGATGGCAGTTTCAGCTAGTGGACTGGACACTGGAGCCATGGCTGACGGGTTTTGTTGTTGTTGTTTTGTTTGTTTGTTTGTTTACCTCCCCCCCCCTCCCCCGGACCCAGCAGAAGTGACAGTGAGGGTGGTGCCTGTACTGTGCTGCAGGAACTTCCACGTGTGGAACGAGGTGTGGATGGCACGTCCCGACCTGCCGGCTGGCTACGGTGGATGGCAGGCCTGTGATGCCACCCCGCAAGAGACCAGTGAAGGTGAGGGTGTTGGGCTGCCGTCACAGACTACAAATCCTGCTGACACGCTGACCATAATTATGCAAAAACAATGCACTTTAACTCACCGAGCCCTGGCGTCCATGCATTGCTGCTCTGTCATCAGAATTCCTTCAGTTCATTGAAACAATTTTCACGTTCCTACAATACAGGGGCATCCAGGAGTCGTGACCTGCGTGCGGCCCGGCCCCCCTAGAGTGTAAGGAGTTAAGCGTCGAAACACTTGACTGAGGGGCCTTCTTCTCTGAAGACCTTGTACTGTCCAGCTCTCCCAAAAGTTTCTGATCACATGAACCGCAAAGGAAGGGAACTAACTTCCACAGTATTTTGCGGACTTTTCCATATACATCACACCACATCTGCTGTTAAAAGTTTGATGAATGAATGAATTTTCTTTAATGAGGGAAGTGGAATAAGCAAGGACATGCTTTTTTTCATCCAGCCCTCATGGCAAAAAATCAATAAACGAACAAACAAGCACAAAAACAAAAAAAAGAACCCCCCCCCCCAAAAAAAAATAATAATAATAATAATTTAAAAAAATAAAACACACACACACACACACACACACCAATGAAGCCATCATTACCACTGCAACTATCACTATTACCACTACTACCATTACTACCATTACCACTACTACTGTTAAGTAAATAAATATATGTATATATATTTACAACAACAAAAAATGAGCGAAAGAACAAAACAATGTCACAACCCGAAAAACAAAAACAAATGATAAAGCCGACACTTCACACACACAAACGAATGCACTTGCATATATGCACAATCCCTTACAACAACACAACTATACTACTACTACTAATGGTGATAATAATAATAATGAGAAGAAGAAGAATAGTGCATGGCATTTTGTTTTAATATTTCCTGTTTACGTAGAATAGCATTGTCATGAAAACAAGGAAACAGATGCCTGACCTTTGCTTAAATTCAGCACGCTGGTCAAGCCTTCATATATTTATATTGCGACGGGCGCAATACCCGAATGGTTAAAGCGTTGGACTGTCAATCTGAGGGTCCCGGGTTCGAATCACGGTAACGGCGCCTGGTGGGTGAAGGGTGGAGATTTTTTTTATCTCCCAGGTCAACATATGTGCAGACCTGCCAGTGCCTGAATCCCCTTCGTGTGTATACGCACGCAGAAGATCAAATACGCACGTTAAAGATCCTGTAATCCATGTCAGCGTTCGTTATGGAAACAAGAACATACCCAGTATGCACACCCCCGAAAACGGAGTATGGCTGCCTACATGGTGGGGTAAATAAACAAAAACGGTCATACACGTAAACTGTTAAATGTTACATGTTTGTCTGAGTGTGTATGTGTGCGTGCCTGAAATATGATTGAACTAGACAGGAAACGAATGATGAGCGCCCAATGGCAGCCATCAGTTGCTGCCTGAAATATGATTGAACTAGACAGGAAACGAATGATGAGCGCCCAATGGCAGCCATCAGTTGGCTCTACCCAGGTAGGCAGCCTGTTGTGTAAATGACCCCGTGTTTAAAAGCACTTAGAGCTTGGTCTCCGACCGAGGATAGGCGCTATATAAGTATTCATATCAATCAATCAATCAATGTACTTCTCTAGACTTTGTGTAAAGAACTAATATAAAATGATACCAAATGATTTAAGCAAGACAACCAGTAACTATATTGAAATATTGATTTAAAGTGAAAGATTAGTAGAAGGCAAATGGTTGAATTTAGACAGGAATATGTTAATATCATGTTAGAAAACGTACGAACATACGTTCATTAATTCAAGTCAGTACTGATATCTTTTGCCCACCACATTTTCAAACTGCACCGTATCCTTGTTGTGTGTGTGTGTGTGTGTTTGGGTACTATACGTGTGTGCGTGTGCATGCGTGTTTGTGTATGTGTGTGTGTGTGTGTTTATATGCATGTGTATGTGTGTTTTCATGTGTGTGTGCGTTCATGTGTATGTTTGTATGCGCGTGCGTGCGTGTGTGTTCGCATTTTTATGTGTGTAATATACCCGTGTATTACATGTGTGTGTGTGTGCCTCTGTGTGTTCCTCTGTGTGTGCATGTGCTGTATGTCCTTGTGTATGTGTATACTTTGCATTACATGTATGTGTCTGTGTGTGTGCTGTATGTCTGTGTATGTGTGTATATACCCATGTATTACATGTGTGCCTGTGTGTGTGTCTGTGTGCATGTGTGTGTGCATATACCCGTGTATTACATGTTTGTGTGTGTCTGTCTGCCTGTCTGTGTGTGTTCGTGTGTGTGTGCTGTATGTCCGTGTGTATGTGTATACCTGTGTATTACATTGTGTGTGTGTGTGTGCGCTGTGCTGTGTGTGTGTGCTGTGCTGTGCTGTGTGTGTGTGAGTGTGCTGTGCTATGTATGTGTGTGTGCTGTGCTGTGTGTGTGTGTGTGCTGTGCTGTGTGTATGTGTGTGTGCTGTGCTGTGTGTGTGTGTGTGTGTGTGCTGTGCAGGGGTGTACTGTTGCGGTCCATGCCCCGTGCGGGCCATCAAGGAAGGGGAGGTGAACATGCCCTATGACGGAACGTTCATCTTCGCTGAGGTCAACGCCGACAGGGTCTACTGGCTGCAGCAGGAGGACGGGTCCTGGCAGAACGTTTATGCTGAGCTGAAAACGTAACGTTTCTATGTGTGTGTGTGTAGTGTGTGTGTGTGTGTATGTGTGTGGTGTGGTGTGTGTGTGTGGTGTGTGTGTGTGTGTGTAGTGTTTGTGTAGGGAGGAGGGGGTAGTGTGTGTGTGTGTGTGTGTGTGTGTGTGTGTTCGATTTCATTTAATGTCTATCCACATTCAGTGATATTAAACATTGTGTGTGTGTGTGTGTGTGTGTGTGTGTGTGTGTGTTCGATTTCATTGAATGTATATCCACATTAAGTGGTATTAGACAGTGTGTGTGTGTGAGAGAGAGAGAGAGAGGGAGAGAGAGAGAGAGAATGTGACGAGGGGGGTGGGGTGGGCGAAAGGTAAAGGGGGAAATGTGTGTGTGCGGGGAAGGCCGAGGAGTGGGAGATACGTGAGAGAGAGTGTTTGTGTGTGTGCATATGCGTGGGCGTGTGTGTGAGTGTTCGTGCGTGCCTGTCGGTCTGTCTGTCTGTGTGCCTGTCTGTGTGTTTCTCTCTCTCCATGCTCCTCTCTCTCTCTCTCTCTCTCTTTCTCTTTCTCTCTCTCTCTCTCTAACTCTAATTCTGTATCTCTCTATAAACCTTTTTTTGTTAAATTGTTGTTGTTATTATTATCATTATTATCACCATCATCGTCGTTGTTATTTCCTTCAGAGTGGGCCGATTCATCAGCACTCTGTCCAAGAACGACAACTCGCCTGACCCAAGAGAGGACGTCACAAACCAGTACAAATACCCTGAAGGTATCTGCCAGCCTTTGTTGTTTGTTTATATTTGAGTGTATCTTTCGGTCTTTCAAATGGGCATCATTTGTTAGGAAATTCTCATACTCTTTTTTTTAATTCTCACGCTGAAAATTTGGATATTCATACAGAAAAAATACAGATTATTCACAGAAACAGATTCTTAAAAATCAAACGTTCAAATGCTAAGCCTAGCAAGCGTATCTTACAAGAAGAATTACTGCCAAGGCTGGCGAAATTTGTTCACGGTTGTTTCACTTTATATAACATGTTGGTGTTGTATTGTGTCTTGTAAAGCTTCAGGTTTCAGGAAAAAGAAATATTATGTTCGTTCTATTGATGTCCATATCTCTGTACGTACAGTACAATACAATACAATACAATTCAATACAACGCAACGCAACGCAACGCAACGCAACGCAGTATCATACCATACTATACTGTACTATTGTGCCCATCCTATAATACGATGGGAAATTATTCTCTCTTTTTCTGTCTTTGTGTGTGTGTGTGTGTGTGTGTGTGTGTGTTTCAGGTGTATTTTTTTCCTTTTTCCTGCGATTATTTATGTCTGCAATTTGTAGGATTGTACTGGTGTATATAGATTTTGTTTGTCCACTCCCATGTCCTCATGTGCTCTTGTATGGTAGTAATAAATGTGCACTCTTGTATATATATTGTCTCATGTGAGGCACTTGGAGTCCATTATATGGGGAGTTTGTGCCATATAAGTACAATGCATTATATATATATATATATATATTATATTATATTATAAAAATGGATATCAATACGTATGTATATATATATATATATATATATATATATATATATATATATATATATATATACAGGGTGTATAATCGGGGTATTGTGGTGTGACAGACAGCCCCGAAGAGCGCGTGGCGGTACGGAAAGCCAACATGGTGGGCTCCAAGCGGAAAGACGTGTACAAGTGTGGTCCCCAGGTAAGCAGACATGTATGACATTCAGTCGTATTCCACTATGACTACCAGAACAGCCGAGGAGGCAGCAGTTGTCCCGACTATCCGGTCTCGAGTTTGATTATAGTGGAGAGTGTCTTGCCCAAGTTACATCCCCGCTCTCTCGACTAAGGGGGCTTGAGGACACTGCGTTGGAACGATCGCCAAAGACCAACTGGCCCCCAAGGCTGCAGCACTAAGAACCAGTGCAGTATTGCCTCCTTGTTTGAGAGTCATAGTTCTTCACAAAAGACTCAGATGTAAATTATTTTCCATTGCAGTGGAAAAACCGTCGATCATATTGCTATGATTGCCGATGGCCCAACTGTAAGCTTATGTCAGTCTCTGATAGGTCACAGATAGGACCTCTGTATGTAGCGAGCTGCCGATGATGCTGCAGTTTAACTGATGAATTGCTATCTGCTGTGTGGAGAGGTGGTCGGTTGGCTGGTTGGCTGTTGAGGTACACTTTAAAAAAGAAAGAAATTGTAGAAAAGTGGTGTGAAACCTGTCTGAGATATTGCACAGGATGTATGTATAGGTGTGCTCTGAATTTGAAGTATACTTTGCTTTTGCCGTTCATACAAACATACGTTTCTCAACCATGAACGTCTGAATTCTGCACGCTGCTATAATGATGATAATAGATTGGTGGCTGATATACAGCGCGGTTCCCAACTTCCAAGAGCAGGCTCACCGCGCTTTACAGTAAATCATCATCATCATCATAATGTGGAGGCTTAGATATATATATATATATATATATATATATATATATGTGTGTGTGTGTGTGTGTGTGTGTGTGTGTGTGTGTGTGTGTGTGTGTGTGTGTGGCGGTTCCCTGCTTTCAAGAGTAGACTAATCATCATCATCATCATCATCGTCATAATGATGATATTGATAATAATAATAATGTGGATGCTTATATACAGCGCTGTTCCCTGCTTTCAAGAGCAGGCTCACCGCGCTTTACAGTAAAAAAAATGTATATATAATGAAATTGTTTTGAAATTATTATTAATAATAATACTAATGTTAATGAGAATAATGATGAAAATAATGATAATAACTGATATAATGATAATATCATAATGATGATGATGATAATGATAATAATACTCATAATATTGACTCAATGATAATAGTAGTAGAAGCAGTAATCATCATCATCATAATCATAACCATCATCATCACCATCAGCAGCAGCAGCAGCAGCACCATCACCATGATCATCACCACCATCATCATCATCATCATCATCATCACCATCATCACCACCATCATCAACAACAACAACAACGTATTATGTTGTCGCACAATCGTGGCACACAGGACGTGAAGTTCGAGCTGCGCTTCGACAGCGAGCACGCGCAGGTGGGGGAGGAGTTCCAGCTGGACCTGGTGTGTCACAACACGAGCAAGGACCCCCGCACGGTACAGGGCCAGATCAGCGTCAGCACCATGTACTACACGGGGGTGGTGGCCAGTCAGGTGGCCAAGCAGAACATCGACGGCCTCGTCCTCAAGCCCGGAGAGAGTCAGAAAGCTGTTTGGTTTTTGTTTGTTTGTTTTTGTTGTTGTTTTTTAGGGCGGGGATGGGGGTGGTTTGGGGTTTGTTTTTCTGTTCTTTTCTTTTCTGTCGGTTTTTGTTCTTTCTTCCTTTGTTTATTTATTTATTTATTCATCTGATTATTTATTTGTTTGTTTAGGTGCTGTTTTATTTGTTTATCTACGTGTTTATGTATTCTTTTTTATCTATTTTTTTCTTTATTGTTTTGTTTGTTAATTTATTCATTTGTTTATTCACTTATTTATTTGTGTATCTATATGTCGATCTATCTGTCTATTTGTCTATCTATCTATCTGTCTGTCTGTTCATCTGTCTGTCTATCTACATATCTGTCTATCTATCTATCAGTCTGTCTGTCTGTTTGTCTGTCCATCTGTCTACGTATCCATTTATCTGTATCTATCTGTTTATCTTTCTTTCTATATATTTGTCTATCTGTCTGTTTATCTATCTATCTGTCTGTCTGTCTGTTTTTTCTGGGGGGTTTTGTGTTTATGTTTGTTTTGTTTTTTCTATTTTTAGTCTATTGATTTGTTTACTTATTTATTTCTATTTTAGTTTATTTTACTTGATTTTGGTGTGGTGAGGGGGTGTGAATAGTAATCGTCGTTTGTTATCAGTCCCTCTCTCTCCCTCCCTCTCTCTCTCCCCTCTCTCCCCCCTCTCTCTCCCTCTCTCTCTCTTCCCTCATATCATACATAAACAGACCTGCATCGAGTACTTCACACTTGAACAAGCGCGTGCGCGCACACACACGCACACACACACACACACGTACACACACACAAAACACACACACACACACACACACACACACACACACACACACACACACAGGCACACACCATCACCAGCAAGCAGAAGTCCTGGAAGCACATTGATCAGTCAACACGATGGCGGGCAGAAGGGAAGAGGGGGTGGGGGGTGGGGGGGTTCAAGGGCTCACAGTAGAAAGGTTCTGCAGGGTGCGGGAATGAATACTGTTGTTGTTGTTTGTTTGTTGTTTTTAGGGGGAGGTAAGCGTGCTGCTGTTTTCAGGGGATCACTGAGCGCCTTTATGTGTCTCAGGAATATTATCTTGGTTTTAGGGTGAATAAACAAAACTGTCATACACGTAAAATGTATCTTTAAAAAAATATGTGTCTGTGTCTGAAACCCGACTCAACGACACAGGAAACGAATGATGGGCGCCCAGTGGCAGCTGTCAGTCGGTTCCACCCAAGTAGACAGCGTGTTTAATGCAAATGACTCCATGTTCGTAAAGCGCTTAGAGCTTGGTCTGTGACTGAGGATAGATGCTATGCACTCGTAAGTATCTGTGACTAAAGATAGGCTCTATCTGTGACTAAGGGTAGGCGCTATGTACTCGTAAGTATCTGTAACTGAGGATAGGCGCTATGTACTCATTCGTAAGTATCTGTGACTGAGGATAGGCGCTATGTACTCATTCGTAAGTATCTGTGACTGAGGATAGGCGCTATGTACTCGTAAGTATCTGTGACTGAGGGTAGGCGCTATGTACTCGTAAGTATCTGTGACTGAGGATAGGCGCTATGTACTCGTAAGTATCTGTGACTGAGGATAGGCGCTATGTACTCATTCGTATGTATCTGTGACTGAGGATAGGCGCTATGTACTCATTCGTAAGTATCTGTGACTGAGGATAGGCGCTATGTACTCATTCGTAAGTATCTGTGACTGAGGATAGGCGCTATGTACTCGTAAGTATCTGTGACTGAGGATAGGCGCTATGTACTCGTAAGTATCTGTGACTGAGGATAGGCGCTATGTACTCGTAAGTATCTGTGACTGAGGATAGGCGCTATGTACTCGTATCTGTGACTGAGGATAGGCGCTATGTACTCGTAAGTATCTGTGACTGAGGGTAGGCGCTATGTACTCGTAAGTATCTGTGACTGAAGATAGGCGCTATGTACTCGTAAGTATCTGTGACAGGATAGGCGCTATGTACTCGTAAGTATCTGTGACTGAGGATAGGCGCTATGTTCTTGTAAGTATCTGTGACTGAGGATAGGCGCTATGTACTCGTAAGTATCTGTGACTGAGGGTAGGCGCTATGTACTCGTAAGTATCTGTGACTGAAGATAGGCGCTATGTACTCGTAAGTATCTGTGACTGAGGATAGGCGCTATGTACTCGTAAGTATCTGTGACTGAGGGTAGGCGCTATGTACTCGTAAGTATCCTTCAGTGAGTGTCACCGCCCCTGACAGTGGTGACGTGTTGTTGCAGGGAAGGCCGTGAGCGTGAAGGTGAGCCCCGACACCTACCACAGCAAGCTGAAGGACTGCTGCATGCTGTCGCTGTCCGCCATGGCCAGGGTCAAGGAGACCAAGCAGATCTTCACCAAGAAGGACGACACACGCCTCACCAAGCCTGGCCTCAACATCAAGGTGACGTCGGTGTTGACGTCGCTGTCTTTTTGTTGTTCTTCTTCTTCTTCTTCGTCTTGTTGTTGTTGTTGTTGTTCTTCTTCTTCTTCTTCTTCTTCTTCTTCTTCTTTTTGTCCTTATTTTCTTTGTCGTCTTCTTCCTCTTCTTTTTCTTCTTCCTCTTCTTTTTCCTCTTCTTCTTTTTTTTTTTTCTTCTTCCTCTTCTTCCTCATCTTTTTCATCTTCATCTTCTCCTTGTTCCTCTTCCTCCTTTTCTTCTTTTTCCTCTTCCTCCTCTTCAGCTTCCTCTTCCTTTTTCTTCTTCTCCTCCTTTTTCTTCTTCTTCTTCTGTCTTCTTCTTTTCCTTCTTCTTCGATGCATTGTTACTCACAGTGAAACAATTCATATAATCATATATTCTGATGTGTGTGCTTCTTTTCTCTGTGTGTTATAGCCATCATACGTATGCCTTGTATTATTTTAATTAAGTATCGTGTGGCGTGCTTTTATCCCACATATGGCCCCATGGTTTTATTTTCTGGCATCGTTTTATCCCAGATATAGCCTCCACAGGTGGCTGGGCTGTTACAGTATAAACAATAAGAACTGAAACAAACCTTTGTGACATTAGATAAGTTGATACGGGCAAAATGATTTGGATGTGTGGGGAAGATGTCAGAGGAGGTTCAATCAATGACATTTTGGGCAAACGTCAGAGAGCAGATTGTATTGTATTACTTTTTTGTCTGAACAGATTGGTCTGTATGAAATTTGGGCTGCTCCTCCCAAGGAGGTGTGTCGCAACAGTGCAGCACCACATTTTTTTTTTTTTTTTTTTTTTTGGTCTGTCTGCACGTGTACCTATTTTACTATCAAAGTGGATTTTTTTTCAACAGAATTTTGCCTGGGACAACTCTTTTGTTGCTGTGGGTTCTTTTACATACGCTAAGTGCACGCTGCATATGGGACCTCAGTTAATCGTCTTATCCGAATGACCAGCATGCAGACCACCACTCAAGGTGTAGTGGAGGGGAAGAAAATTCTGGAGAGTGTGAGATTTGATCCCGTGCTCTCAGACTCTCTGGCTGCCTAGGCAGATAGGTTACCACTAGGCCACCACTCCACCAGATCTGTTCTTGGATGTGTGAATAGCCTCAGACTCTCATGTTCTTATTCTCTAGACTTTCGATTTCCACGCGGGCTTGTTGGGGGTGGATTGTACAGTCTGTCTTTATTCTCATGTTATATATGAT